>NC_084848.1:4518734-4852734 GCF_033115175.1 Lepus europaeus | reverse complement strand
CGCTCTGCGCTGAACAAAGGGTTTTCTATTTTTTTCTCCTCAATTTCTTTGAGTTTCAGTAAAACACAGACACACAACCTCATCGTGATCATCAACTTAGAAAACTTTCCGTGTCCTAGGAACACACGCATGATTTGGACGATTAGGACATGATTAGGACACAGTATCGTCCACTACCCTCGTCGTTAGCAACAAGACAACACTGGGACACGGTTGTCTAATAAGAGCAATGAGCCAGACCTTGAGCCAAGAACTTTCTATGCTTTGTCGCCTTTAAACCTCTGTCTAACCCAGTGGGGGTGTTGGGAATCCGAGACCACCCAGCCAGAGGCACCGACCTTCCAACCCATGATCTCAACCACGTGGCCGCGTTCTCACGCATGCGCTATCTCGTGCAATCCTCACCCTTGGCCCATAAGCCAAGCTTTGAATGAGCCACACAAGCCATTGGCCCAGAGTCACCCAGAGTGAGCACTGGTCACTGAAGCCAGGGTCCAAACACTAGCCCACGGGACTGGACATGTCTTTGTCCAAATCCACCCTGCCGCCGGGTCCAGTAAGCACCAAGCCACACGCGCCCCTCGCTCCAAGCAGCTGAGGGTCCAACACGTTGCTAGCATCCACTTCCAGGACTTCCAAGAACTGGTAAAATTTGCAGTGCAAGCGAGCCTGTGCGGCTCAGGGACAGAGGGTCTCCCAAGCCACTGTGGAAGCCCCGGCCGGCAAGGCCCACGCTTGCCTGGGGCTCTGGGCACCGTCCATGACTCCACGGCAGGCAGCTGTTTACGAAGGTTAATAACTCGGCCCATAAAAGTGTGTGGCGAGTTGCGACTTGGCAGCAGCTGTCTCAGCCGGGGAGAGAAGCTGGCGTTTGCGAAATGTGGTTCCCATCACCCGCCCGCCCCAGCCTTTCTCCTCTGCTTCGGTTTTAAGAGGGCAAGAAACATAGAAGTTCTGCGGTTTCACACTGGGCTTTTTATGGTTCAAAAGCCTGCGAGACGGAGTTGATTAGGAAGAGGCCGCTTCGTTTCCACGGCAGCCTGCCATCCAGGGCCAGGCCCTGCGGGACTGGCATTCTCCCTCGGCGTAGAGCAGGGGTTCTGTTCTCGAACCAAGGAGACAGCCTGACCCAACAACTGCCCCGCGCCCTGATCTCTGTGCCCGAGTCCCAGGTGGTCCCCCAGGCGGTGACGCGATACAAGAGGATGAGCAGGGGCCTCGGATCCAGCCCGGAAAGCCCTGCACCTCGCTCTGCCTCGTCCAGGCTTTGGGACCCCTGGAATCTGGTGTCTCTGAACCTCACTCGCCTCATCTCTGTAATGGGCACAGGAGTTTCTGCTTTGTAAGGTGGCTGATGGGCCTGTTCCCTCCGGGGGTGGGGGGATTTTTGAGAACCTGTGGTGTGCAGGGCACTGCTCCCCACCCTGGACACCCCGCGGTCAGCGGGGAGGAGCCAGCCCCTGCCCCGGCAGCGGTCACGTCCTCCTGGGGTGCAGACAGAAGCCGGCAGGACCGTGTTCGACGACGAGAGTGCGCACAGCTCATCAAGGAAGTCATCCCGGAGGAGGAGGTGGCTCTGGCATTGAGTCTGAGGGGTGAGAAAGACGCAGCCGCGGATGGCCGGACCCCAGCAGGCTGCCTAAATGCAGTCCAGAGAAGTCTGCGTAGCTGCTGTCTGGGCCCGGCCATGCGTTTGCTTCAGCCTCAGAGTTTGAGGGACCGGCTGTCACCTGGGGAGGCCAAGGTGGAGTTCAAGGTTGAGGGCTGAGCCAGAAACGATGGCCGTGCTCCACCTGAACCCCCTCCCTCCCCCCACCGCAGTCGCAGACCCCAGACCGTCCCACCGGAAGGGGCTCGGGTCCACAGAGCAGCCGTGCGGGGGAAAGGTACACTCCGTGGCCAGGGCAGCCACCCGCGAGCTCCGTGGACGTGGCTCATTCAACCTCTCTCTGTCTCCTTCCTTGTGCATCAAATGAGTGACATCAAATGAAAACACAGCCAGCTGCCCCCTGGGAGCCGGAAGAGAACGAACGGGAGCAGCCTTCCCGACGTGGCTCACGCCAGGCACAGAGCGCAGCCCTGCTCTGGGGCCCACCCACGCCGGCCGTGCCAGTGTCCCTGTGGGCTCACCCCAGTCACACAGCGGGCCACAGCCAAGGAAGAGCAGCGGGTCACGTGGTGTGCACTGGAACATTCTAGAACAGCATCAGCCCCTCCTCTCCCCGGTCCCCTCGTGGCCCGAGCATGAGGGGACGGGTTGGACCAGACACCCTCTACTTTTCAGCCCTCGCACCCAGGTGTACCCACTTGCTTCCCCCGGGACCCGTGAAAGCAGAGCCCCTCGGGCCTGCCCTGTGCTAACCCCGGCCCTGGCCCCGGTTAAGGCGGCACCATCGGCGCGGCTCTGGCAGAGTGGGGTGGCAGCTGCCCTGGAAGTGAACGGCTAGTTGACAGACACCTGGGTGGGACCCAGCGTTCCCACTGCAGCCACCCACGGCCGCAGCCCCTTGCAGTTTCTGCGTGGGCCACCCTCCGCCCACCACACACACGGTCCTGTCTGCAGAACACGCCTCCCCACCCCCTCCCCAGCACTCAGCCCAGCCTTTGCTTGCCCAGCTGGGTTCCCGGTCAAATCCCCTGACGGTCCTGCTGCAATGGCTCTCGTGTATCCACCGGGCAGCGCCACGACAGTGCCACGTGACCAAGCCACCCCAAAGCGTAGCCCGTATCATTCCGATTTGTCTGTGAGTCGGCTGGATGGTGCTTCCCGGCTGGAGCAGGCTCAGTGGCCCTCGGCCAGGGCGTGCACCCACATTAGTGGCTAGCACTGTGGCTCAAAGCCTAGACCCAAAAACTGGCCCGGGGCCACGTTCTCTGCACTGTCTTGCCACAACAAGTCACTGGTCAGCCTGAACTCAAAGACTGGATGGAACTGGCACCCCTTGCAGAGGGCGTGGCCATGGGACAGGCTGGCCACTGGGGCCAGTTCTACAGTCACAGTAGCAGTGCCCCTGGGAAGTGCAGGTCGGGATCATGGCCATCACCTCACCCTCTCTATGGCTGGAGCAGGACGGCTTCATTCTCCTCACTCTGGCCACTGTCCTCACCCATGCATGCGGTCACTGGTCACAGATGACCTCTAAGGAAGGGAGTGCCGTGCTATTTTATTTTTTTAATGTATTACCTCCTTTAATCCCCACAGTGGCCTGGTGAGCCTCGTATTCTGGCCCTTACCCACCGGGACGCAGAGACTTGGAGGGAGGGGGCAACGCCCTTGGAGTTATTTACGGCTCCAAAGGACGGTGCCATGGCCCCAAATGCAGACGCTGATGTTGTGAAATTCTTCCAGGCACTGCCACACGGGCAGACACGTGGGTCACTTCCTGGTGGGACCTTGACAGACCAGCGAGCCGTTCACCCCGCGACAGCAATACCAGGCATCCCAGAGAACGGCTGTGCTGGCGGCCCGAGCCCAGCCCAGGGCAGAGCCCCAGCACTGAGAGCAAAACCCAGAAGTCCACCTGCAGCCTCCCCTGTGCTGACCGGTGCGGAGGCTCCCAGTGCCCACAGGCCCAAATCACCAAGGCACCTGTTATTCCTCGCGTGACACCTGAAGCTCCCTGCCAGCTACAGGTCCCCACACATATGTGTAAGCGCCTGTTACTGCAGGCCCCGGGTCAGCAGGAAGCATCGCAAGCAAGACAGAAACACGCAGACCCTCGAGGAGCTCGTTGCCCGGCAGGTAATCGGGTCCAATGACCTGACGAGCCAGGTGGTGGGCGCGAGGTTCTATCCAGGACCCTGGGATGCAGCCGGGGACCAGCGAGAGCTCACCAAGCGCGGACCCTGACTGAGGCTCAATAAATCCTCCAGCAGGGACAGGCCTGACCCTGGCCCGTGCACAGGATGCTGTGGCTCTCTCCTACGTGTGGAAGGGTGTGGAAGGGCTCGGAGGGAAGGGAGGACTGGTCCTGTGGCCTGGCCGCGTGGCCCTGCTCTATACTGCCCTGCACACAGATGACAACTTCTAAGATTTACTTATTTATTTCAAATGCAGAGAGAGAGAAGGGAGCAGGGAGGGATTTCTTCCATCCACCGGTTCACGCCCCCAAATGGCTAGAGCAGCAAGGACTGAGCCAGGCTGAAGCCAGAGCCTGGAACTCCATCCTGGTCTCCTACGTGGGTGCAGGGGCCCAAGCACTTTGAGTCATCGCCAACACATTGGCAGGGAGCTGGATGGGAAGTGGAGCAGCCAGGATTCCAACCGTATCCCATCTGATATGGGATGCGGGCATCGTAAGAGGCGGCTTCACCCGCTGGGCCACCACGCCGGCCCCGCACAGACTCTGAGAGCAGGCTGCAGCCTCACTTGGCATGAAGAGGGAATTGACAGCGTCCCCTGCCAGGGAAGCCGCGGTTGCCAAACCCTCTGGGTCCGAGAGGCTTCCAGTGGCTGTGTTTCCAGAGGGAGGGACCCTCAGGAAGCCACAGGTCAAGCACAGGGCTAGGGGTCACTGATGTGCAGCCCTGGGTTCCCCAGCTCGACCTCCAGCATGCCAGATATCCGCTAGACCCTAGGTGCCCCCACCCCCACCTGAGCCAGCTTCCACTGCTGCCCGCTCCAGCGGCTCCCAGGGAGGTGACACTGGCAGATCTGGCAAAGTCTCTGGGCTTCCTTTGCCTTCCCGGAGCCCTTTGTAATCAACAAAGCAAAGTGACACTCACAACACCCCCCATGTTGGGGTGACTGCTGCAGGTGAGGTAACTGTTGTGTGGACATTTTTATTACGCACATTTTACAAGCCCCGAGGCTCAGTGACACAAGGCAGGGCCACGTGTTGAGAAGGGGGACAAACCCGGGTGCTGGGTGTGGGGGCACCCCGAGTCTCTGGAGGCTGCAGAACGAAGCAAAAGGACCGGCCCTGACCTTGGCCTTTGCAAGCTTTGACAGCAGCAAGGGTCCCCTGAGCAGCCCAGGCCTCCGCCCGTCCACCCACGAGTCAGAGGGACCCCACCCAGACACGCCCAGCCCTGTCAAGGAAGACACATGAAAATGCATCACACAGGGTGGGAATGGATTTTTCTGATTCTACCAAATGTCTGATAGTGGGAACATCGCCCACGACAAGTATGCATCAGCACCCACGGAGGCGGCAGAGAGGGTGTCTCAGGACGCCGTGGGCTCGGGGCTGGCCGTGTCAGCTTCGGGAGTGGGTGACAGAACCGCCCTGGGCCGCTGCCCGCAGGCAGAGATGGAGGTCCCCCAGCCCTGCTCTGCCTCCCTCCCCACTTCACCGGGCCGGTTCCCAAGTCAGCTCCTTAACTCCCCATGTTACAAATGTAGACACTGCCATTCAGGGAGGTGACAGCACGTGGGTCCCACAGGGAGCCCAGGGCTGTCTGGCTCAGAGCCCCGTGCCTAACCCTGACCATCCCGATGGTCCCTGGGCGGCCAAAGGTCAGAGCCAGGCAGCACGCAGGTGGAGGAGCGGATTCCAGCGAGATGAGCTCGGACTGGCTTGTTGTGGGATCACTCCCCACAAGGCTGAGTGACCTTGGGCCTTTACACCTGTAAAGGGGGGGGCAAGCTCCCCTGTGAGACTTGGGAGGGGCTGTGTTGGGGAGCCTGCCCTGCAGCCAGCAGGGGCTGGGCTCCAGCTGACCCACGGATGCACCGGGGTTGGGCACCCCGCAAAGCCTGTGCCACGCCACAGGTTCTCTCCTGTCTTGTCTTAGCACACCAAGTCGCACTCATACCCATGCGCCAGCAAACCCGCAGCAGTCATCTCCCAGGGACCGATGAGGCCCAGGAAGTCGGTCTTGTTCTCCATCCCAGAGTGCATTGCACCGGCTTGTGAATCACCAAGCATAAGCCGCCCGGCTTCCACAGAGCATCGGAACTGCCTCCTCTGCACGGATCCAGCCAGGTCTGAAGCTGCAACCCCGGGGCAGACTGAAAGGCCAGGGGCTGCCTCCCCGCCCCGCCACCCCCTCCCTCCCTTTACCCCCCCCTTTGGAGCAGGACCTGGCACGTAGTAGGTGCTCGACGAATGCTTCTCGGGCAAACTAGGGATTTGTAGGACGAATGCTTCTCGGGTGCACTAGGGATTTGTAGGACGAATGCTTCTCGGGTGCACTAGGGATTTGTAGGCGCTCCCAGCTGTTGTCTTGTGCCGGGTGCTGAGGGCTGCCATCGCCCCCACTCTGCGGAGGAAACAGTCGAGGCTGCAGGGACTTCGCTGCTCGTTCAATTCCTTTTCCCCCCTCGGGCTCAGATGACGAAACAGCTCCTCCAGGAAGCCTTCTGGCCTTCCCAAAGTTGACCTCTTCCCCTGATCCCCAAACCTCTGCTGTTCATCTCCCACACTGCGGCTGCCATGAGTGTGGTCACGCAGCCCCCCAGCTCCTCCCCAACGCCTGTGTCAGATTTCACAGCCCCACCATCAGCAAAGCACCCAACACACATAGGTCCCCTGTCATCGTGACTTAAAACCATCCCCAGTAAGACGGACTGTTGGTGGCACCCGTGTCAGAGCCAGAAAGGGCTGTGGAGACCTCCCTCCAGCCCCTCACGTAACAGCCTTGCCTGTGCTTGTGGCCCAGGGTCAGCACGACCCCTGACTTCCCCCCATTTCTCCCCCCAGGGCTTCCCAACCACCAGGCTCCAACCAACACCCACACCTGCTCTCTCGTGCCAGCTCCCGCGGACTGGGGGTGGCTGCCCCTGGCTCAGGTGGAAAGACTGTTGGGACCCATTAGTAATGCCTGCCACTGATAGGGCAGGGAGTGCGAGGGAGGGGTGGCAACTGACCCCGGCCTCCCATCCTCCCATCACTCTGCGTATCAGCAGACATGGTGATTTGTCGGTGGGTTCTGCACACAGGATGGAACTGGGAAGTGACCCTCTCAACGTTCTGCAGCCAGATCCCCCCTGCTCGGCCTTCTCTCCTCCACTTGGCGTAGAGTCGGAGCCTGGATCCTGCTCAGGCTCCCGTTGCCTGCGCACAAAGCCAGGTTCTCCGTTGAGGGTCCGTGGGGAGAAAGCGGCTAAATTAAACTCAGTTCAGCAGTGACTGGTGCATAAGGCAAGTGGGTGGACGTGCAAATGGACACTAGAACAGCAGATAGCACTCCCCCAACTGTCCGGCCTGCACCTGCCTCTCTCAGAAATCAAGAGGAGACAGCCCGGCTCGCTGGGGGCCCAGCATGAACTCACGGCTCAGGGGGTGCGGAAAAAGCCATGCCCGTCTTTGCAGCTGTGGGTTGGCACATTAGCAAAATATCCACAAAATATAGGCTTGGGGAAATCATCCTATAAAACGGAATGAACCATTATCCAAAAGAAAATTGCCCAATCGTTAAAGGGATTTTTTTTTTAACCATTCAAATCTCCCCGGCCCTGATCCCGGCGAGCCCCGCCCAGGCTGCAGGATGTAGGAGCGAATGTGGGGTTGTTCGAACTTTCTCATGTCCCTTTGCGCTGGGTGAGGCTCTCGTGGCAACGAGGAGTGGAGGGATATAGAGATATAAATATTCTGGTTTAGTTTAAGACGGATGCAGGTTTGGAACTGTCGTTGTTGACAAAGGCTTTCTGCCTGCTGTGAAGTGTTCGAGGTATTTAACAAGCAGGCAAATCTATAACCAGACAGAAGGCATATTATTTTTCACGTAAGATGACCCTCCAATCCCAGTCCCTTCAAAATACACTCTGTTTTTGTCTTTCCTGCAAGGGTGGAAAACTTCAGGGTTTTATACTCAAGAAAGGAAAAAATAAAGTGCATAAATTATGAACAATCCCAAACAGAAGGAAATATTCTTAACTAAGTCAAAGTTGTTGAAGTGCCGCTCACAGCTCCATGCACCCTGTGTCTGAGAACCACAGGGAGCGCCGTGCCCCTCCCCTCCCCCGGGGTCACAGACAGTCCCGCTCCTGGGACAGGTGCTGAGCCTGGCTGCTGCTGGGACCCCGAGCCAGGCACTGGTTCCAGGTCTTTGGGGACCAGCAGTTCTCATGGGTGGAGGCTCCTGTCCTGTGTTCCTCACGCAAGTCCTTGGCCAGGTGTTCGTTTCTTAGTCCAGGCCACGTGCAAGGAACCTGAGCGACAAAAACTCTGGGGACCCAGGAATGGACGACAGCAACTCTCGCCCTCAACACCCTTAAGTACCCTAAGTACAATCAAGTGCCCAGGAGCTCGGTGGTGTTGCCTGTGGGAGCTCTGGGGGCCTGGGGCCTGGGCCACACACATACATGCACACATACATGCACATGCCTGTACACACAAATGCACACACATGTGCACGCGTGCATGCACACACACAAGCAGTATTTCTCCCAGAGGCCCTTAGAGATTTCTTCGTGTGTCTGATGCTGAATTTTTCACTCTTTCTGTCCTGCCACGTGGCAAGCAGCACACCGGGCGTTCCGCGGGCGTGAGCTTGTGGACTCTCACTCACAGGCGAGGAGGACCGAGGCGCAACCCAAGACCCCTCTACGGCCAACCAGGACCTGGCTCAGCACTCCGGCCCCACACCCAGAGCCGTCTCTCGGGACGACACAGGAACTGCCTGAGTGATGGGATCACTTCCTTTGCAAAAGAGGAGACGAGGGCCCAGAGAGGGAACCTGACCTTCCTGGAGCTGCACAGCACGGAGCTAAGCCTGGCGTCCGGGTCCGCTGGCCCCCAGGGCCCTGTGCACGGCTCCACGCCACCCATACCTTCCCCGTCCCTCGCCTTACCCATCCCCCACACGCCACGTGGCTACCAAGTCACAAAACCATCTCAATGGAGTCGCTGTAAATATTTTCCACTTGGTTTGCCCGCGAACAAGAGTCTTTCTCTGCCTCGCAGTTTTAGACAATTTACGCTTCCATTCTCAAAACAGATTTTTTATCCTAATAAAGGCTTTTATTACTATTATCCACCTGTCATTACACAGCATTAGACAATTACTGAGCGCAGGCTGACTCCCACCACGAACCCTCCCCCTGCTCGCGGTGGGGGGGAGGGGCACGCACACACAGAACATTCCATTAAAAAATGGAGATGAATCCTTAATTTTTTTTAAAGCACTGCCAAGGCTGCTACCTACGCCTTTTAAAACTTTGTTGTGAAAAGTGGCTGGCGTGAGCCAGAGGGAGACAAGGAAGCGGAGTGGGCTACAACCCGTCTCCAGCCCTGCTTTGATTGCCACGCGATTGACAAAATAATTTGTACCCGTCGATGCTCATGAAGGGAATTTTACAATGGATTTGCCAAGCAGATTTTTAATTTTAATCAGTAATGAAAAAATGACAACATGGATCACAACAAGACGTCAGCGCCTGAACAGGCCTTGCCGTCCCCGCCGGGCGGCCTCCGCCGGGGAGCGGCACCTCCGTGAACATCAATCACTCGTCACTCGTCTCAAATTCCTGTACATCTTCGGGGTTTAATTAGACATTAAGTTCTTTACCCGCAATTTGCAGAACTGTCACTTACCCAAAGTGCAAGATGCTAAAAAAAATGCTCCACGAATGTTTGTCCCCTTGCTAGCAAAAGAGCACGGGGAGCAAGTCCAAGTCCTGGCCCCATCACACACCAGGCAGCTGGGGGCCCTGAGTCACTGACTGCTCATGTCTGCGGGTCAGTCCATCCAACCCACTTCTGAGCATGAATTGCAACAATGTATCTAACATCCCTGCCGAGGGAATCCTGCAAGGCCCCCCTGGCTTCCGGGGCACTTTTCTCTCCATCAGCGCCTGCAGAGAACCAGGAACTACCCCACCTCTGGCAAGAGGGCTGCAAGGAAACACCCCAAGGATGGTGAGATCCAGGCACAGCTCAGCATCGCAGTCCCCTGCCAGCCCGGGACCACCTGCCATCCCCAGACGCGCTCAGCGGGGAGTGCATTTTGCTCTCTGTGGCCGTGGCTCTGTGCAAAACAGCTAAAGCTAGGTCTGTTTTGAAAGCCTCGGGGCCTTGGGGTGCTCATCCCGTTTGGTTTTTCTGGGCCGGATGAGACAGACAGGTGGACAGCTGGTTTCACGTCTCAGGGGTGGACAGCAGGCTGCAAGCCGAGCCTGCCAGGGCTGCCCCCGCTCTGCGCTCGCGTGCCCCACGCTCCGGAAGCAGAGTGGGAAATAGACAGGCTCGTCTCCTTTAAGGGAGCCCTGGCTTTCCAAGGCACACTGCTTAGACGAATATAAAAGGTGGATTGTAAAAAGCCATTACTCAGAGACAAGAAATGCACCCCGGGCGATGCTCAGGAGCAAGGCGGATTCTCTCCCCGAAGTGTCTTTCAAGTGAGCCGGACTCCCCACCCCCGAGATCGGGGTCGGGGACTGGGGTGGGGGCACCCAGTGAGGACGCGTTCACTTTCCACACAAGACCCCAGCTGCCAGTGGTAAACCGACCACCCGTCAAGACAGACAAAAGGCCCTTTGCCATTTCACCGCCCCCCCAGGATGACCTGTCCTCACCTGGGCGATCCCACTGCCTTGCAGGGGTCGGGCGCCGCCTCGTGACACCCTGACCACCCCCACAGTCTCGCCTCCCCAGCGAGCACGGGGTCCTTTCCAGGAAGGACACAGCCCTGCCTGCCTGGGCGGCAGACGCACAGCCCAGCTCCCACGAGGCAAGAGGTGGCAGGAACTGAGCCAGCCCGGCCGGGGCTGGGGCTCAGAGGCCAGGGCCGGGCTGCTGTGTGACACTGGCGAGGCTTTGCCCCTCTCCAGGCCCCGGCTCCCTCTCCCGAAAACCTAAGGAAGAGTTGCTCAGGCTGGCCACGAAAACCCCCTCCACCCCTTGTTCATCTCTGGGCCTGTGAAGCCACGAAATGGAAGGGAAAAAAATGTTCATGCAGAAAAGGTGAAGTAAAGCAAACACAGGGTTTTAGCGTCCGCAGACCTGGCTTAAAATCTCAACCCTGCTTGTGCACACACATCTGTGGATTGGCTTCCTGCACTCACTGCACCCACGGGGTCACCTCCTCCAGGAAGCCCTCACTGATGCCTCTTTCCCTGGGCTCTGGGCAGGGCTCCCCACCTCACTGCTCCATCACATTCATAGCAGCAGTGCCTGGACCCTTCACATCCTGTTTCTGAGGCTGCCTCGGCCTCTCTCACTCCGACCTCTGGCAGCCAATACCTGGGACTCCTCCGTTGACTACCTGAGCCGTCCCACCTGCCTCGGAGAGCCCAGTGCCTGGGGGCTTCCTTAACAGTGCCGGGCCCCAGCGCCCCTCGCCTGGTGTCAGGATGAGCTGTGAGTGCCACGTGTGCTCTGGGCTCGGCGGGGGACCAGGCCGAGGCAGGAGTCCCTACAGTGGCCTCTCCTGCCGGAACCAGTGGCTTCTGGGAGCACTTCTTTAACAAGTGGCCTAACACACAGGTCCCACCTGCATTTCTGGACAGCAGTCAGCGTTCTGACCACTAAGGAGATGCGCAGCCTGTTGTTTGATCCGCCGGGGCCCCGGCTCAGCGAGCGTCGTCAGTGGCACAGAGCAGCCAGCGTGTCTGGCAGTCCAGCCTCTGCGAGAGTGGAGATTTTTCTATCTCTTGATCTTCAGCCTCGGTGCCTGCCCCACCGTGGGCTCTCGACAAACATTTACCGACCAGATGAGCACATGTGGTCGCCCACACACTGCCACGAAACACCTACTCTCTGTTTAAAGACAGCCGGGCTCCAGCGTCCCACCCAGGCCCGGGACACATGGTGGGGATGGAGAACAGTTTAGACGCGCCTCGGCCAGGCCAAGTGCATCATCAGCGGCACCCACAGAGGACGCCGCCGGGCAGCATCACCCTGGGCGACCTCCTGGCACTGTGGGAACAATGACTGGGCCAGGAGATGCCAGCCGTCTGTGGGCCGGGGCGGGCTGGGTCGGCAGGTTCACACACTGCAGGCAGGAGCGTGAGTGCTGGCATAATGGGGCTTTGTCCCGGCTCCCAGCACCCTGGGCGGCCCACGTTCCACCTTCCAGCTCCAGGAGGCTCCTTCCAGGCACGGGAAACCCCGGGGCTTCCGGGCTGACAGAGCCCGGTCCCCGGAGCCTGGCACAAAGCAGTCCTATTCCCTGGCCATTTGCAAAGAGGACTGTGATGGGGACCATAGGCAAGAGGGAGGGGACCCCCATCTATTGAGCACTTACTGTATACGAAGCTCTGGGCTGTGCACTTGCTGTTCTTTCCCCCACTCACCACTCTGCAACGGGAGAGTGCTCACGCCTGTATGCAGATGGGCAGGCTGAGGTTCTGAGCACCCGTGTGCAGCTTAGGATCCCCAAGGCCTGTGCTCTTTCCCCTCCCTCAGCTGGACCCCAGTTCCCTCAACTGCCCCTTGACAGCCGCCCCCACCCACCTCTCGCCTGTGCAGGGCAGACCCGGCTGGGAGGAGGAGGTGTTCGGGCCCCAGCAGCGCCTCCCCCTGCATCCTCTGTGTACCTGAATCCCACCTGCCTCAGCCTCTCGCCCTTCCAGAACACAGGGAACCGAAAATTCTCCTCTCGTGGCCCTGAGGCCCTGTCCAGTCAGTCTCTTCTCCCAAGAAGGGGAGGGGACAGCCCCAAGCCTGGCCTCACTCTCCACCAGCCTCCAGCCCATGACCCTCAAGGGACAGACACCTGGCGACCCCTCCTGCTCAGAGACTTGGGCAGAAACCATCCCTGGGTCTCAACGCAGCCTCCTCCTGTGAACCGAGCCTCGTGTCCCCAGGCAGAAGCCCTGCCCCAGGCTGCTTGCATTCAAGCCAGCCCCGCCCACAGCCATGCTCGCTCACCTGTGGGGACCTGGTGCATGCACTCGGCAGAGCATCCAAACCAGGACTTCCTCTTCTAAAAGCCGGGGGACCACAAACAGAGGGTCTTCACCAACAGGAGATGGCGAGGCATGGGACGATTGCTGTGCGGCCTCCGTGCTGGGGTCTAAAGGGGCAGCTCCCCTAACCCCAGCCATGTGGCCTGGACCTCACTCAGCCTTGGCTGCACCCTCTGTGTTCTGGGTGGGGTAACGTGGCTGCCTCGTGGGTCTGTTGAGGACATCACAGGAGGGCAGCACCTCCTTGTCCTCGCCTCTCCAGGCCTGGTCCTGCTGCTGACTAGCTAAGGGGGTCTCACACATGCTGGCGACCCTGCCTGAGCTCTCATCTCTTCCTCAATGCAGTGGGAACACAGACTTCTGTGCCACGGGCGCTGTGAGGATGAAGCAGGAATGGCAAAGCCGAGGCACCTGGCCTCCCCGACTCAGCGGGTACCCCTGTCTGCTGTCCCTTCGCCCTGGGCAGATCAAGGCAGTATCTGTGGTCCTCGGACAGCGATGGCCACCACCCATGGCATGCGGTGCACACTCCATACGCAACCATGAGGGGAGCCCACTGCTTTCCAACTCACGGCTCAGCTACTCTCTCTGCAGCTTGAAATCGGCCAGGGTGGAAGCATTTACACCACCGAGATTGGCAAGTGCTACAGATCAGGATTTTTTTCTCACGCTCAGCATCACACCAGAATTACAGCGCCCATGACCTTGACAACATGTGTAGCTGCCAGCCTAGCAAAGGCACCGCCCAGCCCAAGACCCCAGCCCTAGGTCTGCAGGGTCCCAGCTCACAGATGAGCAACTGCAGGCCTAGGAGGTCTCACCTTCCGCAGAACAGGATCCCACATCTCAGCACAGCCCAGAGCCCTCCCACAGAGTGATGTGTGTCAATCAAAACTGCGGGGCGCCTGCAGAGAGCCCAGGCAAGCCTACCCTGACTGCCCCAGAAGCATGACAGTTCCCAGAGGGAGGCAGGGCCCGTCCAGCGCCCAGTGGACGCGACCTCAGCAACGAGCAGCCCAAGCCCATCCATCCACACGAGAGGCTCTGCGGGGACGGGTCAGCAGCAGCACAGCCCACATGCAGGGGAGACGCTGGGCCAGGGAGAGAGCCCGGCCTGCAGCCCTCCACAGGGAGGGGAACAGCTGCTGGGGGGAAAAGGGGCGAACACTCAGGTCTCGCTCCAGCTGCCCAGGACGCCTCAGCCCCTCCTGTCTATTCCTCCCCAGGGCTGCGGCCTCCCAGGGCAGCTCCCTTCCCCTCACTCAGACACACAGGGAGTGGAGACCCTGCTGGGCGTTCCAGGCCCAGGGACGCCGTGAGCTTCCAACCCATCTTCCCCCACAGCTTGCTTCTTGGCTTGCATCCGACAGCTCCCTCCCCTCTCCTCCTCCCCCTCTTCTGCCCACCTTTCCCTTCTCTTCCGTCCTAGGGGCTGACTCGCGTGGAACCCTGACCCCAGGGCAGGCTCCCAGCACAGTGCTCACGCCCCACGCCTCCTGTCCCCAGCACCCTCAGAGGGAGGCTTAGCCAGGCCATTTCGCTCACCAGCAAGAGACTGGCCCAGGAGCCCTGGGCACAAAGGCAGCCCAGAGATCCACACTGGGTGAGTGGAAGAAGGGAAGAGGGCCGGATGGGTATTTTCAAGTTCAGACTTCATCTGCTCCCTGTCCTGCACCAAACCCTTCGATGCAGCCGTGGTCGGCAAACTCGAGCCTAAGCCCCTTGTCGGCATTCAAGGCCTCCCCGGCTGCTCCTGCCCCTCCGTGGCCTCTTCTGTCCCACTGCCTGTGCAGCACCAGGGGCCCCATCAGGTCACGCTCGTGTGCACACATACAAGCATACCCACACAGACGCACACACACATGTGCACACACACAGCACACTGCCTGCTGGGCCAGCCGTGCTCATGTGCACACACACGCAGATACACGTACTCACATGTGCACAAACAGCACACTGCCTGCTGGGCCAGCCGTGCTCACGTGCACACACACGCAGATCCACGTACACACATGTGCACACACACAGCACACAGCCTGCTGGGCCAGAGTGCTCACGTGCACACACGCAGATACATGTACACACACGTACACACACACAGCACACAGCCTGCTGGGCCAGCCGTGTTCACGTGCACACACACGCAGATACATGTACACACAATGTGCACACACAGCACACAGCCTGCTGGGCCAGCCGTGTTCACGTGCACACACACGCAGATACATGTACACACATGTGCACACACACAGCACACAGCCTGCTGGGCCAGCCGTGCTCACGTGCACACACACGCAGATCCACGTACACACATGTGCACACACAGCACACAGCCTGCTGGGCCAGCCGTGCTCACGTGCACACACACGCAGATACACGTACACACATGTGCACACACAGCACACAGCCTGCTGGGCCAGCCGTGCTCACGTGCACACACACGCAGATACACGTACACACATGTGCACACACAGCACACAGCCTGCTGGGCCAGCCGTGCTCACGTGCACACACACGCAGATACACGTACACACATGTGCACATACAGCACACAGCCTGCTGGGCCAGCCGTGCTCACGTGCACACACACGCAGATCCACGTACACACATGTGCACACACAGCACACAGCCTGCTGGGACAGCCGTGCTCACGTGCACACACATGCAGATCCACGTACACACATGTGCACACACAGCACACAGCCTGCTGGGCCAGCCGTGCTCACATGCACACACACGCAGATACATGTACACACATGTGCACACACACAGCACACAGCCTGCTGGCCAGCCGTGTTCACGTGCATACATGTGTAGATGTACATACACATCATAGACACATCCACTCAGATGCACACACACAGCACACAGCCTGCTGGCCAGCCGTGTTCACGTGCACACACATGCAGATACATGTACACACATGTGCACATACAGCACACAGCCTGCTGGGCCAGCCGTGCTCACATGCACACACATGCAGATACACGTACTCACATGTGCACATACAGCACACAGCCTGCTGGCCAGCCGTGCTCACGTGCACACACATGCAGATACATGTACACACATGTGCACACACAGCACACCGCCTGCTGTTCACATACACGCATGTACGTGCACACACACGCACAGACATCATTCATGGGTAGAAGTCTGTCTATTTTCCTAAATTCCTCTGAAACTTTGGGCTTCCAGAGCTTCCCACCTAACACAGCTTCCGCCATGTTTGGTCTGTTCAGTCATCTTAGGCTTGAAATGCCAGCAGCGTTTCACAACACTGCACCAAGCGCAGCTCAGCCCTCGCTCTATTTAACGTGACGCTCTCAAGAGCTCCTAAAGGGCTCTCAGAAAACACTTGTTTGTTTGGGGGATGAGCTGACCGACTCATTCGCCAGGTCAAACTCATTCACTCGTCCAGAAACACTCCTGACCCCGCCTAGGTGCCAGGTGCACCCTGGGGGCTGACACCCAGAGCAGGGCAGGAGCCTGGAGCAGCGGTCACTGCTCATCACAGACCTCCCGAGGGCCACCGCGTACCAGGGCCCAAGCCAGGCTCTGCGGGGAGACAGCTGGACACAGGGAGCTGGGCATGAGGGCGGCCTTAGGGAGGGGCCCAGCACCTGGGAGAGATTTAGCTACCAAGATCACAAGGTCAGACCCCACAGGACAGCGACGCTCAGGGAGTGACCAGGGAAGGCCCACAGCTGTGTGCGTCCCTGTGCCCACTCCGGCACAGGCCACAAGCTACACGACTGTCCCCTTAACCCGAGAGCTGTGAGAGAGCTCTCCCTGCGTCTTGTGCCTACCCCATCCCCTGACAGGTGACCGGCTGCCAGCCTGCAGGACAGCAAAGGTGTTGGGGGGCGGGGCTGTCCCCAGACCCCCTTCTCCCCCTTCAGCAGCCGTCAGAGGTTCCAAAAGACGGAGCCACTGCCCAAGGCTGGCGGACAGCGGGAGGCGAGGCAGGTGGGGAGCCCAGTCTCACTCCCCTGGACGCTGTCCACTACCAGGCTCTGGAAGTCATGAGAGGTGATCGTGATGACCAGGCCAGTGACCACGAGGACACCAAGCCCTGAGGGGACCACTTCCCACCAGGCAGGCACAGCGCCAGGCATCTGATACTTGCCAACTCATTTCATCCTCACCACCCTGGCGAGGTGCGGGGACATGCTCTCGTGCCCATTTGACAGATGACGACACTGAGGCAACAGAGAGTGACGAACTCACCAGAGGTGGTCAGGCCAGGACTCTGAGCTGCCCTGCACGGCCCTCGGTAGCACTCGGTCCATGCGCTGTGGCAGTGGAGGGCCGGCCAGCCATGCCCTGCCGGAGCCCTGGGGGAGCCAGCCCTGTAGGGGCTGTCAGCCGGGAGGGGTGGGCAGAGGCTGGACGAAGGCAGCTGGAGGAAGTCAGCTCCACCTCGGGGAACGTCACCATGTGCACACACCAGAGCCTGCGGGAGGTGGACAGGAGCAAGGGCAGGGTCCATCCCCAGACCAGGCCGCACCTGGAGCGGGAGGATGGACTCCCACACCCAGCCACAGGCAAGGGGGCTCAGCCCGGGGACCACATCCAGTGCATGATGGCGTGCGGGAGCTGCGTGACCGGAGGGCGCGGTGGAGCCTCTCTGGGCCCCAGGGGCTCCTGCCGAGAATGGAGACGGAGATGCTCAAAGCCTCTGTGCAGCTTCATGTCTCCCGTGGGGCCCCACGCTTAGGACAGCAGACATCCTATTCTCCAGGAAGAAGGCAGAGCCTTCCAGAAAGTTCCATGGTCCAACACCCCAGCTCATCCAGCTGAGCTGAGTCCATAGGGGAGGGGGCTGAAAGGAGGCAGAGTTGCCTCAGACCCCGGGGGAGCCCCCATGCTGGCTCTGAGCATGCCCTTGGCCTCATCCAAACCCCGCACTCTGCGTGAGGCCTTCGCCAGCCTTGCCTTGGGGACTCCCCACAGCAGCTCCCCATCGACGCCTCATCCTCCCATTTAGAGGGAGAGACTGAGTCTCAGGTGCCTGACGCCGCCCAGTGACAGACACAGCCGAGAACAGGCCGAGATGCAAAGCCGACCAGCGGGAGCCCGAAGGGAGCCCCACACACCCCGGGAACCGTGTGCTCCTGGGGCTCGCCGGTGCTGGAAATGAGACGCGCTCCTTGGCAGGAAGCAGGCCAGAGCAGAAGCGCGGGCTGCCAATCATCGGAGGAGCATATGCCCGCCACGGCTGGAACCGCAGTATGCTCGTTTTTCCCAACCCCCGCCCCCTCCCCGCACTTAATAGTTTGCATGTTCCCCTGTCAAATGCCACAAGCATCCTCATCGCCATGTTGCACAAGCCCCCGAGATATTTTCTGTCTTGTGTCTTCTCCCACAGAGCGGCTGTCTTCTGAGACAGGAATGGACCGCGCGAGAAAGTCTTCAAGTTCTCCAGCCACTCACGCATCCAGCATCATTGCCTGCACAGAGCAGCATTCGGGCCCAGTTCCCCCGGCAGACGCCCACATTATGCAATCAGCCAGAGCGCAACCAGCAGGGCGTGCAAGGTGCATGCTGGACGGGGCATCCTGGGCTTCCGGGGGAACCCTGGGTGCTGGGAGCAGGCACAGCAAAACCACACCTGCCCAGGGACCGCACCTGCAGGAGACTCACATTCAAGGTGGAAGTGAGGGGCCAGCACTGTGGCATAGTGGGCTTGGCCTCCACCTGCAGTGCCAGCATCCTATATGGGTGCTGGTTGGCGTTCTGGCGGCTCCTCTTCCGATCCAGCTCTCTACTCTGGCCTGGGAAAGCAGTAGAAATGGCCCAAGCTCTTGGGCCCCTGCACCTGCGTGGGAGACCAGGAAGAAGCTGCTGGCTCCTGGCTTTGGATCGGTGCAGCTCCGGCCGTTGCGGCCATCTGGGGAGTGAACCAGTGGATGGAAGACTCTTTCTCTCTGCCTCTCTGTAATTCTGCCTTTCACATTAAATAAATAAATCTTTTTAAAAAAATGGAGGAAGTGAGCCCCTGAAGCTGCAGTGTACCCCTGGTTCCCTCCATCCCATCTGCCTACCACACCCACCCCGGCCTCCCCACCTCCGTCCTGCACCAGCAGCCGGCCGGGGCGTCTTCCTAAGGTCCAGAGCCGCCTTCTGATTCAGTGTCGCCTCCAGGGAAGACATCAGCATGGCAGAGAAGCCCCTGAAGCCCCTCCAACCCTTTGTTCAGACCTAACCAAGTGCCCTCCCGGTGCTCACTCACTATCCATCCACACATGCACACACACACATGTGCACAGGCCCTGGGCACCCACCGCTATCCCTGTGCACTCTCCTATCTCTTGGACAAGCAGCCCAGAGCCTGCAAGTGTGGGGTCCTATCAGCTTCACCCCACACCTAAAAACTCCAGAGCCCACGATCGTCAGCTCCACGCCCTGGCCTCTCTCCCCTCCTGTACGGGATCCGTCCGGAATGACTAATAACGCAGAAACACTGACTCAGACCCTGCGGGTGTGGCCAGAGAATCTGGCTGCTGCTTTTTAAGGATTTATTCATGGATTTGAAAGGCAGAACGATAGAGAGGAAGAGACAAAGAGAGAGAGAGAGGAGTGGGGTGGGGAGAGAGATCTTCCATCCAAGGGTTCACTCCCCAAACAGCCACAGCAGCCAGGGCTGGGCCAGGCTGAAGCCAGGAGCCAGAAACTCTGGCTGGGTCTCTCACCGGGGTGGCAGGGACCCGAGTATGCGAAGCGTCACCTGCTGCCTCCAAGGTGCATTAGCAGGGAGCTGGATTCGAATCGAGCAGCCGGGCCTGAAGCAGGGCTCCCTCGGACGTGGGGTGCAGTGTCCTGAGTGAGGACTCTGCACGCGGTGCAGCGGCGCCGTCCCCAGGACCCAGGCTTGTTAGCGCCTTCTCATTGGTATGCGTAGACACTGAAGGTAGAAACCCACGAGCGGCAGGCGCCCTGGTGCCTAGGTTTACGCACTCCTTTCCCACAGCCCGGCCTCCACGTCTGTCAGCATCATTGCCGGGATTTCTCACACCGCTCAGGACGGTGTGCGTTCGAGACCTTTCTAGAAGCAAGCCAGGCCCTCCGTCGGGTTCACTCCTCTCCCAAGAAGACCTGTAGGTCTGGCTGTGGCGGAGCGTGTCGCCCAGCTCGGGGCCAGCGTGTAACCTGCACCCGGCCTCATGTTCATGTGACAGGGACAGCAGGGAGGTACCGTCTGTCCATCTGTCACCCGTCAAAGAAACCCACTCGCCTCGCATCAGGCCTGCACGCTGGCGGAGCTGCCGCCCGGCCTCGCCCACAGAAGCTGGGGCTGGAGGGGACAGAGGAGGGAAGTGGATGCCCCAGTGCAGGGGCTGCGGGAACAGCCTTCACAACACAGGGCTGACGGACCCACCGGAGTCAGGTGAGCCCGGGCTCCGGTCCCACCTGCCTCTTGCAAGCCATGGGGTTTTGGCTGTGACCTTCAGCTTCCTGGACCTCAGCTTCCCCATGCACCCTGCTGCCTCTCAGGGCTGTCGTGGGGGTCCCTAGGGCTGGTGGGCTTCGTCCACAGCTCCGTGGGCCCTCTCGGGTGCAGACGTAGCCGTGTGCCACGGCCCAGGAGGATGGGCGCCTGGGACGCGCCACTCCTCAGCCTGCCGGAGCCGTAAGCCTGCCAGGGGCCACTTCCCTCCCATGGGATCTGCCATCTGCCCCAGCTACGGTCATGCAATGTTGTCCCAACAGCCTGATGGGGCTCGGTCATGCAACGTCATCACAACCACCTGATAGTCTTGCGGCAGGACAGTCGCCATCAAACGCAGGCGCCTGCCAGTCACAGCAGGGAAGTGAAAAGGGAGAAGCTCTGGAAGGAAGCGGCCAGTGTCCCCCTCCCTCCCCCGGGTCTCCCCTCCCCCATCATAAGGAAGCCCTGAGAGGCGGGCCCCCGCTGACCTGGGCAGCTCATCCCACCTCCTGGCAGAGGCAGACTGGGAATCGGGGTCCCGGCCGTGCTGCCTCCAAATGAGGAAGCCCAGGACCCAGGGCCCGTGAGGAGGTGGCATGGCCATGTCCCAGCCAAGAGCAGCCACGGGAGGGAGGCGGCCTTCAGATGGCTCAACCACCAGCTGACTCCCAAGTGGCTCCTGCCCAAGAACCAGGTGGCCGAGCCCCGAATCGGGAGAGGCAGCAGTGATGGGTGAGTCTTGAGGGGGCTTCGCTCAGCGGCAGTAGACAACCAGACCCTCACCTTATGAATGACTCGCTGAGGCTCCGCCCCATCCAGAGGGAAAAGCCACATCCCCACGCTGACTCTCCTGACCCTGGGCGGCTCCCAGGGAACAGTGTGAGGGGGTAGAGACCCCCACTCTGCCGCTTCTTCACTCCACGGCGCGTTTTCCCTTAAAGCACGAGGGCTTCTTTCGCCCAGGGAAGTGAAGGAAGGCTCGCCTCTACACAGTGAGACGCACACAATATAATCATGTTCTGTAATGACTGCTCAGAGAAAAATCATGTTTTCTTCACAAAGAGCCTCCTCGCCCTTTTTCTCTCTCCCAAATCAACCCAAACCGCAAGAATTATGAAAAGTACAGCCTCCAACGTGCTATTCAATCTGTCAGATTTGCAGTCCTTCATTATACGCGTAATCACAATAAATAAAACATAAGGCTGAGTGAGTGGAGCAAAGTTCACCAGGGAGAGAGGCCTGCAGCCCATCTGCCTGTGAGAACTGCTGGCCACGGTGAAGCGGGGACGTCACCCAGGAGCAGGGGGTCAGAGGCCCCGCCCAGCCAGGGGACGCCGGGACTCAGAGCCCACCAGAACCAGCGCTGCAAACTCAGGACCCAAGCTGAGCAAAGTCCTTCCCACACACTTGCTCAAACTTCTCCAAGGCAACAGATTTGCACTTCCTTTTAAGAATTCTTTTCACTCAGAGAAAGAAAGACTTTACCGTGCCCTGAGCTCTTAAATGCCAGGCAGCATGGTGGTCACGTGGCAAACCACATCCCCACGCTGCCTGACAACCCCGAGCGGTGGGCATGGCCCTGGTGGCCAGAGTGTGGGCTGCGGAATCCAGACAGAACCGGATCCAAAGCCCCTCTCTGCCCGTCCGTTGCGGCGTGAACTCAATGCCCCCTCAGCAAATGCTGCCGGGTGACAAGATGTCTCGCTCTCGTGGTCTCCCTCTCCTCTGCCTTCCCACCGTCACACATCCCAATCCATAAGATGAGGGTTGGGGAGGAGAGGGGCGGTCTGGGCACAGGGACGAAGACACCACTTGGAACGCCGGCGTCACACAGCGGAGCAGCTGAGTCCAAGCCCCGCCTCCACTTCTGACTCCTGCTCCCTGCTCACATGCTCCCTGGAGGCAGCAGGTCGTGGCCCAAGTATGTGGGTTCCTGCCACCCACACAGGGGACCCAAATGGAGTTCCCAGCTCCTGGCGCTGGCCCGGCCCAGCCCTAGCTGTTTCAAGTCTTCAGAGAGTGAACCAGTGAATGGAAGGGGTGTGTGTGTTTGCCTTTCAAACAACTATAAATAAGTAAATGCCATGAAGGGTTTAGCCCTAATCAGACTGAGCTCACAGTTCCCAAGGGGGAGCCAAGCCAAGCTGATGTCTTTTAGGCTGATGGAACCTCACACGGCCAAGCAGCATTCCTGTCACTGTGCTCAGAACACAACCAAGCCTCGTGCCCCAATTCCCCAGTCCTGGGGAACTAAAGGGAGGGCCCTGCTTCCAGCAAAGGGGAGGATGCACAGGCCTCCCTCCTGCGAAGGGGTGGGCCTCCAGGGACCGGGCCCCATCAGGAAGTCGTCGGAGCAGCTCCAGGGGCCCACAGAGGAGCTGGGTGTGGTGCCGGGCCATCGAAGGCTCTGGGGGCGGCCAGCAGCTGCCAGGGTGCAGAGCGCGACCTGGCCCTGGACAGCTCTGGGCCCTCACTGCGTTCTCACCAAGAGCACGAGGTATTTAGGGGACGGCTGCCCCAGCCGGGCACCTGCCGTTCCCTCCCAGTGACATCACTGATCGGTAAACACTAACGGACACATTACAGCTCCAGCCCACTCCTGCACAGTGCCTCCAACGACTGCCCTAGAACAAGTTGCATCACAGAGCTTGTAACTTGGGGCCCCCAGCTCCAATGGGCTCACGGAGAGTGGACATCAGAGGGGGCCATCTGCTGGGAGGGCCACACCAAAGGAGACTTTATCCAGGAGCCCAAGGCAAACGCCCACCACGTACCCCACAGTGCCAGGCACAAAGGCACCCTGTCAGTGCTTGCGGGAAGAATGAAGGCAGGGAGGAAGGCGTTAAGTGTCCCCCAGGGACTGTCATGCACTCCTCTTCCTTTGATAACGAAACTGCTCTATTCGCTGAGCCTCAGGTTCCCGGTCTACACAGTGGCGATCACATGACCCGCCTCACCGTGCGGGAAGGTTAGGAGACCAGTCCTGGGTCTATGCGTCCACAGCACTCGGTATAATCCAGTCAAGTTCAGCAAAGGCTAACTCCCCATCAGCGTGACCACTTGCTACCGTTCGTTTAGCCTCAGCGCTGTGGCTTGCTGGTCTCGTTAATCTTCGTGACACTCCTTTTGTTAGACGTGGGATTTCCCTACTCCACAATATTTACAAGAGCTGTAGAAGGGAGAAGGTTGACACAGAGTTAACACCGTAGTTTCTACTCTAAGAGAACAGTAGACCCACTGCTCCGAGGGGCTCTCCCTATCCAGACGAGGCCATCCTGAGTGACAAGCCCCTCTGACTCATAGCTGGCTGGCAGGCACAGGGACATCCCCAGGCTCTGTGTCTGTGCTCAGATGGGAGCTGGGGGGAGGGGGGGGTCCGGAGCTGGCAGCGTAGCAGCAGAGGGGCCCTGCTTGCCCTGACCACACACACCAGCCTATGCTGTAATTGCGATTCCAAGCCCAGGAGCCAGCGCGAGGTGGAGCAGCTAAGCCTGGAGCCCCTTGCAGACTGGGGACGCTCGAAGGTGGCTGGAGCCACTGACTCGCAGCAGAGCCAGACAGAAACTCTGAAAGAAAGCATCCGCCACGGAGACCCACAGGACGCCTGCAGGTTAAAGAAATCCAGCGGTGAACCCACGGGGTAGATCACAGACAGGAGGAGGCCAGCGGTGAACCCACGGGGTAGATCACAGACAGGAGGAGGCCAGCGAAGAACTCACGGGGTAGATCACAGACAGGAGGAGGCCAGCGGTGAACCCACAGGGTAGATCACAGACAGGAGGAGGCCAGCGGTGAACCCACGGGGTAGATCACAGACAGGAGGAGGCCAGCGGTGAACCCACAGGGTAGATCACAGACAGGAGGAGGCCAGCGATGAACCCACGGGGTAGATCACAGACAGGAGGAGACCAGCGGTGAACCCACGGTGTAGATCACAGACAGGAGGAGGCCAGCGGTGAACCCACGGGGTAGATCACAGACAGGAGGAGGCCAGCGGTGAACCCACGGGGTAGATCACAGACAGGAGGAGGCCAGCGGTGAACCCACGGGGTAGATCACAGACAGGAGGAGGCCAGCGGTGAACCCACGGGGTAGATCACAGACAGGAGGAGGCCAGCGGTGAACCCACGGGGTAGATCACAGACAGGAGGAGGCCAGCGGTGAACCCACGGGGTAGATCACAGACAGGAGGAGGTGAGGATCATGAGAGGCCGTCAATAAGAACAACAAAGATTTGCACAAGGGTCAGGGCAGTGTGCCCTGTAAACAGCATCACATGGGCGTCTCAAGGGTGCGCGGGGTGTGCGAAGAAGCGTCGGCCTCACAAAGATGGCCGATCCACAGCGGGCTCTCAGGAGCGACCAAGCTGTGAAGAATAACCAATGGGAATTGTGATGGATATTTTTTTAAATTCAGTGGTTGACAAGTAGATTGAACACAAGTGAAAATAAAATGCATGAACCCAAGCAAAGCATCTGATTACATGACCCAGAATCCAGTGTCAGGAGACAAGGGAAACGTGAGAGAGTGGAGGCCAGCACGGGAAGCCGTGACGTGTGCTGAGCAGAGTCCCCGAAGGAGAGTGCAGAGATACTGGGAGAGAGGCAGCGGCTGGGAACTTTCCAGAGCAGCCAGGAGACGAATCCCGAGGTCCTGGAGTCACAGCAAACCCCTGGAAAGGTGGGATGGTCTAGACGCTCTCAGGCATCAAGGATGCGCTAAGATTCCCAAGCAGCCAGAAGACAGAAGGGATGGCCTTGCGGGGAGTGGCAAGGCTGCCAGCAAACTCCCGCACCAGCACCAGCAGCCACAAGACAGGCGGCACGGTGCAGGGCGTGCAGGTGCCACCACCACCAACCCAGGGCTGTGTGCGCCACAGAGCTGCGGCCAGCACTGGCAGAAGTCAGACGAAGACGTGCTCATACAGTGGCCGTGGTGGTGAAGGAGCAGGGAACGAAGCAACCACAGGACAGCGTGTGGTACAAGAAGCAGCGGCGAGGGGCAGGGGCTGTGGCGCAGTGAGCTAAGCCGCTGCCTGCAGCCACCCACATCCCATACAGGCACCGGTTCGAGTCCCAGCTGCCCCACTTCCTATCCAGCTCCCTGCTATGGTCTGGGAAAGCAGAAGATGGCCAAAGTCCTTGGGCCCCTGCACCCACGTGGGAGACCTGAAGAAGTTCCTGGCTCCTGGCTTCAGATCGCTGCAGCTCCGGCTGTTGCAGCCATCTCGGGAGTGAACCAGTGGATGGAAGACTTTTCTGTCTCTCCCTCTCTCTGTAACTCCACCTCTCAAATAAATAAAGCCTTTAAAAAAATCAATAGTGAGCAAAGAAGAGGATGAATATATATCCATATGTGTACCAACAAAATAATTCTAGATAAAATAATCTAAAATAATATATATTTACATATACTAAACCAGTTAACTGTATATAAAATAAGAAATAATGTGTACTTACATATGAACATATTTATATATACAAAAAGCAAAATAATTATAGCTAAAATAATCAGAATATGGATTGACATTTTAGTGTCTTCATATATACAAATCAACTAAATAATTGTATATAAAATAAGGAATAATGTATATTTACATATGAATATATTTACATATATAAAAACAAATAATTGTATATAAAATAACAATAATATATATTTAAATGTATTAAACCAACTAAATAAACATGCATAAAATAATAAAGTGTAACTTATAAGGTCATAGAAAAATAAAGGAATTAAAATATTAGGCAACAGGCCGGTGCCATGGCTCACTTGGCTAATCCTCCACCTGCGGAGCCGGCATCCCATATGAGCACCAGGTTCTAGTCCCGGTTGCTCCTCTTCCAGCCCAGTTCTCTGCTGTGGCCCCAGGAGGGCAATGGAGGATGGCCCAAGTCCTTGGGCCTCTGCACCTGCGTGGGAGACCAGGAGGAAGCACCTGGCTCCTGGCTCTGGATCGGCACAGCACCAGCCAGTGACCATTTGAGGGATAAACCAATAAAAGGAAGACCTTTCTCTCTGTCTCTCTCTCTCACTATCTAACTCTACCTGTCAAATAAATTAAAACTATATATATTAGGCAGCAATAACATGTAAGGGGGGAGTGGTGATCTGATGATTTGATCTGTGGTGTCCTAAGTTTCTTTTATTATGCAAAGGGAATTAAGAAATCAATTAATTTAGTATGTTATTAAAGACGCGTGATAAAGTGGGAAAATCTGAAAAAAAATAGGAAAAAAGATGAAATTTCAAAATAGTAGAGGGAGAATCAAAATAAAATAAGGGAAAAGGTGAATTAAATAATAATAATAATAATACTGAAAGAGAGAGACGCTCTGAGAACCTCTCACAGGAGCTCCAGGTGCCGGAGGTGTCAGACCCAGACTCGGGTTAACCTGCTCAATGCGTCCCAGCAGACAAAGGGCTGAGAATTACCCCAGAGCCAGAAGCTACTGAGAGGACTCAAGTATGAAGTTCTAGGGCTGAAATGGAGTGACTGAAATTACAGCTTGTGTGGATGGGTTTGATAACAAATAAGACACAGCTGAAGACACAACTAGTGGCGTGGAAGGCAGATCAGAAGGAATTCTCTGGAATGATGCAGAGAGGCGGGGGTCGAGAACAGAGGAGAAACAGAAGAAATACATTGGAGGGGGCAGGCATTGGGCACAGCACTGAAGACGCCACTTCCTCTCCCACTTCCTGCACTGGAGTGTCACGTTCGGCTCCTAAGGCCGGCCCTGGCTCCAGCTTCCTGCCAGTGTGTCCTCCGGCACAGCCCGTCACCATCAGCCCGTCACCATCAGCCCGTCACCATGATAGCCATGCACAGGAGATCTGGGCTGAGATCCCCACTCCTGGCTTCAGGCTGGCCAGGCCCTGCTGTTGGAGCCATCTGGGGAGAGAACCAGCAAACAGGAGACCTCTGTCTGTGTCTCTCACTTGCTCTTTCTGCCTTTCAAATAAATAAATAGATGCTTTAAATTGCACTCAAAAGGAATCAGAAATGAAGCAAAAACAAAATACTTTTTTAAAAAGAAAGCAATATGAGGTATCATGAAAGGTCTAACCTGTGAAAATGAAGTCCCAAAAGAAGAAGAGAAAGAAAGAGGCAGAAGAAGCGATACCCAGATAGAGAATGTCTAAGAATCCTCAGAGGCTGGGAAATTTTCTTTTAGGAGATCCAAGAAGCGCAATGACATTTCCAAGAAATCTAACTACACAGGGGGCCACATGTACGGACATTGTAGTGAAACTGTGGAAACCAAAGACAAAGTCTTAGGAGAAGAAAAAAGAGACTTTACCTGCAAAAGAGCAAAATGATCCTGACATCCAACGTCTGTAGAAACAACGAAAGGGAGGCAATGCAACGCTGTCTACAAAGTCCTGGAGAGAAACTTCGCCAAGCCACAGCTCCCTCGCAAGAGTGTCCTTCAACGCAGGGGAAATCAGAGTCCTCCAGTCTGGGAGAAAGGTTCTCAGGCTGAGAGCACCCACACGGGCAGACCCACCCACACTAAAAGAAATACTGAGATTCTTCAGAGAGAAGCTTAGAATATACGAAGAAATGAAAATGGACAGAAGGGTCAATTTGTAGATCAGTGAGTATCAGTGTATGAAAATCAATGATCTGGGGAGAGGGTGTGTGTCATAGAGAGAAATAAAACGCAAAAAATTTACAACACACCAGGGCAAAAGGAGTAATTGAACTTAAAGTACTCTAGGGTCCTTCCATTGTCCAGGAAATGGGGGAAGTACTGTTTAAAGTCAATCAATCGTCCAGCGCCGCGGCTCACTAGGCTAATCCTCCGCCTGCGGCGCCGGCACACCGGGTTCTAGTCCCAGTCGGGGCGCCAGATTCTGTCCCAGTTGCTCCTCTTCCAGTCCAGCTCTCTGCTGTGGCCCGGAAGTGCAGTGGAGGATGGCCCAAGTGCTTGAGCTCTGCACCCCATGGGAGACCAGGAGAAGCACCTGGCTCCTGGCTTCAGATCAGCACAGGGCACTGGCCACAGCACGCTGGCCACAGCGGCCATCGGGAGGTGAACCAACGGAAAAGGAAGACCTTTCTCTCTCTCTCTCTCTCACTGTCCACTCTGCCTGTCAAAAATAAAATAAAATAAAGTCGATCAATCAATCAAAGATGCCAGCTGTGATCGCTGGGACAGTAGTTCTCGAGATGTGGTTTACAGACGTCTGTAAGTTCCCATGGGCACAACCATTTTCATACCAAAATGATGGCATTACTTGCCTCTTCACTCTGTCAACATGGGCACAGATAGTGCAAAACCCACCATGGCCCAAACCTTAGCCCAAGTCGCTGGGGCAAGGGCTCCAGCACGCCCTTGCAGGAACAGAGAACCAAAAAAAATAAACACAGGAGACAATTCCACTAAACTGTCATTAAAGGAACAGCCAAAGAGGATTCATTCTTGTTGAATTATGAGCCTGGACTGCAGAGTTTTAAAACTTCTGTGTGACGAGCCGGGATGGAGGCGTGAAGCCCAGGGCAGCACACTCAAACAACACGCCTGTGCTAGTGCAGGGCGCATGAGCCGCTTCCCCACCAGCAGCTGCTCTCCCGGAGAATGGCAGACCAGCTGTGGCCCCTCCGACCTGGACGCGTCCCACCCATCTGTTCAAAAATGAACAAAGTGAACATGTCACTTGAAGGACCCTGTGCTACCAGTGATCCAATTTGAAGGTTTTTTTTTTTTTAAGATTTATTTTATTTTATTTGAAAGTCAGAGTTACACAGAGAGAGGAGAGGCAGAGACAGAGAGATCTTCCATCCGATGGTTCACTCCCCAGTTTGGCCGCAACAGCCGGAGCTGCGCCAATCCAAAGCCAGGAGCTTCTTCCAGGTCTCCCACACAGATGCAGGGGCCCAAGTGCTTGGGCCATCTTCTACTGCTTTCCCAGTCCATAGCAGAGAGCTGGATCAGAAGTGGAGCAGCTGGAACTCGAACCAGCACCCATATGGGATGCTGGCACTGCAGGTGGAGACAGCCTACTATGCCACAGCACCAGGCCCACAAACCCGGATTCTTGAAAACATGCCAGGACATTGTGAGTTGAGAGCTCTCCAACATTTAAAAACTCTTTTGATTAAATCGGTGGCAAAATGAATGTAGTTTTTGGTATTACACAGTCAAGCATGTCAACATTTGGGAGACCCACATAACCTGGTAAAGCAGTATATCCCGACTGACCAACAAACTGTGCTATGAAATGATGTACAAGTGACAAACCCGCTCAAACTGCATGAGACGGATGGATGTCAATGAAGCAGAAACAGCACTTAATAATAACATTGAAGATTCACCTAGTGACTGACCTCAAGAAACTATCACCTGTGAAGTGTGGCATACAGCCAAGGAAGATGTCCACAGTACTCTGAGAAGGTTAGAATATCCCTCTTTTCCCAACAACACATCTGAAGGAGGCCAGCTTTTCTTCTTGTATTTCAACCCAAACAACACATCACACTAAGAATTCTGGGGCAGATCTGAGGGCAGAGCTGTGTTTTATGAAGCTACGTAACCAAGTGGGCCAGGACGGGAAACCATGCCATCTCCTTAACTTTTTTTTTAGCAGATAGATTTAGACAGTGAGAGAGAGAGAGAGACATATAGAAAGGTCTTCCTTCTGTTGGTTCACCACCCAAATGGCCGCTACAGCTGGAGCTACGCCAGTCCAAAGCCAGGAGCCAGGTGCTTCTCCTGGTCTCCCATGCA
The DNA here is from genome assembly GCF_033115175.1 of Lepus europaeus. NCBI lineage: Eukaryota > Metazoa > Chordata > Mammalia > Lagomorpha > Leporidae > Lepus > Lepus europaeus. The sequence goes on along the minus strand of NC_084848.1, from coordinate 4,822,772 downwards.
GGTGCAGGGCCCAAGCACTTGGGCCATCCTCCACTGCCTTCCCGAGCCATAGCAGAGAGCTGGACTGGAAGAGGAGCAACCGGGACAGAATCAGGCACCCCAACCGGGACTAGAACCCGGTGCCCATATGGGATGCTGGCGCCGCAGGCACTTAACCAAGTGAGCCATGGTGCCGGCCACAATCTCCTTAACTCTTGTGCTTTAGAAAATAAAGTCACTTTCTATGGAAAAACAAGAGAGGTTATTTTAATAACTAGGATCTTGCTGCTCTTATGTGAATTAATAAACATGTTCATTGTGTCTCAATTTTACCCCTTAATACTATCCAACATTGGCAGGGTAGCCCGGATGGATAAAATCTGTCCAGAATTCTGAAATTAAGAGCATAAAGTTATCTTGAGTGCAGAGGCTGGGAACCACAGTTCTAGGAGAATCACTGAAGACGACCAAGAGAACAGGAAGTGGGGGTGGGAGAGAAGATTACTACAAACACCCACTGAATCTAAGAGAGGTCAAGGGCCGGCGTTGTGGCCTAGCAGGTGAAGCCACCGTCTGCAGGGCTGGCATCCCATATGGGTGCCACTTTCAGTCCTGGCTGCCCCACTTCCTATCCAGCTCTCCACTATGGCCTAGGAAAGCAGTGGAAGATGGTCCAAGTCCTTGGGCCCCTGCACCCACGTTGGAGACCCGGAAGAAGCTCCTGGCTCCTGGCTTTGGATCAGCCCAGCTCCGGCCATTGTGGCCAACTGGGGAGTGAACCAGCAGATGGAAGACCTCTCTCCCTTTTTGCGTTTGCCTTTCTGTAACTCTGCCCTTCAAATAAATAAATACGTCTTAAAAGAAAAAAATTGATTCTAAGAGAAGTCAAAAAAGGAGGAAAAAATAGCATACTAGACAGAAGAGATAGACTATGTCTGGCATTACATTAAATGCAAAAGGACAAAGACTGGGGAAAAAATGTGTGTGCCTCTTGCTGGGTACACCCCGGAAATACAAAGATCCGGAAAGATGGACAGTGAAAGGGTGCAAAGACATCTCAGTGCAGGCAGCCCCCAAGAAGGAGCCGGAGCAGCTGCCTGGCCAGCAGACAACGCAGGCTTCAAGGAAGAGACTAAGACTAACACCAAGCGGGCGGTTGATAGAATACAAAATCTAACTTGCTGGAGTGACATAACAACCCCAAACGTGCATGCATCTAATAACACAGTCCCAAAGTACACAAAGCCAAAACTGACCACACTCAGCAGAGAAACAGAGAAAACCACCACCACGGTGGCGAATTTTAACACGTCTTTATAATCGGCAGGACAGGCCACTTAGCAAGGGTAAGGAAGTTTTCCTTCCCATCAGTAACCAACCTAATCGACATTTACAGGGCACCGTCCTGAGAGCTGCAGAGTGCGCGCACACACACCGCAAGGCACAGCCGCGCACGGCCAGCACGTCGGGAGGTCAAACCCACAGGCAGCCCGGCTCTCAGCCCCGCAGCACGCAGAGGCGCCAGCCCCCGAGCAGAATCTTTCATGAAAGTTAAGAATTCAGGAAAGTCGGGAAGTACACTGGATCAAACAGAACAATCCTAGCAGAAATCAGAAAACACCAAAACAAACTAATGATAGAGCTACGTTCTGTGATCGTATTTGGAATCGCCCTCAGTCAGTCTTGGAGGGAAATTGGTACTCAAACATATGGTTTGGAAAGGAAGAAAGGCTGAAATACAAGGATCTAAACTCATATCTCAAGAATTGGGGGGAGGGGCTGGTACTGTGGTATAGCCAGTTAAAGCTGCAGCTGCACCCCCTATGGGTGGGGTTTGAGCCCCCACTGCTCCACTTCCAATCCAGCTCCCTGCTAACAGCCTGGGAAAGCAGCAAATGATGGCCCAAGTCACCCACATGGGAAACCTGGATAAAGCTCCCGGCTCCTGGCTTCAGGCTGGCCCAGCCCTGGCTGTTGTAGCCATTTGGGGAGGGAACGAGTGAGTGGAAGTTATTCTCATTCTCTCTCTCTCTTTCCTCTCTCTCTCTCTCCCCCTCACCTTTTCTCGCTGTAACTCTGCCTTTCAAATGAATACGTCTTTAGGAAAAAAGAAAAAAAAGCAACTGGGGTGGAGAAAAATAGCCAATACAACCTAAAGAAATGGCAGAGGGAGCAGCTGCTGACGGGTCTGGGTCTGTCCCCTCCCAGAGGCCACACAGGGACACTGGCCTGGGGAGGTCATCATGGGCTTCCTGAGTGCCAGGCAGTGCAGCCACAGAGGTGGCCTCCACGAGTGTTGGCTCCCACTCTGTGTCTTGCTCTGCTCGTCATATACCTAAAGCTATAACCTGCACCTGCTGGTTACTTAGAAGGCTGGAGTCTCTTCACGTGTTTGGAATCTCACGTGGTTCCTCCTCCATGAATTGTCCGTCCAGATGCTTTGCCCATTGTTCTATTCATTTGCCCTTCTTTTCTTATTTTGATTGGTATAATTCTTCCTGAACTCTGGATACAAATCCTTTATTTGTCAGGGATCTTTTTTTTTTTTTTGAAGATTTATTTATTTATTTGAAAGTCAGAGTTACACAAAGGAGAAGGAGAGGCAGAGATAGAGAGAGATAGATCGTCCATGTGCTGGTTCACTCCCCAACTGGCCACAGTGGCCGGAGCTATGCCAATCCGAAGCCAGGAGCTTCTTCCAGGTCTCCCACGTGGGTTCAGGGGCCCAAGGACTTAGGCCATCTTCTACTGCTTTCCCAGGCCACAGCAGAGAGCTGGATGAGAAGTAGAGCAGCCGAGGCTTGAACTGTCGTCCATACGGGATGCCGGCACTGCAGGCGACGGCTTTACCTGCTACACCACAGCGCCAGCCGCAAGGGATCTTGCAAATATAACAATTTAATGTTAATGTAGTGCAGTGGTATTAATATCAGGTATTATCAGTGGTATTAATCCAGGACTTGAGGGAAACCATTGGATGAAACAAACAAAAAACAAAAACAAAAATCAAGGAGGCGTTCTACTCTGTTTCCTCCTGCATGGCTCACGTTTCTCGTCTCCCACTTGGCTCCGTAACCCATCTGGAAGTCATCGGGGACCTATGATGCTGTAGATGGAATTAAGGCTCGGCCTGGGGCATGTACTTTGGGGGGCTCTCAATGGCAGGAGAAAGAGCAAACCCCAATCCGTGCGGTCCTGGCCACCGGGCTTTTCCTCCACAACCTTTCCCAGCCTTCCTGAAGCCACCGATCTGAGCTGCATGTGGCTCCTGGCACCATGCCGGGCACGGCAGACACAAACATCCATCGACACGGGGACAAAGGCCAGGCAGCAGAGATGTGTCCAAGAAGCCAACAGCACACAAGGTGCTTATTCCCCAGCTGCAGGCCGGGAAAGGGGAGGCAGCCGGCCCCACATTCCACACAGGGAAAGCGGCAGGAGGGGAACCGGAAGCCAGGCCTGGGAGACCCGAGGCTGGTTTCTCTTGCCCTTTCAGCTTTTCTGTGCAGAGAAAAAGAAGGGAGACTAGGCGGCTGCTGTGGGCAGCCTGTCCACCCCAGCTGCCCGATCCTGGCCCCAGCCTGGGGCCGCTGTGAGATGGACCTTCCCGGTTCCCCAGTTTCCCGGCAACACCCAGACTCGCCAGCTGTGGCCAGGTGTTCCAGCACCCTACCCACAGCACACGCACACAGCCATGGCACCTCTTGTGACAGGCACCGCCCCTGCAAGCCCAACTTGAACTTCCGACCTGGCACCCATCTGTACACCTGTCCAAGCCACTCTGTGGCCACTGTGGGTGACCCAATGGCAAGCGTACGCTGAGGGTGCTGTGGACACAGCACTAAGTTCAGCCCAGAAGACCAATCAGAATTTTGCCATCAGAAAATCTAACAAGAAGTTATAGGAGCCAGTGCTGTGGCGTAGCAGGTAAACCCACCGCCTGCAGTGCCAGCATCCCATATGGGCCCCGGTTCAAGTCCTGGCTGCTCCATTTCTAATCAAACTCTCTGCTATGGCCTGAGAAAGCAGTGGAAGATGACCCTAGTCCCTGCACCGGTGTGGGTGCAGAAGCTCCTGGCGGCCAGCGCCATGGCTTAACAGGCTAATCCTCCGCCTTGAGGCGCCGGCACACCGGGTTCTAGTCCCGGTTGGGGCGCCGGATTCTATCCCGGTTGCCCCTCTTCCAGGCCAGCTCTCTGCTATGGCCCGGGAAGGCAGTGGAGGATGGCCCAAGTGCTTGGGCCCTGCACCCGCATGGGAGAACAGGAGAAGCACCTGGCTCCTGGCTTTGGATCAGCGAGATGCGCCGGCCATAGCGGCCATTGGAGGGTGAACCAACGGCAAAAAGGAAGACCTTTCTCTCTGTCTCTCTCTCACTATCCACTCTGCCTGTCAAAAAAAAAAAAAAAAAAAAAAAGCAGCAGCTCCTGGCTCCTGACTTCGGATCTATGCAGCTGTGGCCATTGTGGCCATTTGGGGAGTGAACCAGCAGATGGAAAACACCTCTCTCTCTCTCTCTCTCTCTCTCTCTTTTTCTCTCTCTCCCCCCTGCCTCTCTGTAACTCTGTCTTTTAATAAAAAGTAAATAAATAAATAAACAACTTTTAAAAAAAGAAATTATGGTGAGTGCTGTGTGGATTGGAAGCACAATTTGCACTTGAATTACAAGGGGCACCACTCCCTGTCCTCAGCCAGTGGCTCACCCAAGGGCAGGAAGGCGCTCTCGCTCTCGCGCTCTCTCTCTCTCTCTCTTCTCCCCCTCTCTCACTCCTCCCCTTTCAGCGTCCTCCTAATCATTTCCAGCCCCACAGCACTTCACATTTGGTGAAAAGCACTTCAGTTTCAAAGTGATTAGAGGTTGGAGATCTGTCGTTTTAAAATTTAAATTAAACCGATTAAAATTACAGGAGCACTTCACATGTTTTAAGCAAATAATTATTTTTTCAAACAGATCCAGGAGGCTGGAGCGAGCCAGGTCCTAAACAGGAGTGAGCACAGGGCAGGGCCAGGCCCGCAGGCTGACTGCCCACCGGCTCGGGTGGCCCAGGCACGCACCACACCACGACATGGGAGAGGACAGGCCCCAGCCTGAAGCAGAGCTCCTTCGACTCCCAGAAGCCGGCCGTGACCCTGGGCCTTCCTTCCAAGGTCACCGGAAGAAGGAGACGTCAGGTGCAAGGCTGGGGCCTCGGATACAGAGAGAGGAAGGAGAGATTCCTGCGCGATGCCTGTGGTCCCTGTCCTGTAACACACACATTCCCGGGGGCCAGCGTCGGTGACAGAGACCTCACGGTCAGCAGAGTGCCACGAAGACCTTCCGCTTCCCGGACACAGCAAGGAAGCAGCCGTGACTCCGGCCTCCAGGAGTAAAAGCATAAATTAACAGAGCAGAGTTGGGTGACAGCACAGACCCGGGTTAGCTCCTAAAGCAGAACACAAATGGGAAAACCAGCTTCTGAGGTCCCCTGAGCCGGCCTCACCGAGCCCCGGCTCTGCGAGCTGGGGTTTGCCGGGTGAACAGGAGTCGGCAGGTGGACGTTGGAAACCCCCCGGGTCCTGCTCCTGCTGCACAGTGAGGGGGCTCGTGTCGTCCTCACTTGCCACCGTGGAAACTGAGTCTCAGAGGCTGGGGTGGCAGGGGCTATGGACAGGAGCCAGGTCAGCCTCCGATGTCCCGAGGGCTTTGCCAAATCCAGGGCCAGAGCTCGGCGTTTCCGGTCTTTACTGCTGCTCCTTTTCTTCTTCAATTCTGGCCGAGTTATAGGATTGAAACGGACAAGCCAGCCAGCTTCCCTCCGCCCTCCAGTGCCGCCCCCTGCGTCTGGGCCCTGGCGCCTGGCAGGCCTCGGGGGTGGGGGCACTGGGCCGTTCAGGCCTCAGAGGCAGCTGAACACAGGCAAAAGAAAAGGGATCACGACGTGCGTGGCCGAGGGGGACAGGCAGCCCCTGTGGCCCAGGAGAGCCGGCAGGCCGGGCCTGGCCCAGACGGCTCCTAAACACAGCCCTGTCCTGGTTTCCATGTCCACGGGCGGCCCCGCCCTTGGGGTGGGGGTGGGGGAGGTGCCTGCAAGCTGCCCAGGTGCCCTCTCTTCGGAATCCTGCTTTTTGAGATTTCTCCTTTCCCTAATTAGGTTTCTCGGCTCAGAACAAGCCGGCTGCCTGTGCTGCTCTGTGCTGTTTAAACCTACCCTCAGAGAGGGACAGCGCCACAGGGGCGGGGAGCGAGGGGGAGGGCAGAGGGGGACTGGGGTTTCTGCGAGGGGTGGCAGCGATGTCTCGGGGGCCGACGTGTGTGACGCCAGGGGCCTGGATGCTGGGGGAAAGTCAAAATGGCAAAGTGTGTGTCTGAATATTTTACCCTAATGAAAAATAATAATCACCAGCCCCTGCGACGTCTCGTGAAGGGGTGAGAAGGAAAGCCATCTGCGGTGACAGGGGGCAGCTTCCGGGCCCTTAGGAGGTCCTGGATCGGTCAGCACTGGCTGCCCAGAGACCACCAGGGGTGGCCGGCCTGGAGCAGAGCCGGTCGCCCAGGTCTGGGCTCTGGGGACTCAGGGCTCACAGAGGTGAGAGGAGCCACTTCTGTTGTCCCGAGGCACAAACTGATGCCCACGTGCACTGGCAGGGCCTGGGCTTCCGTGCCCTCCTTGCACGAGTGCAGTGGGAGGCTGGGAGGGCCCGGGCTGAGCTCGGCGCTGTGGGCAGGGCACGGGCAGAGCCTGGCGGACAGAAGCCCAGCGCGGCCTGGACTGTGCGTTCTCGCCTCTCTCACAGGCCCTCCATCCTGGTGCTGAATGAGCAGGCACTCGTGCCTGTGCCAAAGACCGAGGTGCTCCAGAGGGGCTGCCTTCATCTCCACGTCTCCGAAGAGGGGCCTCCTGCCCGGTGGAATCTCAAGCAAGGCTGAGAGGCGTGGTGGCCAGGAGTCACCGGCAGGGGCAGCACCTTGCTCTCTCTCCCCTGTCTGTGATGTGCGTGATTCTGCGCCCTGGCTGGAACAGAGGTGGGAGGGGAGGGTGACGTGGCAGCTGCCTAGGATGGCAGAGGCCTTAGAAGAAGCTCCAAGGATTTGGAGGCCCCTGGAACGGGTGAGAGAGGAAAGGTCAACCAGAAAGCCAGTTGGTCCAGTTTCTACCCCACTGGAGGCTGTGTGCCCTGCCCAACCAGCCAGGGGGTGCTAAAGTAGGGAACCCACCAGACAGGCCTCCCTGCCACCCCCCGGTCCCCAAGCCCCTGTGCTAGTACAGCAAGGGAGACGGCCCCGGCCCACAGATCTGTAGGCGTCATGGTGGGGGGCTTGGCAGAGTGCTTGCCGCACACCAGGCCAGGGGCACAGACTGGTGAGGTAAGGCTGGAAATGAAGGGAGGGGCTCTGTGCGGGAGAAAGGTGAGCGGAAGGAGGGTTAGCCACCAGGGGTCCCCACACCAAGGCAGGGGAGGCTCCAGCTGGGCCCCCGCTGAGGGAGAGCAAGGCAGAGCTGGATGCTGTGGGCTTGGGGGGGCTTTGTGGGCCTCTGCTTGGGGTGTCCCAACGCTGCAGATCCAGCAGGTGCACCCCAGGGTGCAGCCGCTTGGGGAAACAGCTGCCACCTCCTTGGACAGCTCTGCAGCGGGAACGGCGACCCGTTGACTCCGCCGTTCACCACACGCCCACCAAAGTCACCCACACACAAATGTCCCCAGCAGCGTCACTGGGACGCATAAATGGAATGAGCTGTGTCCAGCCCGCAGAATACTATTCAGCCATAAAGAGGAACGAAAGGCGGCCGTGTGCTGCCCTGGGGACAGAAGCAGGAAATGCCACGCTCAGTAAAAACGGCCAGGCCCAGAACCCACAGCGCTGTGGTTCCGCTCGTACGCAAAGTCCAGAAAGAACCGGAGCAGCCACTCAGGGCTCCAGGGACTGGCGAGGGGAGGGGGGATCACTCCAGGTTTCTTTGAGAGGTGATGAATGTTCTGGAACTGACGGTGGTGAGGCTTCCGCACCCCACAAAAGGCCCTGAATCGGAAACTACTACACAGATGAAATGCGCGGTTTGTGGGTCACCTCTCAGTAGCGCTGTTTTTAAAAACAACACAGGGACAAGCACTTGGCACAGCAGTTAAGACACCACGTGGGGCTGGCGCCGTGGCTCATGTGGTTAATCCTCCGCCTGCGGTGCCGACATCCCATATGGACGCCCGGTTCTAGTCCCAGTTGCTCCTCTTCCAGTCCAGCTCTCCGCTGTGGCCTGGGAGGGCAGTGGAGGATGGCCCAAGTGCTTGGGCCCTGTACCCCCATGGGGGGCTAGGTGGAGGCACCTGGCTCCTGGCTTTGGATCAGCGCAGCACCGGCAGTGGCGGCCATTTGGGGAGTGAACCAACGGAGGGAAGACCTTTCTCTCTGTCTCCCTCTCTCACTGTCTATAACTCCACCTGTGAAATAAAAAAAAAAAAAAAAGGACACCACGTGCAGCACCCACATCCCCATCCGGGTGCCTGGGCCTGAGTCCCAGCTCCTGCTATGCACGGCCTGGGAGCCAGCGGTGATGGCTCGAGTCCTTGGGCCCCTGCCGCCCACCTGGGAGACCCGGGTGGCCTCTCCCAGCTTTGGCCTGGTCTAGCCCTAGCTATTGCAGGCATTTGAAGAATGAACCAGCAGATGGAAGACTGATCGATCTCTCTCTCTCTCTCTCTCTCTCTCTCTACCTCTCAAAGACTAAATACAAATTTTTAAAAGGTGTGCAGAGGCATCAGTTGCTTTACAGCTTAGCTTGGTTAAGCCTGACCTCACCATAGGGAGGCCTACTATGCTTCCCATTTAAATATGGGGAAGAAGAAGGCTCAGAGAGGGTGACGGACTTGTGCCAGGTCACAGCTAGCAGATGGCACTGCAGGGTTCCAGCCGGCCCTCCAGAGCCCGCACTTTTCCCCGAACGGTCATTTCTACCCCAGGGAGCTCTCAGATCCAGTCTCCTTCCCTGTTCCCTGGTGTCCCCACATCCCCCTAAATCCAGCCTTCCTCCACCACCACCCCCAGTCTCATGTCACTTGCTCCTCACCGCCCCTCCCATCCACATTCCCCACCCCAGGCCACATTCCCCATCCACAGGCCCCACCCCAGAGCAGGCTTTGCCTGCAGCCCGGCCCTTTATCTTCAAAGACAATTTCTGCTCCAAATATTTATGGCAAAACACGGCGAGCCCGCCATCAGCGGGGCCTGTGTTGGAAGCGGCTTGCCCAGTGTGTGTGCACTTGACAGTCAAATCCTCCCAGGCTACACAAAGAGCTCCTGGCTGAGTGCACCCTGCCTGGCACCCACCCACCCACACAAGGCGTTAAGTCCCCCACATCCTGCAAGTGACAGCTCTCCCGTGAGCTCTAAGGCGCCACACCCAGTGTATCCCAGATCGGACGCTGTGAGGGTCCAGTAAGAAGTCCTGGCCCACGGTGCACAGCAGCCAGCCACGCCTGTCCATGGCGTGGCAGATGGGTGGCTTCCATTAAGTCACACACACACACACACACAGCCACTGGCGAGACTGCACACAGGCCTGGCCAGCACCTTCATTAGAGAGGAGGGGACGAGGCCCCGAGAGGGACAGGGCATGCCCAAGTGCTCGCAGCCCAGTGTGCACGCCCACTTCTTCCGCAAGGAGACCATGGCGAGCAGCCGCTGTGCGAGGCAGATTGAGGGTTCTTCTTGGGACCTGAGTCCTTCCGAGTCTTGGGACATTTTTAGATTGGGGGGGCTTGGGGGGGGAGACGTCAGCCCCTGCAGGTGACCAGCAAACAGGTGCCACACCCTACACCCCATACCCCGCCGCCTCAGCAGGGCCCTGCCAGGTCCAGTGGAGCCCAGCCAGTGTCTCGGAGGCCCCTGGCAGGCACGGTGGCTCCAGCACAAGAATTGACCAAGTGCCCCTCCCTAGCCTGCACGCTCCAAGACTGCATTTTTGAGGACTGGTCAGGACAAGGCTGGGGGAGCAGTGCCAGCTCCCCCGTGGGCTCTGGGCACGCAATGGAAACAAAGTTCCCAGGCCCTGGAGGGCAGGGGTGGGAACCTCGCGTGTGGGAAAGATTCCCAGCTCCGCCGGGCGGTGCACTCTACAGGTGTGCTGTTCAGGCAGCGAGCCAGCCCGTCCTTCCACCGGGGCCAAGCCCTGAGGACAAGGACGCAAAGGGGGACAGTGGAACATTCTGAGACAGAGGAGCAAGCACGCAACTCAGAGCCAGGCAGACCCGACCTTGAGCTTGAGCCCCCAAGACTCCGTCCCCTCCCCAGTAGGAAGGGTCAGCAGGGACCACCCGCCCGCCCACCCAGTGCCTCCCTGAGCTCGTTACAGGGGAGCCAGGACCCCTGCCCAGTCCAGGCCCGCCCCCCTGAGGTCTTCCTTCTTTCATTTCCACCACTCAGCCCCATCACAACTCAGCTTCCAGCTTCCCTGGGCAGACGCCACTCACTCATCCACCGTGCATCCCGCACGTCCATTTCCTTAGGAACGCGCGAATTCCAAGCTAAAGGAAAGCTAAAGTTTCTTCCACATATTCGAGGGAACTTCCAAAAACTCACACGAAACGCATGTGATGAAAAACTACGCGTGGATTTCAAACAACGCATCCAAATAAACTCATCTTCTATTTGTCCTGTTCCATGACTAACGAACAGTAGGGTCCCAAGGCGGGAGCACTTTGAGCTCCCAGAAGTCCTCATGCTAAGGGGTGATTACGCCAAGTGACATGGTGACCCTGGCCTGTCACCCTGAATCTCCGTGGGAACTGGAAATCACCTTCAAACCAGGTGCGACCTGTCTGAAGACACACGGACGGACAGCATTTCCCCAAAGCAGCTTGACGATTGCCATCAACGAGTGGGAGGTCTTCCTATCCCCAACGTTAAAAAAACATAAAAACAAAAAGCCACACACGCGCACACACACACACACGCACACACACACACGAGTCCCGTGCACCACCTGTACCTGAGTCAGCACGCCCAGCGTGGAAGACAGAACACACGGCCCCGCAGGCCCAAGCCCCAATTGTCTAAATGCAGAGAAAAGCTGTGAAGTCAAAAGGCCAGACCATCCCAATCTGTCACCCTCTCTGTGATGATAAATTATGTACTCCCCTCTGGATGGGGACGCCTGGGGGCCGAGGTCCTGTCTGAGCAACTCTGATCCAGTCCTACAAGTCACCCCGGGGTCCCATTCTCCCCGCCCTCCCGCCCCTCCCTACCTGCTGTCTCCTTTGGGCAGACCAGGTGTGCTCTGCCAGTGATGGATTGCCAGCCGGCCCCGCGTCCTGGGGGCACTCAGCCCTGGTGGGGCTCATTCCCCGGGCCTTGACAGACAGCAGGCAGGTCAGAACGGGAAGGGAGCCTGTCTTGGGGGACACACAGGGGCTCCTGCCCAGACTGCCTCCTGGGAGGCCGACCTGACCACACCCTGTGCCCTCTCTCCCTCCCTCCGCCTCTCTCCTCTTCCCGCCTCCCCAGGGCCCTCGGTACATTTGACTCAACACATGGAATCCAAGCTCTCGCCAAAGAGCAACAGACAGGAAGCGCGCTTTCTCCCAGTCCAGAATTTTCTCTGTGCTCTCAAGAGGAATTCAGGAGGACGCCACGCCTCCAACCAGCTCTCAGAATTCAGAAGGTTGTCAGTGGGTTAGAAGGGCCACACTGTATCTGATTACAGACGATAGAATCTCTCTCTCTCTCTCTCTCTCTCTCTCTCTCTCTCCATCTTACAGGGCTGGAATACTGCAATAACTGTTCCATATGATTTTAAAAAACAAAACAAAACAAAGGTTTGTCCAAGGTCAGTGTCTCTCCCGCCCACCTAGGCAGGAGCATTCAAATATCCCTGGTCCAGGAATAAAAAGATTATGTCGTTAAAAATAAAGGCAGAAGGACGTCGCTGGATTCTGTGGGGGATTTTAGGAAGGGAGACATTTCGTTATGGGGCGCAATCATGAGATTTTTAGGCGGTGACTCTAATCGCCCCCCCTCCACAACCCTCCCACCCCGGCCCTCTCCGCCCTCCCCTCTTTCCACATCAAGGTCTTTTTATCTTCCAATTCTGTATCTAAAGATGAGGTGAATACCATTAGCTCAATTCAAGCTCAAGTGTAGTCAGATGGGCCTGCGATTTCTGAAAAGCGCTAAGGTCACATTAAAATGTATAAGAGCATTTCGACGCCCGGGAAGGGGGCTTATTATCCGCCGTGGTGTAAAGGAGGAGTGGCCGTGGCCGCAGACTGGGTGACAACACAGGAGATACGGGGATTTCGGTCTTTTGTGGGTTCCTCTGCTTTCTTTCCAGGGCTCTCACACTACACACACACACACACACACAACACAAAACCCTTTGCAGAAACTAGTTTAACTGGCTTCCCCACTCCTCCTAGGCCTCCCCAGCTGTTTTCTTTAGTTTAACCCTTTCAGCTGGCCGGCCTGCCGCTTGTTTGGGGATGATACACGGCTGTTTCCTGGAGACAGGATGTGCTTGGTGCCCTCCCTTTCACCTGTGTTTGCTCGCTTGTTTCTGTCTGTCCTCTCAGGGGTGGGCATCCACAGGCAGCCAGGAATGGGGGCTTGGGGGGCTCCCAGTCTGCTGCGGCTAAGGGATACAGCCCTGAGCTCACCTATCCACTTGGTCCTCAAACAATACCCACTTAGCATCTGCTCAGCGCCAGCCATGGTGCCGGGGCGTTGGGGCTACGGAGGCAACGAGACAGACAGACGGAGACTGCCTGTGCGACAGAGACGGAGAGCCACGAGACAGGTGGAGGTGATCATTAGCTCAGAGCAAACACACAGAGCTCTATGGACACGGCAGCCTGAAGAGGGCCGGCCTTGGGGCGGGTGATTGAGAAAGGTCTCCCCCAGGAAAGGGCACTTGAAACGAGGCCAGAAACTGGGGCTAAGCCGGCAATGCCAGGAGCCAGGAAGAGCCTCCCAGGAGCCAGGCACAGCAGGTGAATCAGGCATCTGCTGTTGCCCAACGAGCATCCATCCATGGCACAGTATCAGTGGGGTAATCCCCAGGGTACCTTGGCCCCATCCAGTAAAAAATAAAGGATGCTCCCCAGGAGAAGCCCGTCAGATGCTCACCTTGGGGTGCCTGTCCAGTGGGGGACATAGCCAGGTACAGGGTGCATTGCTCCATCCCACTGTGGTGGACTGATGGGAAGGCTATTTGGTTCTTTCTCTTAGATCCCTAAAGTTTCTCCGGTTCCTTGCTGCTCCCAATTTGGATTCTTCAGTTTTCCTTTGGACTCTGTGAGCTACCCCTGGCCCTTCCAATGGGTGCCCTTTCTTCCCAAGTGAGCTAGGATTTGAAATGTGATTTGAAAACAAACAGCCATAACCTCAACAGAAGCCACTGCAAAGAGAGGATTTTCAGGGAAGAGAATGTCAGGACAGAATAGGGTACAGCGAGGTGGGGTGCCTCTGGCCAAGAGGCTGATTCACACTGAGGGTGACACTTGTAACAGCCAATGGTGCAGAGAGACAAAGCAACCTACCCACCTATCATGTGGGACCCTCAAGAAGAGCCCAGGGTGAGCCTGGCATGAAAGACATTGGGCTGCTGGCCGGCACCACGGCTCACTAGGCTAATCCTCCGCCTGCGGCGCCGACACTCCAGGTTCTAGTCCCTGTCGGGGCGCCAGATTCTGTCCCGGTTGCCCCTCTTCCAGGCCAGCTCTCTGCTGTGGCCCGGAAGTGCAGTGGAGGATGGCCCAAGTGCTTGGGCCCTGCACCCGCATGGAAGACCAGGAGGAAGCACCTGGCTCCTGGCTTCGGATTGGTGCAGCGTGCTGGCCGTAGTGGCCACTTGGGGAGTAAACCAACAGAAAAAGGAAGACCTTTCTCTCTCTCTCTATCTCTCTCTCTCTCACTGTCTAACTCTGCCTGTCAAAAATAATAATAATAATTTAAAAAAAAAAAAAAAAAAAGATGTGCTCTGGGAATGAGGGGAATGTGCTGGAACAGAGGTCAGCCACCTTGAAGGGCCCACACTGGCATATGGGGGTTAATTTTTTTTTTAATTTTAAACAACTTTATTTGATGCAATTTATATACTGTAAAATGCACCTACGTGGATTACAGCTCAACGAGTCTTGACAAATATACGCAACTATGTGACCACTGCGCCAGTCAGTGGATTTCATTTCCCCCAAATTCTTTTTTTTTTTTTGGACTGGCAGAGTTAGACAGTGAGAGAGAGAGACAGAGAGAAAGGTCTTCCTATCCATTGGTTTACCCCTCAAATGGCCGCCACAGCCAGCGCACTGCAGCCGGCACGCTGCGCTGATCAGAAGCCAGGAGCCAGCTGCTTCCTCCTGGTCTCCCCTGCGGGTACAGGGCCCAAAGACCTGGGCCATCCTCCACTGCCTTCCTGGGCCACAGCAGAGAGCTGGACTGGAAGAGGAGCAACCAAGAAAATCCGGCACCCCAACCGGGACTAGAACCCGGGGTGCTGGCGCCACAGACAGAGGATTAGCCTAGTGAGCCGCAGCGCCGGCCCATTTCCCCCAAATTCTTACAGGCCCTTCCTTAGCCAGCCTCTCCCCAGCAGCAGCACTGGTGAGGTTTATGTCTCCGTTGGTTACTTTTGCCTTGTCTGAAACTTCACATGAATGAAGCTACCAAGCAGGTGTTCTTTGGTGTATGCCTTTTTGGATAACAACATTTTTTGAGATTTCTCCATATAGTTAGTTGTGCATGTCAGCAATTGTTCATCACTGCTGCGCAGTTTCCCAACCTCCAAATCCATCCATTCACCTGCTGGTGGACATCTGTGTTGTTCCTGGTTCCCAGATATTATGTGGAACGCTTGCTTGAACATTCACATGCAAATCTTTGCATGGTTCCACATACTCATTTTTTCCCAATAACCAGGAGTGGCATTTCTGGATTTTATACTGAGGCTGTATTTAATCTGATAAGCAGCTTTTGCGCTCTCTTCCAGAATGGCTGTACCATTTTATCTTCCACCAGCAATGTGTGAGAGTTTTAGTTGCCATCCTCATCGATATTTGTTGTGTGTAGTGCTTTTCATTTCAGCCATCCTAGTACATTTCTGGTAGCACTGTGTTTCATTGTAGCTTTGATTCGCGTTTCCTAATGGCTGACAACATTGAGCATCTTTTCATGATCTTATTGACCATTTTTTTTTTAAGATTTATTTATTCATTTGAAAGGCAGAGAGCGAGGGTGATGGTGGGGGTCTTCCTTCCATCCGTTGGTTCACTTCCCAGATGGCTACAACAGCCGGAGCTGTGCCGATCCAAAGCCAGGAGTCAGGAGCTTCTTCTGAGTCTCTCATGTGGGTGCAGGGGCCCAAGCACTTGGGCCATCTTCTACTGCTTTCCCAGGCCATAGCAGAGAGCTGGATTGGAAGTGGAGCATCCGGGACACGAACTGGTGCCCATATGGGATGTAGGCAGCGGTTTTACCCACTACGTCACAGCACCGTCTCCCTATTGACCATCCTTACAGCTCCTTGGTAGAGAGCATGCCCACATTTTTCCCATCTTAGTTGGGTTGTTTGTCTTATTATTGATGTCTAAGAATCTTTCCAAATACAAGCTGTTTGCCACATATATTCTTCCAACCATAATATTCTTTCCCTTTTCTTAATCATCTCTTAAAATTTTTATTTATTTGTTCATTTTCTCTGAAAGGCAGAGAGATAGATAGAAGCAACAGACAGAGAAAGCTCTCATCTTCTAGTTGGATCCCCAAATGCCCACAGCAGCCAGGGCTGGGTCAGCCTGAAGCCAGGATCTTGGACCTCGATCCAGGTCTCCCACGTGGGTGGCAGGGACTCAGGCACTTGAGCCACCACTGCCACCTCCCAGGACATGCGTTAGCAGGAAGCTGGGACTGGGAGCAAAGTCGGGACTCGGGTCCAGGCGCTCTGATCAGAACGCAGACCCCCCAAGCACATCTCGGGTCACTCCACCTGCAGCCCACCCCAAGGGTACCTTTTGTGGAGCAGACTTCAGTCATTTCATTAAATTTTCTTTTATACTTAGTGTTGTCTCTGCACCATCATTGCCTACTCCAAGGTCAGAAACACCTCCTCTGTATTCTCCAGCAGTTTTAAAGTTCAAGTCTTCGCGTGAAGCACTTGACTCATCGGGAGCTCCCTTTCGTGAGTGGCGGGAAGCAGAGTCAAGCCCACGTGAGTATTCAGTTGTTTCAGAACTGCTTTGTTGAAAGGATTCTCACCCTCCTATGAAACCACCTTCGCCTCCTTGTAAAAATCCATTACTCTGGGGCTGGCACTGTGGCATAGCAGGTAAAGCCTCCGCCTGCAATGCCAGAAACCCACATGGGCGCCAGTTTGTGTCCCGGCTGCTCCACTTCCAATCCAGCTCCCTGGGAAAAGTAGCAGAAGATGACCCAAGTCTTTGGGCCCCTGCTACCTACACAGGAGACCCGGATGAAGCTCCTGGCATCAGCCTGGCCCAGCATTGGCCATTGCAGCCATCTAAGGGGTGAACCAGTTGACGGAAGATTCTCTCTCTCTCTCTCTCTCTCTCTCTCTCTCTCTCCCCCCTAACTCTGACTCTCAAAATAAGTAAAAATAAATCTTTTTTAAAAACCCATTACTCAGGGGCAGGTATTGTGGCATAGAAGGTTAAGCCTCCACCTGCAGTGCTGGCATCCCATAAGGCTGCCCATTCGAGTCCTGGCTCAAAGTCTCCACTTCTGATCCAGCTCCCTGCTAGGTGATACTGCCTGGGAAAGCAGTGGAAGATGGCCCAAGTCCTTGGGCCCCTGTACCCATGTGGGAGATCTGGAAGAAGCTCCTAGTTTCTGACTTCAGCCTGGCCCAGCCAGTGAACCAGCAGATAGAAGATTACATATATATATATATATATATATATATATATATATATATCTTTTATATGTATTTATATATGTATTTTTTAAGATTTTTAAGATTTTATTTATTTATTTATTTGAGAGGTAGTATTACAAACAGATAGAGGCAGAGAGAGAGGTGTCTTCCATCTACTGGTTCGCTCCCCAAAAGCCCGCAACAGCCGGAGCTGGGCTGATCTGAAGCCAGGAGCCAGGAGCTTCCTCCAGGTCTCCCACTCGAGTGCAGGGGCCCAAGGACTTGAGCCGTCCTCCTCTGCTTTCCCAGGCCATTAGCAGGGAGCTGGATTGGAAGAGGAGCAGCTGAACACGAACCAGAGTGCAAAGGGGATGCCGGGTCACAGGCAGACTTAGCCTTAGGTTATAGCACCAGCCCCTCTTTCTCTGTATTTCTGCCTTTCAAATAAATACATATTTTTTTCAGAAAAGCATGAAATCATTTACAAAAAAAATCCATTACTCAGATATGTATGGTTCTATTCCACCAGCCTTTATGTCTATTACAGTCTCTTGAATATTATAGTTTTGTTGTACTGTAATTATTGAAATTAGGTTGTATAGGTCCTCCAAATGCACTCTTTTTAAAAAATTATTTTGGTTTTAACCACACTAGGTCTTTCATATTTCCATGTAAATTCTACAATAAGTTTATAAAACCTACTGCTAAAAACATTGGAGTTACATCTATAAATAAATCTGTGTAAAATAATATTATGGTATACTAAGAAATATATTTGTTTATTGTCCCTGGCTCCCTGGCTCCTAAAGTTCTCGGATTTCCTAAATGACAAGAATGTCTTTAATGCGATTTCTGTTTCAGTCACACCTGCGGTTACGCTAAGGCACAGATTCAGGGCAAAACCCCTCCCAGGCTGCCTGACGGGCAGGTCGCTAGGGCAGGTCGCTAGAGAGACTCAGTGACCGCAGGAGGATTGGAACTCCCGCCCCACCCACCAGCCCCCTGGGAGGGGGATGGGGGCCAGAGACTGAGCTCCAGAAAAATCCTTGAGCGAGAAGTCACAGAGCGCTTCCAGGAGCCGGGAGGGAGGGAGGAGCCCCTGGACGGACAGGACCGAGGTCCCGCCATGCTTTGCCCTCTGCAGCTGTCCCACGGGGCTGCTCCTGAAGCTGCCTCCTTTAGGATGAACCAGGAAACCTCGGGGTTTTTCTGAGTTCTGTGAGCTGTTACAGCGAATTATTAAACATGAGAAGGGTCCCAGAAACGTACACTTTGCTCTCTGCTGGGCAGAAATGGGGCCACCCTGGGCACTCCGTTTGCACCTCGCATCCAAAGCAGGGCCTCTCAGGGACCTGAACCCTTAGCCTGCGGGGTTCACGCTCACTCCAGGAACTTGTCTTTGGTTTTTCTTTATCATCACGGTCCGTATTCAGAGAGCACCACTTGACTTCCCTCGTCATGTAAAAACCTCACAACAGTGTCTGTCCAGCTTCCTCCCTGTATCCTGGCTGCTTTTGTGGTCCTAACTCCACCTCTACGCGTGTGACAGACCCTCAGTAAGTTTATTTTGAGTTATGCAATCATCTGTCTTTTGCAAGAAACCTGCATGGGGCCGGCGCTGTGGCGTAGCAGGCAAAGCCGCCACCTGCAGTGCCAGCATCCCACATGGGCACTGGTTCTAGTCCCAGCTGCTCCAGTTCCAATCCAGCTCTCTGCTATGGCCTGGGAAAGCAGTAGAAGATGGCCCACGTCCTTGGGCCCCTGCACCCGCGTAGAGACCCAGAGGAAGCTTTGGCTCCTGGCTTCGGATCAGCGCAGCTCTGGTGATTATGGCCATCTGGGGAGTGAACCAGTGAATGGAAGTCCTCTCTCTCTCTGCCTCTGCCTCTGCCTCTCTGTAACTCTGCCTTTCAAATAAATAAATAAATCTTAAAAAAAAAAAAAACACCACCTACATGGGAGTAATGCCTCAGACACAGCAACACGTTTGCCATCCGGTTGCGCTCTGTTGGGCAGACACAAGTTTGCACACAGAACGATTTTCCTGTAGCCTGAAAATGTAAGCTACCGGTCGGCCAGTGACAAATTTCCTCGCCTTCATCTGTCTGGAACTGTCTTAATTTCACCTTCATTTTTTGAAGGATTTCTTGCTGGATATAAAATTCTAGGTGGCCCGGAGTGTCTTGTGTTCTCCTTTCAACACTTTGAAGATCTCATTAAAGTAGCTCCTGGCTTGTAGCGTTTCAAAGAGAAGTCAGAAGACGTTTAATCCCTGTTGTCCTGTACGGAACATGTCTTTTCCTCTGCAAGCTTTTAGGACTTTTCTCTGTCGTTGGTTTTGAGAAATTATAATATGCCCTGATTTAATTTAATTATAGTGTTCCTAGATGTGGTTTTTTTTTTTTCAATAATCTTTCTTGAATTCTTTGAGATTCATAAACACATGGCTTCAAATTTTTCACCAAATTTGAGGAAGTTTTGGCTGTTTCCTCAGTTTTCTCCTCCTGCATCGTCTCCCTCCTCTCTCTCTCTGTGACTCCGATTATACATGTTTTAGGCCATGTCCTGCTGTGCCGGGGGTCCCTGTGACTCCGATTATACGTGTTTTAGGCCGTGTCCTGATGTGCCGGGGGTCCCTGGGGTTCCGATTATACGTGTTTTAGGCCGTGTCCTGATGTGCCGGGGGTCCCTGGGGTTCCAATTATATGTGTTTTAGGCCGTGTCCTGCTGTGCCGGGGGTCCCTGGGGTTCCGATTATACGTGTTTTAGGCCATGTCCTGCTGTGCCGGGGGTCCCTGTGACTCCGATTATACGTGTTTTAGGCCGTGTCCTGATGTGCCGGGGGTCCCTGGGGTTCCGATTATATGTGTTTTAGGCCGTGTCCTGATGTGCCGGGGGTCCCTGGGGTTCCGATTATACGTGTTTTAGGCCGTGTCCTGCTGTGCCGGGGGTCCCTGGGGTTCCGATTATACGTGTTTTAGGCCGTGTCCTGCTGTGCCGGGGGTCCCTGGGGTTCTGATTATACATGTTTTAGGCCGTGTCCTGTTGTGCCAGGGGTCCCTGTGACTCCGATTATACGTGTTTTAGGCCGTGTCCTGATGTGCCGGGGGTCCCCGGGGTTCTGTTGGTTCTTGCAGTCTTTTTCTTCCTACCTTTGGTTTGGATAGTTTTTACCACAACGTCTTCAAGCTCACTCATCTTTTTTATAAAGTTTCTAATACACTGTTAGGCAACCCCAGGGATTTATTCATACATTATATTTTCAGCTTGAGAACAGTCATTTGTCTCCTTGCTTCTAGCATTTCCATTTTTCTTCATGTTTCCCTTTAACCTGTTCCCTATTTGTAGCAGCTCCTCTGTAGTCCTTTGCCTGGTGATTCCATTACCTCTGTCTCTGCTGGCTTTTTCTCCTAGCTCTGGACCACATTTTTCTCATTTCCACCTCTAGTAATGTTTTACCAGATACGGGACATCGTGTCACATGGCGATGTGGCTGGATTTGTCTTTCTTTCTTCAAAGAGCATTGAGGTTTTCTCAGCCATTCTGCCAGAAAGCCTTCTTAGAGGGTCGACTTTATACCTGGCTTTTCTGGAGCCTCTACTGAATGCTCCCAGCGCTGAGCAAGCTCCTTCCACTCTGGCTGCTTGGAACTTCAATAATTCACTGCCATGGGTGGATTGTTGGAGTCACTTGACTTGCCATGCCATGTAATTGTTTTTTCTCCCATGGCTCCCTTTGTTCAGTATCATAGTCTCCACCATGCACATATAAACCAATATTCAATCAAACACTTATGGGATGCTCCCACCACCCAAGAGTTCTGGAGAACTTTCCCAGTGCAGCTACAATGCCCCAGCACTCTGTGGCACAAATCCTGATTACCTTAGTCCTCCTTGAACTCTGTAGTTTGCTGCCTTAGCTGTCTGGGGTGCCCCTTCCCTGTGCCAGGGTCCTGAAACCCCTCCAGGAGGAAACCTGGGGTCATTATAGGGCTGATTTCATTTGTTTCCCTCCTTTCAGTCATCACAGTCCTAACCATCCTGCTCTGCCTGCTGTCAAATGTCTGAAAATGTTGTTTTCTACTTGGACACCCTTTGTCTAGTGTAAGAGTTATTTGGTGTGGAATAATTCATCCAGTGCCACTTAATCCTTCTTGGAAAGACCATGTAAGACACGACTTGAGAACCAATAGGAATAGTATTGACTGTCAGTATTGATTAAAACCATTGAGTAACACAGAATCCATTGGGCCAGGCATTTGGCACTGTGCTTAAGACGCTGCCTGGAATGCCTGCATCCCATACAGGAGTGCCTGGGTCCAAGACTCAGCTCTGCATCCGATTCCAGCTCCCTGCTGATACACATCCTAGGAGACTCAAGTACTTAGGACCCTGCCACCCACATGGAGAACCCAATTGAGTTCCAGGCTCCTGGCTCCACTCTGGTCCAGTCCTGCCTGTTGTGTTCCTGTAAACAGCAACCCAGAGGATAGAAGATATCTCTCCCTGTCTCTATCCTCTCCACTCCCTCATGTCAAACAAAATTAAAAAAAAAAATAGAATCCATGAGTCCACTCTGTGGTAAATAAACATAGAGAAAGGAGCAGATCAACTAATAAATGGACTAGGAATGAAAAGAATCATAAAATCACCACTTGGCAGTCATCATAGTAATAATTCATCCAAGAAACATCAATAATTGATAAAACTTCTAATAAATATTTTATGAGCAGAATATTTACATAGTTTCCAAACATCTCCCCACCAAGCATTTATTAATCACAAAAGGAGAAGGGAGCACCTTTACAGGGGAGAAACCTTGAATAAAAGCCAGGAATAGGACAAACAAAGCCACGTGCCCCCAGGTCATCGGCGGACATCTGTATCCCCCTCAGAGTCCGACTTGGAAGCCCTAACCCCAGCGTGACTGTTTGGAAGTTCAGCCTGAGAGAGGATAATAAAGGCTAAATGAGGTCGTAAGGGTGGACCCCAGTCCAGTAGGACAATGTCCTCCCAGGAGGGGGAGAGACACCTGCACTCTTTTCCCCCCCCTTCCAAGCTTTCCCAGAGAGGGGTCCACGTAAGGAGACCCGAGGAGGTGGCCATCTGCAAGCTAGGAAGAGACCCTCACCAGACGTAAGATTGGCTGCCACCTCGATGACGGACAAATAGCCGTCGTGGGGGCCCTGTGCTCTCCTGTTAAGGCAGCCTGAGGAGGCTGACCCAGAACACAAAGGGGAGCCCAGCATCACCACTGGGGCATTTGGAACAAAGGTGCATGTCCACGTGTAATCCCTGGGAAACGTGGGCACCAAAAGCACTAGACGTTTTACAAACCAGCTTGTCTGTCAACTTCCGAAATGCCAATGAGAAGACCGTGAAAGTCAAAATGATGAGAACCCATTCCACTCTTCAGGAACTAAAGACACACAGCAACTAACTGCGTCCTGTGATTCTGGATTTTCATGCTCCTGGGACACGGGCAAAACTAATGGCTTCTTCCTACGGCTGGATGGTAATAATAGCCCAGCGATAATCTCTGATTCTGACAAACGTCTTATGCTTATACAAGAACACATCCTTTCATTTTTCTTTCTTCCTTTTGGTGAAGGAATTACGTCCTGAATTACCTGTCAGTGATAGGACATGACATCAGCAACCTACTCGCGGATGGCTCAAAGGTAATTATCATTACTACCCTGCCACTTTTCCATAAGT
This sequence comes from Lepus europaeus, assembly GCF_033115175.1. NCBI lineage: Eukaryota > Metazoa > Chordata > Mammalia > Lagomorpha > Leporidae > Lepus > Lepus europaeus. The sequence continues at coordinate 4,800,241 of NC_084848.1, read as the reverse complement.
TTGAAATTATTTCCAAATTGAAAAATCAAGATAAATATCATATTCCCAGGAGAATTTTAGCCATTGAGTATTTGAACAAAACAAACGAGATTGATTCTTATCCCAGTCATGTTCACTTCTATACTCTTAATCAATGCTAAACTGATGAATTTGGAGAGCACAGTGGGTTTGGATTAACCTAATCAGATGATGAATCCAATTGAAGCTACTCTTTCCACATCTGGTCTTCCTGTTCTTTTGAAACTTCTCAAAATGTACACTTAACTCATTTACTTTTAGAATGTTTTGTTTCCTACCAAATATAAATGATACTGTCAATTTTCCTTTAAATACAAATTTATCTACATCTCCCAAGTTCTTATGTCAGTGATTTCACTGTAATTCAGTTCTGTATATTTTTTCTCTTATAATTTTCTACTTAACCCATGAATTATTTAGAAGATTTATTTTATATTTAATGTTTCTACATGCATTAGAAATAATGTCTTCTTATTATGGACATTTCATTTTGTTTCACCTTGGTCAGAGGATATGGTTTGTATAATGGCTAGTTTTTTGGAGTGTACTGTGACTTCCTTAATGATCCAACACATTACAATTTTCTGTAAACAACCATTGCATGCTTCAAAATAATAAATATTCTCCAAAGAGGATTCTTTATATATTTTCTGCTGGATCAAGATTGTTTTTATTTATCTTTACTTATGAACATTTACTTAGTCCATCCACTCGCAGAGCTGGATAATAAAACCTTCCATGACTGTTCTAAGTTGAAGCAACTACATCTTAGTGTTGTGAAACTGTTGTTCATATTTTCAAGGTGTGTAGATACATATAAATTGAGGTTGTGTGTCATCTTGATGGATTAATCTTCTTAACAGTATGAAATAAGCCTCTCTAAATATTTTAATGCTATTCATATTAAATTATATTTTTTCTATTATTAAGAATGCCACACTAACTTCCTCTTAGTTCATAATTGCCTAATATCTCTTCTCTTTAGACCTTAATTTTCAAACATCCTCTGAATTTTTATCTATTATAACCGTTATAATCTTATAAATTTTAACGTAATCTGAAGTCACTATATTTTGCTTCTGAATTTAACCTATTCACATTTATTGTGATTGGTAATATGTATGTGGGTTTATTTGTACCCTTGTTCTTCCTTTTTCTTTGTTTTTCTCCTTTTATATCTTGTTGGATTGATCAAATCTTATATTCCCTTCCATTTTCCACTACTAATTAATCAGTGATGTGTTCTGTCATTCTAGAATTCTCTCTTACATTTTGATAGCTTACTCTGCATCCCCTTCCCTCCCTCTAGAATCTTTTTTCCTGATTAGGTGTTTCCTCTAGTGACTATGTTGGGGAGAATTCACACAGAGCATATACTCCACTTTCTGGTTCATCTAAAAGTCCCTTCGTGTCGTCCTCATCCTTATAGTTTGTCTGGTACACAGTTACATGTTCACAGTCATTCTCTCTCAGCTGCGAAGAGATTATTCCATCCCCTCTGGCATACGCTGCTGCCCTGAGAATCTAACTGATGATCTGACTGCTGCTCGGCTGAAAGCACTCCGTGTTTAATTCCTGGTGGCCTGTAGGATTCCTGCCTTAGTCCTCATATGCTTCGGTTTCATCCTAAAGTTTCCAAACATGGGGATTAATGAGACTTTCTGCTCTTCTGAAAAACTCCTGGCTATTATTGCTTTAATACTGGTTCACCGCCATTGACTCCAGTTTCTTTCAACACATGTCGCAGCTGCCTTTGCTGTCGTCTGTGTTTCTTCAATTCTGTTGTAGATTTTTCATTTCAATCATTCTTATCCTTGCTGCACTTACGGCAGGGCTTCTACCTTCCATGTCCTAATTGGTATTCTTTTCACATTGACCATCAACCCTGTGTTTTCCATCCGACTCGTCATAGGCTGCCACTCCTAATTCTGTCTTCAAATTCTCTTCAGTTTTCCTGTGTGTTCTCCGTGCATTTAACAGCTTGCATCTCTAACTCTGTGTGCCAGAGGCGACTCCATCAGTTTAGTGCTAATTCAGTGCTTACATTCTAGTCTTCCAATTTCTGTGCCCTTTTCTCTGCAGTGTCTGGTTGATCACACACACCGTGACTAGCCCCTACTTTTTTTTTTTTTTTTTTTTTTTTTTTTTTTTTTTTTACAGGCAGAGTGGACAGTGAGAGAGAGAGAGACAGAGAGAAAGGTCTTCCTTTGCCGTTGGTTCACCCTCCAATGGCCGCCGCGGTAGCGCGCTGCGGCCAGCGCACCACGCTGTTCCGATGGCAGGAGCCAGGTGCTTATCCTGGTCTCCCATGGGGTGCAGAGCCCAAACACAATTTTTTAAGACTTGTTTATCTATTTGAAAGACAGAATCTCCCATCCACTATTTCTCTTCCCAAATGGCCACAACAGCCAGAGCTGGGCCAATCCAAAGCCAGGAGCTTCTTCTGGGTCTTCCAGGTGGGTTCAGGGGCCCAAGCCATTGGGTCATCTGTCACTGCTTTCCCAGGCCATAGCAGAGTTGGATCAGAAGTGGAGCAGCCAGGAATCGAACCAGTGCCTATATGGGATGCTGGCACCATAGGCGGTGGCTTTACCAACAACACCACAGCACCAACCCCTAATCTATTTTTGCCCTCAGCTGCAGAGAACTGTGCCAACCACAGTCTTCATTTGAATGCACCTTGCTCTCCTGCATTTTTACAAGACACTAATTTTATTTTTTTTCCTTCTCTCTTGATCTCAGCTCCACTTATCGACAGTCGTAACACGCAGCATGTTAACTTGGGGGATCCGTGGCTGTGGCAGGGACTGGCCAGAAGCTCTCCACCCCGGTCCCTGCATTCTGAGACCCTCACTCTCCAGCCCCCTTTGCAGTTGAGTCAAGATCCTGTGACGCCAATGAGGTTGAGTGGAAGCAGTGCAAGGATGGAACTGTATATACGGGGAAGAGGGTGTGTAGGGATGCCGGGCTGACAAGAGAGGAGCTGCAGAGACCATCCCTGGATTCTGCCTGCATGCCTGGCGCCCATCCCCACCTCGTACAATGGCATCCCTCTGTACTGAGAAAACTACCTAACCACTGCTGTATGCCCTTGTCAGAGGACTATCAATCAAAGCAGGACTGGCCACTTCATTTGTAGGAGCCTCTCATTACGATTATTAAGAATATCAATATGGCAAGAGCAGAGCATTGAACCAAGGGTGGAACCCTTCTCTGGGCAGGTCTGTGTGAGCCTGCAGGGAGACCACACAGCCAAGTCACCCTCTCCCCCAGGACATGGATGGGTGGAAATCCTGGGACTGCTTTTCCTAGACAGCCCAGTTGGTCTCTGTTATTTGGGTTCCCCAGGGAAGTCCCCAGTCCAAGTCTTTGACAAATCTGATCCATTTTCTTCCCATGAATTCTAGAAGTCCCAACTCCATTTCCTCCCAATTAACCCTTTGAATTTAGCATCCCTGGTGGTGAGAAACCATGAGTAACCCCACTTGAGTCCTGGGAATCTTAGAGGTCCATCTGTGAAAGAGGAGTCGAGACACACTTGCAGGGACTCACACCTGGAGCTCACTCCCAGGGACTCACACCCCTGGGGACACTCACACCCCAGGGACACTCACACCCCCAGGGACCTCACACCCAGGGACTCACATCTCCAGGAACTCACACCTCCTGGGACTCAAGTCACAATTGACAGGAGAGAAATGAGCATGGTATGTGCAGGCCACACCCATGCATGTGCTTGAAGGCAATTCAATGCCAGCCTTTCTGCCTCACTCCATCCCCTCCACCAGGCCATCAACAGCGGAACGCCAGGCTGTCTGGCACTCAGAGAGAAGCATCACCCAGCTCAGAAAGAGACCTAGAGGTCACGTTTTCAAACACACCAGGTACCATGAACACCTCCCTTGGGTGGACTGGGACGTCTGCGAAGGAAGTGGGAAGGAGGAAGAGCCCTGGGGAGGTTAGTGCACTTCTGCCCATGCCCCTCCCCGGGGGCGGCCACGAGCATGCCCTTGGTGGGTGGTCTCTGGTGGTGCATCCAGAGCAAGTCTCCTGCTTCGCAAGCTGCAAGGACCAGACTCTACCTCTCCGGGCTCCCGGCAAGACAGGGGGTGGGCTCTACGGCCTAAACTCAGCCAATCAGCTCCTGCCTTGCAAGATCTGCCTCTTGGACCACCACATGTGAGAAGAGAGGGTTTTGCTGCAGCTGCTGTGGCTAAAAGCTGGTGCTGGGGGCTCCTAAGCAGGTGCAAAACTTGCATCTGTACTTCCTGCTTCCTGAGCCCCTGTGCTTGGGTCCTCTTAGGTCTCGCTCATTCCCAGCTCTGGGCTCAGGGCTTCCTGTCCATGCCAGGGGTTCCCCAACTTCCCAGGAGAGGGGAAGACGCACCTCCTCTCCAGGGCAGGAACGTGAGCTGGAGCCGGGCCTCAGCCTCTCCATTCGTACAATGTGTCACAAAGTACCAGCCTGCCGGCTTGGGGAGCCCAGCCGTGGGAGGGTGGGCCTTGCCTGTGAGCTCACAGAACCCCAGTCTGATATTTGTCCCTCGATTCCTGGAGTCTGAGCACCTGGGTCAGAGCCATGCTTCACTTCTCTGCTGCTGGGCACGTAGCAGGTGCTCAAGAAACCATTGCCCAAGAAGCGAGGGCTCCTGCTCCCTCTCCTCCTCTCGGCCTCAGTTTCTCCAGCTGGAACGTGGCTCAGTGAACTTTTAAAGTCCCATCTTGCTCTGACACCCTTCGGCCAAACTGCTGCAACCCAGGGAGAGCCCTGGGCTGGCTCCGGGGAAGGTGGTGAGAAGGCACTGGCTGCTGTTAGAGTCCAGGCCCCGGCACCCACCCTGGGGGTCCGGGTCTCCCTCCAGGAGCAGCCTGTCCATCAGGGCCTGATTACCTCTGCCCTGTGAAGTGGCTGCAGGAGGAAGCAGTCAGGGAGGGGCAGTGGCCTTGGCCTTGGGGGCAACCTGGTGAGGTCTGGTACAAGGAGCAGCGTGTTCTCCTGGCTCTCCTCCCTGCCCGGCGGCTGGCCGCCTTTCTTAAAAAAAAAAAAAAAAATAGAAAAGGGGAAAAAAACACTCTTTGGGAACTACAGCAAACTAAAAATGCCAAGAATTAAAAATGCAAATTCATCCAAGATGTTTTCTGTCCAAGACGGAGATGGCCACATGGCTCGATATCGTTTTAAATGTTAAAAAAAAAAAAAGGGTAATTTTCAGTAGAAATCAAATTTGCCAGAGCTTGGGTTTAAACGAATCCCATATAGCACTTGGGCACCCGGCCAGTATTAACGAACAGCAGTCCCTTCGAAGGTTGTGTGCGATGAAAACAAGGCGAAAACACAAACTTCGCTTAGGCGGCACCGGTCCTCGGGGGCCTGGAAAGGGCGGCTGGCGGCCCAAGCTAGCAGATCAGTGCACTTCCTGCCCTCGGTTGTCCCATCTGCAGAATGGCCCTGAATAAACCCCACCTGTGGCTATTCAGTAAGATTTGGAGCAATGTCGTGTAATGGTGTCACCTTCTATCACCGAAAAAGAAAGCTGGAGACTAGGCGATCTGAGAGAGGCAGGGGTTGGTTTTGGCTCCCGGTTCCAGAGCCCGAGGGCATGGGGCCAGCGTCCTCTCGGCTTCTAGCCAGGGCCTTGTGCCACTGCAAGTCCAGCAGAAGCAGGAGGCGGGCACACGTGGAGGAGAAGAGAGGTCAGTGCAGCTGACCTCGTCCCCACAAGGACATCGGCCCTCTTATGGGCATGGCGCTGGCAGCCAGATTTCAACACAGGTTCTGGTGGGAACAAACCACATCCAACCAGAGCAAACAGCAGTAAATGTTTTCTTCGTAAGTGGTGAGCAAATATCTTGCCCACCAAGGACATCCCACTGAACAAAGTGTTAGGGCCTGGGGTTGAATCTCAATTGCACTTCCCACCCCACCCGCTACCCACAGCATCACTTGAAGGGTCCAGCACTTAACAGACGCTCAGTAGGAGCTCTGCTGACCACCACCTTGAGAGCTGGCCAACATGCTGGACACCCTGTGCCAGCCAGCGCCCAGCCCCTGGGCTAAGTCTTGTGCTAGCTCTGCCTGGCAGGAAAAGTGTGAGTGCAGGTCTCATACCCACTGGCCTCTGACAGGCCCTTGGGCCATGGGCAAAGCACTAAGCCACTCCACATCTCAGTGTGTCCAGCTGTAAAATGGGGAGACAGTGGAGTCAGCCCACGGCTCTGCTGAGTGTGACTCCCACACTGAACGCCCCTTTCAGTCCCAGTCTGAGTGTCGCTCAACCCAGCGGCTGCCTTAGGTGTCCCTTGGCCTGAAATGACGCCCACATGTGGCCGACACACTCCCCTTAGACGGCAAGCGAGGGACCCGAGCCAGGGGCCCTGCAAGCGTCAGCCTGTTCACTTTGTCTTGGTCAGGACCCAGCTGAACGCTCCACCTCCCCACTCACCCCAAAGTCTCCCACCCCAAAGTCAGCCTTGCCCACTCCTGCACCTGGAACCTACCAGCCATCTCACCCAAAGCCAGGCCCAGCGGCCCCCTGCTCCTGGGCTACACATGCCCCCCCCCCCGCCTCTGGGCCCCTTTCTTTGATCCTCCCCCCAGGTGTCCCCAGGGGTCTTGCTGCCCACTTGCTGAGACAGCAGCTCCTCCTCTCCTCGCTAGCCGGGCAGTGCCAGTGCTGGCCTGTTCTGGTCCAACCCTGCTCCCCCCACTAAAGACCAGTGAGCTCCATGAGGGCAGGGTCTTCTTGGCCTGAGAGCCTTTGAAGGCCAAGGGTCTCAGGAGGGGAGGGATCAGTGGCCGGCCCTGGGTCACCCACCATGAGAACCTGCCTCCTGCCCTTAGGCTCGTCATTCCAGAGCGGCTGGACAGAGCAAGGTGGACCCACGGAGGGTCATCACAAGGCAGCGTCACTCTGTCCCCTCCTTTCAAATGAATTATGGGGAGGGATTGGCCTTGTCCCTGGACCATCTCAGGCCACACCACTCCACAGGTCACTCAGGCAAGAAATGGTCACCTCTTGTCACCTGTGTCACCGGTCACTTCAGCAATTAAAAGTGCTTTGGCAGCCCTGGTCCTGTCTGGCCCAGTGGTGACGACACCACTTGGGATGCCTTGGTTCCCATCCCAAGTCCGCCTCCGGTTCCTGCTTCCTGCTATTTCATGCCCTTGGAGGCAGCAAGTGGTGATGACCAGGTCCCTCAGACAGGAGCCATCCAGCAGCTCCTGGTGTCCCGTCTGACACAGAGTGGCGCTCACCCCATGGGCCCCTGCCTGGCAGAGGAAGGGCCGGCGACGGCTCCTCCCAGGCCTCATCCTGCGCTCTGCACCCTCGCTGAGTGAGGAGGGGGAAAAACCCAGATCCGTCTCCCTTGGGCTCAGCGGGACTCCCTGGGACTGAGTGCGTCTCCTGGGACTCCCTGGCAGACTTTGCTGCTTCTGGTGGAACTTCCAAGTCGGCCGCCTGCCACAGGTGTCTCTGGGCACTGCTGTGCTCCTCAAACACCTAAAGGCAGCAGCCAAGTTCATGGCGCCCGGATAGCGAGGAGAGGAGGAGCTGCTGTCTCAGCAAGTGGGCAGCAAGACCTCCGGGGACACCTGGGGGGAGGATCGAAGAAAGGGGCCCAGAGGCAAGGGGGCAGGTGTGCAGCCCAGGAGCAGGGGGCCGCTGGGCCTGGCTTTGGGTGAGATGGCTGGTAGGTTCCAGGTGCAGGAGTGGGCAAGGCTGACTTTGGGGTGGGAGACTTTGGGGTGAGTGGGGAGGTGGAGTGTCAGCTGGGTCCTGTCTCCTACCACCGGGGCGGAGGATTTTGGCAAATTTCCTGGAATTTACTAAGGAGGTGTGCACCTGCCCCAACGCCCCTCTGACCCCACATTAGAAGCGCGTCCTCCACTGCATGCGGAAAGAGTTGTGAGGAAGCCGGCCTGCGCCCCTGCTCCCCACCCCCACCCCACCCCCACCCCCGGAGGGTCTCTGAGCAACAGCAGTGGCTCCCAGGCACCAGACACCCAGGGCTCTGTTTGCATCAGCTCCCGTTGTCCCACAGGTAAGGAAGCTGACGTCGTGGGAACACCTGTCCTGAAGTCACGTGTCTGACAAGGGGAGAGCTGGGATGGGAACCTGCAGCTGTGGGGGTCCCAGGCCCACGCTCTTTCTCCTCCTCCAGCCCTGCCTCTGGGGAGAGGACCAGCAGGCAAAGGGCACCTGCAGTGGACGCCTGCTTTCCTGCAGGTGCATTCAAGTCCCCGCCAGGTCCAGGGGCAATGTCTCCCTGATAACTGTGCAATGAGGAGGAACCACAGGCAGCACAGCTGGCCACTGACCCTCCTGCTGTTCCCCCGTCCCCCTACCCCAGCCCGACCACACACACCTGGCCACTGACCCTCCTGCTGTTCCCCCGTCCCCCTACCCCAGCCCCACCGCACACACCTGGCCACTGAGCCTCCTGCTGTTCCCCCGTCCCCCTACCCCAGCCCCACCACACACACCTGGCCACTGACCCTCCTGCTGTTCCCCCGTCCCCCTACCCCAGCCCCACCACACACACCTGGCCACTGAGCCTCCTGCTGTTCCCCCGTCCCCCTACCCCAGCCCCACCACACACACCTGGCCACTGAGCCTCCTGCTGTTCCCCCATCCCCCTACCCCAGCCCCACCACACACACCTGGCCACTGAGCCTCCTGCTGTTCCCCCGTCCCCCTACCCCAGCCCTACCACACACACCTGGCCACTGAGCCTCCTGCTGTTCCCCCGTCCCCCTACCCCAGCCCCAGCACACACACCTGGCCACTGACCCTCCTGCTGTTCCCCCGTCCCCCTACCCCAGCCCTACCACACACACCTGGCCACTGAGCCTCCTGCTGTTCCCCCGTCCCCCTACCCCAGCCCCAGCACACACACCTGGCCACTGACCCTCCTGCTGTTCCCCCGTCCCCCTACCCCAGCCCCACCACACACACCTGGCCACTGAGCCTCCTGCTGTTCCCCCGTCCCCCTACCCCAGCCCCACCGCACACACCTGGCCACTGAGCCTCCTGCTGTTCCCCCTGACCCCTACCCCAGCCCCACCACACACACCTGGCCACTGAGCCTCCTGCTGTTCCCCCTGACCCCTACCCCAGCCCCACCGCACACACCTGGCCACTGAGCCTCCTGCTGTTCCCCCTGACCCCTACCCCAGCCCCACCGCACACACCTGGCCACTGAGCCTCCTGCTGTTCCCCCTGACCCCTACCCCAGCCCCACCGCACACACCTGGCCACTGAGCCTCCTGCTGTTCCCCCGTCCCCCTACCCCAGCCCCACCACACACACCTGCCCACTGAGCCTCCTGCTGTTCCCCCTGACCCCTACCCCAGCCCCACCGCACACACCTGGCCACTGAGCCTCCTGCTGTTCCCCTGACCCCTACCCCAGCCCCACCGCACACACCTGGCCACTGAGCCTCCTGCTGTTCCCCCTGACCCCTACCCCAGCCCCACCACACACACCTGGCCACTGAGCCTCCTGCTGTTCCCCCTGACCCCTACCCCAGCCCCACCGCACACACCTGGCCACTGAGCCTCCTGCTGTTCCCCCCGTCCCCCTACCCCAGCCCCACCACACACACCTGGCCACTGAGCCTCCTGCTGGTCCCCTGACCCCCTACCCCAGCCCCACCACACACACCTGGCCACTGAGCCTCCTGCTGTTCCCCCGTCCCCCTACCCCAGCCCCACCGCACACACCTGGCCACTGAGCCTCCTGCTGTTCCCCCTGACCCCTACCCCAGCCCCACCACACACACCTGGCCACTGAGCCTCCTGCTGTTCCCCCGTCCCCCTACCCCAGCCCCACCACACACACCTGGCCACTGAGCCTCCTGCTGTTCCCCTGACCCCCTACCCCAGCCCCACCGCACACACCTGGCCACTGAGCCTCCTGCTGTTCCCCCGTCCCCCTACCCCAGCCCCACCGCACACACCTGGCCACTGAGCCTCCTGCTGTTCCCCCGTCCCCCTACCCCAGCCCCACCGCACACACCTGGCCACTGAGCCTCCTGCTGTTCCCCCGTCCCCCTACCCCAGCCCCACCGCACACACCTGGCCACTGAGCCTCCTGCTGTTCCCCCGTCCCCCTACCCCAGCCCCACCACACACACCTGGCCACTGAGCCTCCTGCTGTTCCCCCGTCCCCCTACCCCAGCCCCACCACACACACCTGGCCACTGAGCCTCCTGCTGTTCCCCCGTCCCCCTACCCCAGCCCCACCACACACACCTGGCCACTGAGCCTCCTGCTGTTCCCCCGTCCCCCTACCCCAGCCCCACCACACATACCTGGCCACTGAGCCTCCTGCTGTTCCCCCGTCCCCCTACCCCAGCCCCACCGCACACACCTGGCCACTGACCCTCCTACTGTTCCCCCTGACCCCTACCCCAGCCCCACCACACACACCTGGCCACTGAGCCTCCTGCTGGTCCCCTGACCCCTACCCCAGCCCCACCGCACACACCTGGCCACTGAGCCTCCTGCTGTTCCCCCGTCCCCCTACCCCAGCCCCACCACACACACCTGGCCACTGAGCCTCCTGCTGTTCCCCCGTCCCCCTACCCCAGCCCCACCGCACACACCTGGCCACTGAGCCTCCTGCTGTTCCCCCGTCCCCCTACCCCAGCCCCACCGCACACACCTGGCCACTGAGCCTCCTGCTGTTCCCCCTGACCCCTACCCCAGCCCCACCACACACACCTGGCCACTGAGCCTCCTGCTGTTCCCCCTGACCCCTACCCCAGCCCCACCACACACACCTGGCCACTGACCCTCCTGCTGTTCCCCCGTCCCCCTACCCCAGCCCCACCACACACACCTGGCCACTGAGCCTCCTGCTGTTCCCCCTGACCCCTACCCCAGCCCCACCACACACACCTGGCCACTGAGCCTCCTGCTGTTCCCCCTGACCCCTACCCCAGCCCCACCGCACACACCTGGCCACTGAGCCTCCTGCTGTTCCCCCTGACCCCTACCCCAGCCCCACCGCACACACCTGGCCACTGAGCCTCCTGCTGTTCCCCCGTCCCCCTACCCCAGCCCCACCACACACAGCTGGCCACTGAGCCTCCTGCTGTTCCCCCGTCCCCCTACCCCAGCCCCACCGCACACACCTGGCCACTGAGCCTCCTGCTGTTCCCCCGACCCCTACCCCAGCCCCACCGCACACACCTGGCCACTGAGCCTCCTGCTGTTCCCCCGTCCCCCTACCCCAGCCCCAGCACACACACCTGGCCACTGACCCTCCTGCTGTTCCCCCTGACCCCTACCCCAGCCCCACCGCACACACCTGGCCACTGAGCCTCCTGCTGTTCCCCCGTCCCCCTACCCCAGCCCCACCACACACACCTGGCCACTGAGCCTCCTGCTGGTCCCCTGACCCCCTACCCCAGCCCCACCACACACACCTGGCCACTGAGCCTCCTGCTGTTCCCCCGTCCCCCTACCCCAGCCCCACCGCACACACCTGGCCACTGAGCCTCCTGCTGTTCCCCCGTCCCCCTACCCCAGCCCCACCGCACACACCTGGCCACTGAGCCTCCTGCTGTTCCCCCTGACCCCTACCCCAGCCCCACCACACACACCTGGCCACTGAGCCTCCTGCTGTTCCCCCTGACCCCTACCCCAGCCCCACCGCACACACCTGGCCACTGAGCCTCCTGCTGTTCCCCCTGACCCCTACCCCAGCCCCACCGCACACACCTGGCCACTGAGCCTCCTGCTGTTCCCCCTGACCCCTACCCCAGCCCCACCGCACACACCTGGCCACTGAGCCTCCTGCTGTTCCCCCGTCCCCCTACCCCAGCCCCACCACACACACCTGCCCACTGAGCCTCCTGCTGTTCCCCCTGACCCCTACCCCAGCCCCACCGCACACACCTGGCCACTGAGCCTCCTGCTGGTCCCCTGACCCCTACCCCAGCCCCACCGCACACACCTGGCCACTGAGCCTCCTGCTGTTCCCCCGTCCCCCTACCCCAGCCCCACCACACACACCTGGCCACTGAGCCTCCTGCTGTTCCCCCGTCCCCCTACCCCAGCCCCACCGCACACACCTGGCCACTGAGCCTCCTGCTGTTCCCCCGTCCCCCTACCCCAGCCCCACCGCACACACCTGGCCACTGAGCCTCCTGCTGTTCCCCCGTCCCCCTACCCCAGCCCCACCGCACATACCTGGCCACTGAGCCTCCTGCTGTTCCCCCGTCCCCCTACCCCAGCCCCACCGCACACACCTGGCCACTGACCCTCCTGCTGTTCCCCCGTCCCCCTACCCCAGCCCCACCGCACACACCTGGCCACTGAGCCTCCTGCTGTTCCCCCGTCCCCCTACCCCAGCCCCACCACACACACCTGGCCACTGAGCCTCCTGCTGTTCCCCCTGACCCCTACTCCAGCCCCACCACACACACCTGCCATTCAGAGGACCTGCCTTCCCAGTGACTTCACCCTGTAGGTCCCTGGGGACACCAAGGACAAAGTGTGGCCCCGGCCCCAAGGAGCCACACCCTATGGCCATTGTGGGCTAGTGGTGGGAAAGGGTTGCACTGGGCACTGCTGGGCTGTGGGTTGTCCAGGTGGCTGCACAGCAAGAAGAGGCAGGAGCATGGGAGGGTAGGGCCGGAGCTTGCCAGGTAAAGGCAGCAAAGAATCTTCCAGAGGGAGGAACTTCCCAAGACTGTCCACCAGAGGATGGAGAAACCCAGGCCCTGGGGCTGGAGCAGAGGGGCCTCTGCCCCCAGAAAGCACCTCCAACTCCAGCCCAAGCTTGAGTTTGCTGCTCTAGAAACAGCCTCGTGTTTCTTCCCAGGAGCATAGCGGGGCTCCAGGGAAGGTCCCCACTCTCCACCCATTGCCGGGTCTGGCTGGCCAGGCTCGGTTTCTCTAGGCTCCAAGCATGGAGGTGGCACTGAGGGTTGTACGCAGAGAAATGGCGTGGTCACAGCTGCTCTTCAAAAGGGACACGTTTAGGACACACCATGCCCAGGAGCTGAGCTGAGGAGGCTGTGCCAGGTGGACCCAGGTAGAGATCCTGGAGCCAGAGACTGGGGTGCAGCTGGGAGGAGTGGGGAGAGGAGCCAGCGGGGACCCCTGGACCCGCCCTGGCATCGGGACAAGCTTTCACTGCTTCTTGCTCCTCCGCCAGCCCCACCAGCCTCCACGGCCAGAGGAGCCTCCAGGACCCTTGACCAGGTGGGTCACAGCCCTCAGCAGAGGCACCCACCATGACGTGCTCCTCTCCAGCCAGCGCTGACCAGAGGGACAATTCACATTCATCTGTAGAATTCCTCAGTGAAGGTCTCTCACCCCACCAGGTGGTAGGTGCCCCAGATTTGTCGTCTGGTAGGCAGCCAATCTTCAGTTGGGTTGGTTGGTTGGTTGGTTGGTTGACTGGTTGGTCAGTTTGTTAGATGTTACTGTGGTTGGTAAGTTAGTTGATATGTTGGTTAGTTAGTACTTTGGTTGGTTGGTTGGTTGGTTGGTTGGCTGACTGGTCAGTTTGTTAGTTGTTACTGTGGTTGGTAAGTTAGTTGATATGTTGGTCAGTTAGTACTTTGGTTGGTTGGTTGGTTGGTTGGCTGACTGGTCAGTTTGTTAGTTGTTACTGTGGTTGGTAAGTTAGTTGATATGTTGGTTAGTACTTTGGTTGGTTGGTTGGTTGGTTGGTGAACAGGTTGATTGGTTTGGCTAGTTTGTATGTTGGTTGATAGGATGGTTAATTGATTGGCTTGTTTGTCAGTAGGTTGGTTGGTAACTTGGGTGGTTGGGAGTTGATTTGTTGGTCGATTGGTTGATTAGTTCATTAGTTGGCTGGTCAGTGTGTCAGTTGGTAGATAAGTTGGTTGGTTGGTTTGCTCTAAATCACCCTTTTAGTACAGGGCTGTGTCTACAATGGGCCAGTAATAAGTACCGTTCAGCACTCTCACATCCACCCATGTTCTCATTTGATTTTCACAGCAGCTCGGTGGCCCAGGGAGGAGAACCTCCAGGTTGTGGCTGAGGAAACCTGGCTCAAAGAGGGATGGAAGTTTGCCCACAGTTCCACAGCCAGGAAGGAGAACGGGGATCCATGCCAGAAGCCCTCATGCCCAGTCCGGTGTTCCTCCTTCTACTTGTGCACAATAAATTCTGGCATCCCACTGCAGATTCCTGGCCCATGACCAGCCCAAGTTCCAGGATCCCGGGTTCACTTAGGCCCAGCTGCCTTCTCTGCTATGGTTTTCTTACCTTGTCGGCTACGCTCCCCAAGACCCACTTGGAAGAACCGCCTGGCAGGTGTGCAAACCATCAGCCTCCCAAAGCACAGGAAAAGCAAACAGGCCATGGAAAATCCAGGAGTGGCTGCCAAGCCCATAGCCAACAGGATGAAGGTGCAGTCCACAGCCCCTGGGGCTTGCCAGAGGGGGCCACACACGCAGCCTGGGGCCAAGGGTGGACCAGGATGAAGGCAGGAGGGGCAAGCACGTCTCTCCCCAGCCCTCCACAAAGGAAAGCCAGCCCAGCCCCTTACCACCATCTGTGAATAGCTCAGATCCCTCCCAGAACCCTGTAGGCCAGGCCTAGAGGGGCAGAGAGCTGGCTGTGGATTCAGCCAGACCAGTCCGCCTTCAAACCCAGCAAGTCAGAGGCATAGCCAGGCCTAGAACCCCAAAGTCCCTGGACCCCTGCTCCTACCCCCATCCCGCGCCGAGGCCATCAGTCCAGACCCGAGCGAGTGTGGCTGTCCAAGGGCCCTTGCTTCTGATGAATGAGAGGAAATCCCTCGTGGCAACGTCAAGCTGAAAAATGAGGGAAAATAGCATGTTTGTTCCCTATTACTAATTGTGCGGCCTTTGGGTTTTCTTAGTCTGTATTTTTGGTGCACTGGTTTCACATTAGGCTTGCCCCAGTCCACAAAGTTGCTCCACAGGCCACGCTGGGCCGCATGAACAGTGCCCAAGACCACCAGTCTCAAATTGGTCTCCACTGGCCACAAGCAGCTCCCCACCACCACCACCACCACCACCACTACCACCACCTAGAAGAACCAACTGACCACTGTGCTCCCCTTGGCTACAACATACCCACAGCGCGCACCACCAGCTGGGCCCCTGCAAAGGGGAAGAGGAACCACCCCTTCTGTGAGTCCCAGACCCTGCTCTCTACCAACTGGCTGAGGGCCCTGAGCCGGTCATTGACCCCCGTGACCAGCGTGGGAGTAACCCCGCGTGCCCTCTGCAGCATGTGGACCAGACTAAGCACAGCCCCGGGGCCCAGCGGTCACGGTTGGCCACACTCCCGGGGCTCCCCAGGCTGGGTGCTTCTCTGTGCACTTTCTCACTTTCCCACAGTCATCTCCTGTGGCTCTCGCCACCTCCTTTTGTGGTCAGCTCAAATGGTACCTTCCCTGCTTGGGGGGAACTGAGACACAAAGCACTAAGTCCCTCGCCCGGGCTGTCACCGCTGGTGAAAAAAGGATCCGAGGCCTGAGCCCAGGCAGCCGGGTGGAGACGTCCCGCTCTTGGCCATTGCACTAGAGGCCCACCGAGAGCCCGTCCGTGGTCAGGGTCACCACCCCGAGGACATTGGGCGCCCACTGCTATAGAAGCCATCAGGCACGCGGCCCGATTCGGGTGCAGGCTGTCTCCCTGGCGCACTGCCTCGGAAGCAAGACTGTCGGGGAAGAGCAAGAGCAACCTGACTCACAGAATCAACCTGAACAGCATGGTTTCCCGAAGTGGAAACAATCAACAAAGACCTCCAGTGATGCCCGCCCAGCCCAGCCACCCAGTGAGCAGAGCACGCGCGCCCACACACGCGCCCACACACGCGCCTGCGCTCCCTCTGCCCCCTTCTCCCCAGCACACAGGCTCCGAACGCCCAGGCTGCACCCAGGAAGGGAAGCTCACATGCTCTAGTCTGTTGCAAGATCAACCCAAAGCTCCCGCCAGCCCGTCTCCAACAGCCTGTGAGTGTGCGTGGTGCACAAGCGTGTGGGTGTGCCTTTGGAGGACACGAGTGCGTGTGACCCACTGTTGTGTGGGTGCACACATGGCCGTGTTTGTGAATGCGTGAGTGTGCGTATCAGTGCCTAGACACCAAGGGGAAGAGGGGAAGGGAACCCCAACACAGGATGGAGAGCATAGCTTGCCAAACCCCCTGCCTTCCCAGCATGCCTTGTTTCTTGTGCCTTGGAGGCCTGGGCAGCTGAGGGCACAGACCAGTCTAGTGCTCTTCCAGCTGAGGACTTGGGGCCTGGGGGCAGGGAGAAGCGGATGGTTTGGGTTTAGGTTCCGTGGCTCCTATCGGCAGCTGGATGTTTGGATGTAACCTGTTCTCGAGACTTCCTGAAAAATGAGCTCACAGTCCTCTGGGGCTCTACAGCCGTGGTCAGCTCAGGCCAAGCCCTCCCAAGACCCTGAGCCCATGGGGGGGGGGGGGTCCCTGTGCACAACACTGGGCCTGGATTCCTGGTCCTCCGGCTCCTGCCCTGTCCCTGCCAGCCCCAAGTCCAGGCCTCATCTCTGGGAGGCCACCACCAGGGTCTTGGGGTCCTTCGGAGGAAGACCAGAGCCCACATGGGAGACGCAGGGACACAGGACCTCTGGGATGGCCCTGCTGTGCCCCTCTCTGGCCCTGCTCACTCATCCGTTCCATTTCCACTTTGCTACCCTGATTCCGTCTTTGCACGTCTTTCCCTGCGTGTCTGCCCCTTCCTCTCTTCGAGAGCGTCTGCTCTCTCCGTGCCTTGTCATCCTGGCTCCTCCTGTTGGATTTCTCTCTGCCTCGTCTCTGTCTCTGTGTGTGGCTTTCTGCCTGTACGTCCCAAGTCTCCCTTCTCTACAATCATCTCCCACGGGCTCCTGTCTCCACCACAACAGGATGACAGTCCCACAGCAAAGATTCACTTCCAGGCTGGTTCCCCTCCTAGCCCTTGGGTTGGATTCCCTTTCAAAGGAATCATGCCACCATTAAGGATGGAGGAGCCGGGGCCAGGGAGGCCGGCTGAGCCAGGCAGTGGAACACCCCTCCTCTTTACGTCCAGCTCCTCAGCTTTTCCCCTGCAAAGCATCCTAAAATGACCACAGAAAGGCCGCGCCTCAGCACCTCTCTCCCCTCCAGGCTCCCAGCATCTCTCCTTGGCTGCATGGTCTGGGTGCTTCTGAGAGTGAGTGAGGAAGGCACCGCCCAGGAGGGCAGGAGCGTGGCCCAAGTCAGAAATCCAGGCCTTTCAGTCAGCGGTAGTCCAGCTCGGTGGGAGTGGTGGGCAGCATCAGTGGCAGGTGCTCTGCGGGAGGGGGCCAGGGACCCACCCAGGGGACCCACCCCCCGCCTCCACCTGAGCCGGCTGCAGGTCCTAGTTTGGGGAGCATACATGATGATAGTCACAGCTCCGTGTGCATGAGAAGTTCCCGGGAGGGTAAAGGACTCCCCTACAAGAGTGAGTTCACACAGAGAACAAGGCAGACGCCAGCGGCAACCTTTGCTGTCCCCAGTGGTGGCAGCTGAGCCACCTGTGGCGCGGCGCCCCGTCTCCCTGTGAGCCCACTTTTCCACCAGGAGGCGGAACCCCCTGTCACCAGCACAGCCCTCCGCCCACCCTCTGCACTCCAGCTAAAAACGGGTCCTGTCTCCGCCACGGGTTTCTGAGGCCCTGTTTCCAGGGTGCCAGTCTCCTCTCCAGGCGAGAACCCGAGAGCCAGGGCCAACAGTTGCAAAACAGGCTCCCTGGAAGGAAGCCCGGAGGGGGTGGGGAAGGAGCTCCACCGTCAGACTGGGACAGCGTTTCCCGGGAGGAGCCAGCAAGACTCCACATGATTTCAATCGGGGAGGACACCGGCTGTTAGCGACGCCGCCCCCAGCAGAGCCAGACGTGGCCCGATGGGTGTGCAAGGTCTCCCCCAGGTGCCACCGTCTCGCCCCCTGACCAAGCGCCTCCTGACCATCTACCATCACCATCGCTCAGACCACTCGACCAGGAGCACAGTTTGCCACGTATGTCACAGCCCTCCATGAGTGACACCAGTGATAACATAGCACAGGCCCTAAGCTCCGCCTGGGCTGCGGCTCCCGGAGGGACGCTTCCCGGTGTTGCGCAGGAAGTAACTGAGTGGCCCTGTTTGTGCACCGTGGGGAATGTGTTTCCAGAGGGAACTCCTGGCAGGAAATCAAATCAACGCCTCTTGCAGCCACGGGGAGGGCTCGGAGGCCACCGCCCTGAGCACCGTGGGGAGCTGTCCTCCAGGCTTCGGGGTCAGGGCCCTCAGCCCCGTAGCCTCCGTCCCGAAACCCTGCAGCAGGGAGAGGACTCCACAGGCGTGGCCTGGGAGCACACAGCCGGGGCCCAGCAAGAACCAGGCTGGCAGTTCACAGGAGCCCTAATCGAGTCCCCTCGGCCTCCTTTAGCACCCGTCACCCCTGCAGGGTGCTCTCTCCCTGGGGCGGGGCTGGTCCGTGGCACACACCCTGGGGCCATTCTTGCGGAACCTCCAGGCTGAGAGCCCGTGCAACGCTGTGGTACACGTACACCTGGACCCGCCTGTCCCTAGTCCCAGGTCACACCCCGCTGGGCAGGTCCCCAGAAAGTTCCAGCTGTGTGCACACCGTGGCACGTGTCAACAGCCACCCTTCTGTGTGCACACCGTGGCACGTGTCAGCAGCCACCCTTCTGTGTGAACACCGAGGGTGCTACTCGCTCACGTCCTGCCCTGGACCTGGAGGGGGAGCCCGGCCTGTGTCCTTTCTCTGCCCTCCGGTCACACTGATGGGCCCTGGGCTGTCAGTGGACCACACGGTCCCAGGCTCCTTCCACTGTAAAACCTCAGAGACCCCCCTAGGAATCCGGCTCCCAGGGGGGCCCAGGTAAAAACTCCGGCTCTCGGTTCTAGTCCCAGCTCCACTTCCTGCTAATGCACACCCCAGGGGCAGCAGGTGTGGCTCCAGCACTTGAGTCCCTGACACCCCTGTGGGAGACCTGCATTGAGCTCTGGGCTCCTGGCTTCAGCCTGGCCCAGCCCCAGCCACTGTGGGCATTTGGGGAGCAAACCAGCAGAAGAGACATGAATCAAAATAAACAACTCGGGAAGCTCGGAGCATCGCGGCGCCCGCTCTCCACCAACGCCTTTCCCGGGAGTATTTCCGCTCCATGCAGCAGAAGAGATGCACTGCCGTGATTTCCAGGACCCCCAGCCCATCGGCTCCCCGCTCCGCCCTGCGTCGTTCCACTCCGAGACGAGCCAGGCCTTAGTGGTCAGGGCACGTCAGTGGGGACCACGTGGGGCCTGGAGGTTTAGGACCAGGGCCCTTCCCCTGGTCGGGGGGCTGTGAACACAGGCACAAGCAGCCTTGCCAAGCACAGGTCAGCACTTGAGCCTGGGAAGACGCAGCAGCCTGCTGTGATGGGGGAGGGGGCGTGGGGGCTTGAGGGTCAAAGGGCAAGCTGCTCGCACACCCCAGAGTGCCTGCAGAGGCAGCCAAGAGCGTGGCCTTCAGAAGGTTCAGTTAAAGGAGAGAGTGGCCAGGAGGCCGACTGCAAGGCCGTGGCAAGGGACGAGTGGTCCCATTTAACAGACGAGAGGACTGAGGCATGAAGAGTTTCAGCCACCAGAGAAGGTCCCACTGGGGTCCTGCTGCCACTTCCCAGGGGCTCCACCACCGAGGCATAATTGGGGTCTGTGGAAACCCCACAAACCTAAACAAGGAGCTCACTATTGCCACTGCCCCCCAAACCCAACCCCCTCCTCCAGCTGAACATAATCTGGGAGCTCCTTGGAGGGAGGGCTGGGTTATCGGAGTGTCAGGTGGGTAATGGAGAACAGGTCGTTTCTGGATGAAGAAATCCCTCCTTGTGGGGCTGGGGGCTGTGGCTGCATCGCGACCCTGCAGGTCCTCTCCTACAGAGGAGCCCGGGAAGCAGGCTCCGTGTCTCGCACCAAACCTCGCTTCAGAACCGCAGGACAAATCGCTCGTCCGGGGTGGAGAGCTGGAAACCAGGGCTGGGCCTGCTTAGCCGGATCCTGGGGGCAGAGCCCGGAAGTGCTGCTTCTGTCTCAGAAAATCCAGCCCCGGGCAGCGGCTGGAGAGCGATTGCCCTCAGAGCAACAGAACGCCAAGGTGCGCCTCTCCCCGTGCGACGGTTCCCAGGGAGGAATAAATTGTCCTAGGCATGAGGCCGACCAACAGCTGTGCCCAGGCGCCCTGAGGAACCCCCTTAGGTAGGGAAGCCACCACAGGGGACGGGGACGGCTCTTCCGACCCGCTGAAGCCATGCGGTCTGCGTGGACGCCCCGCGCCCTCCGGATCCCTTCCTGCCCAGCCTCATTGCAAGCACAGCTTTTCCCTCCTTCGTCTTTCCCCCCTCCGGCCCCTTCTTCCCAGCCCACGGCTCCGGCTCCGGCTCCGGCTCCAGCTCCCGCTCCACGGTGACGGCAGCAGAGTCCGCCCGGGCGCCCCGCCTCTGGGCTCAGCCCCCTCCCGGCCGCCTGAATGAGCCTTGTCACCCATACATCCAGTCGCAGCACTGCCCACCCACATCCCACCCACACCTCCTCAGCACCTTCCAGACCCGCAGGGCCGCCCGCTCTCAGCCCCTCGGCTCCAGCCCCTGCTGCTGCAGCGTCTCCCCCGGACGGTGCACAGGAGACTGGAGCCCACAGGGCCAGGGCCTGCGCGGGTGCTGCGAGCTCACTGCCCTCACCCCTGCCTCTGCCCATCAGCCTTCAGGCTCTCTCCTTGTTGCCCCCACCGACCACCTCTCACAGGGCTCCCCCGCCCCTCGTTCACCCACCTCTCCCCAGCCTCAGGGGTTCGCACAGTGGGGCTGCCTTCCTCACCTGCGCTTCCTTCCTGCACCCGGGATTCAGACACTCCAGCGCCCTCCATCCTGTGGCTCTGCCAGCCCTGGGGCCTTGGACTTCTCTGCTCCCAGAGAAAGCAGGGGCAGGGGCATTTCCGTTCCCAAGAGCCCCAGTTTCTTCCCAACATCCCGCTCCGGAGTGCTAGTCATGTGCTATGCCTTGGTGCCGGGGATTCTGGGAAATGTAGTTCTTCCATGGATAGCCTCGTCTGAGCCGTCACAACACACAGTGGGTGGACAGCAGCCTCCCCGAATGCACCAGGCCGGCTTCACACACCACGGCAAAGCCCTGCCCGATGACCTCCCTCCCTGACCCACCCAGCTCCCAAAACGTGAGCTGCAGCGAGGCAAGAGCAGATCCAGCACCGGGCCACACAGTGAGGGCACGGAGGCTCGGAGAAGGGCGGGACTTGCCCAAAGCCACCGGGGAGGAAGTGTCACAGCCGGGGCCCAAGCCCAGGTGTCAGTCCAGAGGCCTCTCCCGTGCCCCGGCTGTCCCGTCAACGACGTCCACTAAAATGGCATGGCCGTGATAGCCAGCTGAGCAACGATCTAATTTGCTGTTTTAATCCCGAAGCCACTGTGTACAGGGTGGCTTGTTTCTCCTTTCCTTGATTGGCAGCTGGGAAACTCAGAGCCAAACGCCCGCCCAGCAAACGTAAACGAAGGAGGCAGCACTCCGGACCGACGTCACCGCTGCTTTCGCTCTCCCGTTTCTCTGCTCTCCCTCCCCGGTCACCTCACTCGCTGGTTCTCTTCTCTTGCACTGTTGACGGCAGTCCTGTAGGGGCGAGGTGTGGCGTGCACAGCAGTGTAGCACTCATGGCGGGGTGGCACCAGGGCCTCGCTGCCTCCCCGCTTCCCAGGGCTGCTCAGCACCCGGCACACCCCTGGCCCTCAATGGGCTTGGGATCCAGGCGTCTCCCGAGCCCAGCCCCGGAGAGCCTCCGAAGGTGGCCTCGCCGCCATGGCGTTCTTCTCAAACCCCGGCCATTCCTCTGGAACCCCACTGAGACCTTTTCCCAGCATCCAGCACACAAAGAAGCAGAGCCTTCCCGTCGGGAGAACCAGGAGAGCCGAACAGGAAAGAAGAGAAGTGCACTTCGCGGCCGCAAGAAGACTCAGACGCCGGGTGGCTGCGCTCTGCCCTGCGCACGGCCACCCATTCCCAGTTCTGCACGTTGCCGCGCACTGCGGGATCTTCCAGAGTGTCCGAACGTCGTCCACGGTGGAATCGGATGTGGAGCCCTACTTCCTGCCGTGTGGCCGGGCGGCAAGGAACGCCTCCCTCAGCACCTTGGGGTTGTGCCTTTTGAGTCCTGCTCACCATGACAGACAGCTCAGGAGGGCACTGCCCATCCTGGCACCTGGCAGCTCCCCCGCGTGGCAAAGGGGTCCTCAAAGGTGCCAGCAGAGGGACGCACGCTCTGATTCTGGAGGAAATCCTGTGGCCATGGCAGCACCGGGACCCCCAGCCTTCCCTCCCTGTGCCTGACCCCCGGTCAATGGCAGAGCACTGCTCCTCGGCGAAGGTGGGCGGCCCTGCAGCTGCCCCTTTAAGCACACGGCCTGTGCCCTGCCGGGACCCAGCGCCGCCAGCTGCGACCTTGGTTCATCCTCCCAGCCACGGGCAGGGAAAGGATTTGAATCCATAGAGCTCCCATAGCAGGCGGGCACTAGCCTGGGTCCTCTAATTCTCACTGCCACTCTGCCATACCGGCGTCAGCATCCCTCCCGACAGAGCAAGGCACTGAGATGTGCACGGGCCCGCGGCTGGCCTGCAGTTGCACAGGCGATGGAGAGCGGAGCGGAGTGGAGTCGGGTCGGGCCAACCTCGAGTCCTGCACGCGAACACTCACACAGCTGAGCCGTTCCTGGGGCTGAGTGGGCGGGAGCTCAGGGGAGCAGAAGCACGGAGCTGGCCATCCCTGCAGCTGTGTGCTCCCGTCAGGGCTGCCTCTGGGACACGCATGCCCGTGCTCTTCAGTCCGTGAGCCGCCAGGGTCCCAGCCACCAGGTGAGAGGGCGGTGACGCTGGGGAGAGAGCTGGGGAGGAAGTGGGCAGAGCACGAGGCTCCGGAGGCCCCGGGCAGACGGCTTTGCACGGAGCGAGTGTGGCCCATCCGCTACCCTGGGACTCGGTGACATGGAGGTCACCGGGGAAGCTAAGCCCATCCAGGGAGGGGGAAAGAGAAAGCCAGAGCATGTCAAGACGGGATGGGCAGGGGGGCCCGGAGACAGGCGTGGACCACAAAGAGGGTGCTCCCCCAGAACGGGGCCTCCTCCATCAGCACCCCAGCCTCTGCTCCATGCTGGGCCTCAGTTGCCTTGTCCCCCAAGGTCACCTTCAGCCACCACCCCCTCCTTCTCTGGCCACTCCTTCAGCCAGTTGCACACATCAGTGCTTTGCACCTTGATGTGTCCGCAGTAACTGATCATAAGACATGGGACTCCCGCCTTCCAGACCTGTCTACTCCAAGCATGCATGCTTAGTCCTGGGACCCCCAGAAGGAGCTGGAGGCCCCTTGGCAAGGAGAGGCCGAGGGGATCCAGAACGAGCCACAGCCTCCACAGCACCCCGGACAGCATCCCTTCCAGGGCCACTCAGCCCTGTGCCAGCCCCACCCTTCTCTGGCGGTCAGGGTCAAGTGGCCCCATTTCTGAGCATGGAGTCTGTGCCAAACCCTGGTCCTAAGAGTTCCAGTTGCTCCTCCTCCTTTTATACAAAGATTTTATAAAAAAGATTGACTGATTGATTTGAAAGGTGAAGTGACACAGAGAGGGAGGGACAAAGAGAAATCTTCCATCTTCTAGCTTATTCCCCAAATGGCACAACAGCCAGGACCTGGCCAGGCAGAGGCCAGGAGCAAGGAGCTTCATCTGTGTCTCCCACACAGGTGGCAGGAGCCCAGGGACTTGAGCCATCATCTGTCTGCTGTCTTCCCAGGAAGCTGGCTGGGAAGCAGAGCAGCTGGGGCATGAACCAGCATGCAGAGTTCTCTCCCCCTCCCCCTCCCTCTCCCCCGCCCTCTCCCCCTCCTCTCCCCCTCCCTCTCCCCCGCCCTCTCCCCCTCCCTCTCCCCCTCCTCTCCCCCTCCCTCTCCCCCTCCCCCTCCCCCTCCCCTCCCTCTCCCCCTCCTCTCCCTCTCTTCTCCTCTCCCTCTCCCTCTCCCTCTCCCTCGCCCTCGCCCTCGCCCTCTCCCCTCCCCCTCCCCCTCCCCCCCTCCCTCTTCCCCTCCTCTCCCCCTCCCTCTCCCTCTCCCCCTCCCCCTCCTCTCCCTCTCCCCCTCCCTCTCCCTCTCCCTCTCCCCCTCCCTCTCCCCCTCCTCCCCCTCCCCCTCCCCCTCCCCCTCTCCCCCTCCCCCTCCTCCCCCTCCCCCTCCCCCTCCCCCTCCCCCTCCCCCTCCCTCATTTCCATTTCGCTAGTGACTAATGACATTGAGCATCTCGTGTGCTTGTTTGACATTCCTTGTCTCCTTTGGCATGGTGGTTGTTCAAATCTTTTGCCTGTATTTTTATTATGTTATTTGTCTTATTGAGTTAAAAGAATTTTTATATTCTGGATATGCAGACTCTATTAAACATGTTTTGTAAATATGTTCTCCTAATCCATTTTTGTCTCATCATTTTCTTAACAGAGTTTAAAGCAAGTGTTTTAAATTGAAGCCCATTGATCCATTTAAAGCAATGGATTATCAATATTAAATTGATAATTAATTATCAATGTTAAATTTATAACTTAAAGCAAGTGTTTTAAATTGAAGTCCAATGATCCATTTTTCTTTTAGTTCATTTATCTTGTGGTTTGTTTTTATAAATATTTGCCTAATGAAACTATTTTCTCTAGGAATTTGATAGTTTTTGCTCTTATGTTTAAACCTTTGATACACTTTGATTTTTTTTTTACAAGCTACTTTTTTTGGTCTTGGAGATAAAGGCTGAATTTCCCTTTTTTCATGTGGATACCCAACTGTTCACTGAATTGCCTGGGGACTGTAGTAAAAAATCAAGGGGACATATATGTGTGGGTCTAGGTTATAGCCCACTGACGTGTAAGTCTACCTTCACACAATACCAACAGTGTTGATTACTGTAACTTTATGATGAGTCTGGAGGTCAGATCACGTGAGCACTCCAACTTTTGGAAAGTATGCAGGCTCTTCTAGGTTCCTCGTATCTCTGTGTAATTTTTAGAAACAGGTGTCAAGTTCTATTTTAAAAATCATGCTGGGATTTCAATATAATTGCTTTAAATATGTATTTAAATGTAGGGAGACTTACTATTGAGTCTTGCGATCCATGAACATAGTATATATATATATATATATGTCTTCATTTGATGGAATCTAATTTCTCTCAGCAAAATATTGTAGTATTCAGTATACAAACGTGTTTTTATTAGATATTACCTTAAAATGTATTCTATACAGTTGTGTATGTTGCTATTGCTTTCTTTTAGATTTATTTATTTGTTTGAAAGGCAGAGTTACAGAGAGGCAGAGGCAGAGAGAGACAGGTCTTCCACCCACTGGTTCACTCCCCAAATGGCCACAATGGCAGGAGCTGGGCTGATCCAAAGCCAGGAGCCAGGAGCTTCTTCTGGGTTTCCCTCATGGGTTCAGGGGCCCAAGGACTTGAGCCATCTTCTACTGCTTTCCCAGGCACATCAACAGAGAGCTGGATCAGAAGTGGAGCAGCCAGGACTCGAACCGGTGCCCATATGGGATGCCAGCGCTGCAGGTGGTGGCTTTACCTGCTTTGCCACAGTGCTGGCCCCTGATAAAACACACTTGGTCATGGTGTATTATCATTTTATATATTACTGAATTCCAATGACTAAAATCCTGCTAAAATATTTGTCCAAGAAGGACATTAGCCTATAGTCTTCTTTTCTTGTAGTATCTTTGTGTGGTTTGGGTATCAGGGCAATGCTAGATACCCTCTTTTTCTATTAGCAGGAAGAGCTTTGGATAATTAATTAATATTATTTCTTTCTTAATGGTTAATAGACCTCACCTGTGACAGCAGCTATACCTGGAGGGTTTTCACTTGTCTGACTCGTCTCAGTGAGTCTTTAACTGTAAACCCGCTTGTTTTCATGCACACAGAGCCACTTGTTCCTGGGTCAGCTTTGGTAGTTTGTGTATTTTGAGAATCTATCCCCTTGATGTAAGTTGTGGGATTTATTGGCATAAAACTGCTCATAAGACTCCTTTCCATTGTAGTATGTGTAGGATGTGTCATGATGTCCCCTCTTCCAGTCTCAAAAAAAAAAAAAAAAAGATTTACTTATTTATTTAAGAGGCAGAGTCACAGAGAGAGAGAGAGAAAGAGGGAGAGATCTTACCTCTGCTGGTTCACTCCCCAAATGGCTGCAAAGGCCAGAGCTGGGCCAATATGAAGCCAGGAGCCAGAAGCTTCTTCTGGGTCTCCCACATGGGTACAGGGGCCCAAGAGCTTGGGCCATCTTCCACTGCCTTCCCAGCCCATTAGCAGGCAGCTGGACTAGAAGTGGGGCAGCCAGGACTGGAGCTCATGCCCATATGGGATGTCGGCAGTGCAGGCAGCAGCCCACCACACCACAGCGCCAGCCCCACTCGTCCATTCTTGACATTGATAATTTTCGTCTTCTCTCTTTGTTTCCTGATCACTCCAACTAGAGACCAATTGATTTTATTGCTCTTTGCAATGAACTATATTTTGGTTTTATTAATTTTATCTGTTGTTTTACACTTTCTATTCCAATACTCTGCTCTTATCTTTATTATTTCTTCTCCCTGGTTATATTTTCGGTCACCTTTGCTCTGTTTTTTTCTAGCCTCTTGAAGTAGAAGACTAGCATTCCATGCTATTAATTTTTCTGTAAGCATGGCTTTTCTGTGTCCTACAAATTCTGATATCTTCTTTTAAAGATTTATTGATTTATTTGAAAGGCAGAGTGACAGAAACGGGGGAAGAGAAGGAGAGAGAGAGAGAAATCTCCCATCTGCAGGCTCATTTCCACATGCCCACCAGAAGCATGGAGCCCCACCCAGGTCTCCAGCATTTGCTGCCTCCCAGGTGCACAAGCAGGAAGCCGGATCAGAAGTGGAGGCGCCAAGACTCCAATATGGGATGCAGGAACCCCACATGGCAGCCTAACCCGCGCTGCCAAAAAAAAAAAAAATGTCTCCCCATTCCTCCAATTTCTTCTTTGACCTATAAAGCATTACAAAGTATGATACTCACTTTACAATCGCCTTGAGAATTTTCCAGCTTTTAGTTTTGGTTTCTGGTTTAATTCTATTGTGGCCAAGAAACTTACCTGTATGATTTCTAGCCACTTACATTAACTCAGCCATGTTGGAGTGGCCAGGCCACGTCTGTCTTGAATGTTCCTTTTTTTCTTCTTTCTTTTCCTTTTGTTGAGTGACCTGTTCTGTAACTGCCCAGTAGGTCAAAGGAGCAGACAGTGGCCGTGGGAAGGGCTCCACGCTTACTCATTTCCTGTGTCCTGGTTCCATCCAGTACCAAGAGGGCAATGTTGAAGTCTCCGACCATCCTGTGGTTTGCCTGTCTCTCTGTTTGATGCTGTCAGGTTTTGCCGTGTGGATTTCACAGTTCCGTTTGTAGGCTGTGTTCTTTGGGATCCTTCTGATGTAGGTTTGCCACCCAGGATCTTCACAGCCTGCGAAGTGACTCTGCTCGGGCCTAAGCTCCACCAAGGTGGAGCAAACGTTCTCACAGTCCATTTCCCTACCAACTCCCACTGCCCAGAGTCATAACTGCAGGAGGAAAAATATTAACAAAATCAACAGTCACACTTGCAAATCAAGTTCTAGAACCCCATTCCTTGG
Organism: Lepus europaeus; assembly: GCF_033115175.1. Taxonomy (NCBI): domain Eukaryota; kingdom Metazoa; phylum Chordata; class Mammalia; order Lagomorpha; family Leporidae; genus Lepus; species Lepus europaeus. The sequence goes on along the minus strand of NC_084848.1, from coordinate 4,772,529 downwards.
GTGTTTTCATTTTATCTCTTCTATTTAAATTGACATCTGCCCTAATCATTATTTATATTGTTGCTTTAATTTCTTAAATGTGTTTCTTACCAGACAACTCTGCTTTTACCCTCATGTGTATGCGACAAGCCACTGGCATGACAGTCTGAGGGTCACTGCAAATATTTCTACAATCCATGCTGAATTGTTTCTTTTAAAAAAAAAAAAAGATTTAGCTATTTATTTGAAAGGCAGAGTTAAAAAGGAAAAGACAGAGAGAGAGCAAGCAAGCAATATCTTCCACCCGATGGTTCACTCCCCAGGTGGCTACAGTGACCAGGCTAGCCAGGCTGAAGCCCGAGGCCTGGTACTCCATCCAGGTCTCCTGCTTGGGCGCAGGGGCCCAAGCCCTTGGGCTGTATTCCACTGTGTTCCCAGGTGCATTAGCAGGGAGCTGCAGCACAAGTGGAGCGGCCAGGAGTGGAATCAGTGTTCATACAGGATGCTGGTGTCGCCGGCCCCCGTGCCGAATTCTTGACCACAGCTTTGCACCCCTGTTAGCGCACTTGGCTAAAGACACTATTGCCTGTTTACAAGCCTAGGCCCCTGAAGTCCCAGGAGAAGCCAAGTGAGCTTCCTGCCAGCCTTCGAGGCATGATGACATGGGGCTTGCACACAGCCTGGGCCTGGCAGGTGCCAGGTGACAGTGGCCAGGAAGCCACGCTGGCCGAGCTGTGTGGCGGGGAACCCGGCTCCAGGGCAGGTGTGGTGCATGCTGAGAGAGCAGCCCCGGGGCCCAGCGTCCTGGTGAACGTGACCTTCAATGTCGGTCGTGTTCCATTGATGGGCAGTGGTCCTCTTCCAGGCTACGTTAACAAACAAGGATGATGGCTTCTGGACCACTCTCTCATACTGGGGCGATTAACACCAACCCCCATACCTGCTGTGGGATTCGAGGAGACGACCACTTTCCCACAGCAAAACGCTCGCCAAAAGCCGAGATCGGGAGAAGCGAGGACGTGTTTCATCTTCGGTTAAAGGTGCGTCATTAAAAGGTACTGGCATAAATTATCCTTCCTTTAAAAAAAATCCATACAAGATTAAGAAAACTACGGAGTATGAAATGTCAGGGGCAGAGATGTGGATTTGCCGCGGTTAGCCAAGTGGGCCGGGGGCTCCCCGTGTATCTTAAACAGCATAAATTAAAAATATTGACTGCAACGAAGATAGCATTTGCAATCAGCTCAATGCTGCAATGTGTTATCCAGACCATTTGCTTTTTAAAAAATTAAAATATGAATCAAACTTGGATGACAAAGAAGTTCAACTTCTCAGGAAAAATCAAATACATCATCAAAAGGTCACAATTCGCAGACAAATTGGTGTTAAAATTTATTACTTGTTTGCAAAATGTACAGTTGATCACTGGTAACTGCTAAATGCTTGGGCGCCCCTGACAAAAATAAATGACTAAGCCAAGCACTCTGCATTCGTTAGGGAAAAAATATGAAAAAGCACCTGGAATGTACGCGGCTGGAGAAGGATGTGGAGAGGGAGGGCGGCGAGGCTGGGGGCTCAGGACGGAAGGAAAACCGGCACTGGCAGACTCATTCTGGCTGATTCGCCAAAGCTGAGGTGACCGGAAACCACCAAGTCACCAAAGTCAGGTCCACCACACAGGAACCGGCAAGAGTGCTGAGGCCCTGTGGGACGCTGAGCCGCTCTGCTCACCGTCCAAGGGCACTGCCTGGTGCCGTGCCTGGTGCCATGCCTGGTGCCATGCCTGGTGTGTGCCTGGTGCCGTGCCTGGTGTGTGCCTGGTGCCGTGCCTGGTGCCGTGCCTGGTGTGTGCCTGGTGCCGTGCCTGGTGCCGTGCCTGGTGCTCATGCTTGGTGCCGTGCCTGGTGCTGTGCCTGGTGCCTGTGCCTGGTGCCCGTGCCTGGTGCTCATGCCTGGTGCCTGTGCCTGGTGCTCATGCTTGATGCCCATGCCTGGTGCCCATGCCCAGTGCCCGTGCCTGGTGCTGTGCCTGGCGCCTGTGTCTGGTGCCATGCCTGGTGTGTGCCTGGTGCCGTGCCTGGTGCCATGCCTGGTGTGTGCCTGGTGCCTGTGCCTGGTGCCTGTGCCTGGTGCTCATGCCTGGTGCCCGTGCCTGGTGCCCGTGCCTGGTGCTGTGCCTGGTGCCCGTGCTCATTTACGGGTGGACTCCCTACAGGGCTCTGTACTCGCCAAGGGCAGAGACCACACAGGGGTTGGATCTGCTCCTCCATTGCCCAGCCGAGCAGGGCCCCGCGGGCAGCTTTGTGGCTCGCTTCCCAGCTCCTCCTCCCACTCCTCCTCCCACACTGGGCAGCAGCCACTGCCCATGGGCGCCTGGCAATCTTCCGGCAGGAGAACTGGTTCAAGGACAGCCCCGTGGTCCATTTCAAGGCTATGAGACAGGGCCGATGTTGTCTAGGAATTCTAGAAAGGACAGTGCCTGGTGTTCCGAGCGCTCCTGTGCTCCCCTCCCCAGGGACCGCTGGGATGAGGCTGTGAGGGCAGCGTGGGGGCTACATGCAGTGGAGCAGGCGGTGAGCCAGGGCGAGGCACTCCGCAGGTCCCCTGATGCCAGAGCAGGGCCAGGGGACCATGTGCTGGCCAAGGAGATGGGGGCCGAAGTGATAGTCACCCCCGCCCAGGGCTGCCCACGAGGACCCCTGCATGCAGCCCCCCAGAAGTCCCCCACGCAGGAGACGCGCAGCTACCCCTGGGAGACCCGGCCAGCGCTTTGGCCAGGAACTTTCTGCTGCGATAGAAATTCCGTGTGAGCTGTCGGTCAGCCTCACGTAACCACAGAGCACGCGCAGTGTGGGGCTGCCACGGAGAAACGGAATCTTTAATTCTCCTGCTTCCAGGGCATTCAGGTCTGACTCTCTGCTGGCGGCCACCATGTTGGACAGCACAGTTCTAGAGGAAAAGCCAACAAGACAGAAGGAGCCGGCAACTGCATCACCCCAGACAGCTGCCCGCCTCTGCTTCTACCGCACTGCTCCGCCAGCGAGACGCGAACCTCTGCACGCCGAGGGGCTGGGGTCGTTACCGCAGCTGCCGTGACCCCCTTCCCTGGTGTGCGCTGAGCGCCTGCTGTGTGAACCCCCGCTGCTCTGGCGCTGAGCGCCTACTGTGTGACCCCCCGCTGCCCTGGTGCTGACTGAGGGCCTACTGTGTGACCCCCCACACTGCCCTGGTGCTGAGCACCTACTGTGTGACCCCCCGCTGCCCTGGTGCTGAGCACCTACTGTGTGACCCCCCCACTGCCCTGGTGCTGAGCGCCTACTGTGTGAACCCCCGCTGCCCTGGTGCTGAGCGCCTACTGTGTGACCCCCCGCTGCCCTGGTGCTGAGCACCTACTGTGTGACCCCCCCACTGCCCTGGTGCTGAGCGCCTACTGTGTGAACCCCCGCTGCCCTGGTGCTGAGCGCCTACTGTGTGACCCCCCGCTGCCCTGGTGCTGAGCGCCTACTGTGTGACCCCCCGCTGCCCTGGTGCTGAGCGCCTACTGTGTGAACCCCCGCTGCCCTGGTGCTGAGCGCCTACTGTGTGACCCCCCGCTGCCCTGGTGCTGAGCGCCTACTGTGTGAATCCCCACTGCCCTGGTGCTGAGCACCTACTGTGTGACCCCCACTGCTCTGGCGCTGACTGAGCGCCTGCTGTGTGAACCCCCACTGCCCTGGTGCTGAGTGCCTACTGTGTGAACCCCCACTGCCCTGGTGCTGAGCGCCTACTATGTGACCCCCCCCCCACTGCCCTGGTGCTGAGCGCCTACTGTGTGACCCCCCGCTGCCCTGGTGCTGAGCGCCTACTGTGTGACCCCCACTGCTCTGGTGCTGATCGCCTACTGTGTGACCCCCCCGCTGCCCTGGGGCTGAGCGCCTGCTGTGTGACCCCCCACTGCCCTGGTGCTGAGCGCCTACTGTGTGACCCCCACTGCTCTGGCGCTGACTGAGCACCTGCTGTGTGAATCCCCACTGCCCTGGTGCTGAGTGCCTACTGTGTGAACCCCCACTGCCCTGGTGCTGAGCGCCTGCTGTGTGAACCCCCACTGCCCTGGTGCTGAGCGCCTACTGTGTGACCCCCACTGCTCTGGCGCTGACTGAGCACCTGCTGTGTGAATCCCCACTGCCCTGGTGCTGAGTGCCTACTGTGTGAACCCCCACTGCCCTGGTGCTGAGCGCCTGCTGTGTGAACCCCCACTGCCCTGGTGCTGAGCGCCTACTGTGTGACCCCCACTGCTCTGGCGCTGACTGAGCACCTGCTGTGTGAATCCCCACTGCCCTGGTGCTGAGCACCTGCTGTGTGAACCCCCGCTGCCCTGGTGCTCATTGAGCACCTACTGTGTGAACCCCCACTGCCCTGGTGCTTGCTGAGCGCCTACTGTGTACACCATGCTCGCACCTTGCATGCCACACCTTAGGCAACGTCTCGACACCTGGAGGAGGTGAGCCCTAGCAGCACCCGCGCTTTTCAGATGAGGAAATCCAGGCACGGGCGGCCACACAGCCAAAGGAGCTGACCCGACTCTGGCCCCCGGTGGTCGGGCTCCAGGCCCTGCGAGGGCAGTTCTTGCAGGAACACAGGATGGAGGCAGAGGCTGCACTAGAGGTGAGCGCCAAAGACTTCCAGGGTCGGAGGGGGTGCCGAGTAGGGGACCATGGTGAACAGTGCCCAGCAGCACGCCCAAGGCTTTGATTTCTGCAACTCAACCCACCCCCGCCTCGTTGCTCTAAGGATGCCTGGGAAGGGAGCAAGCTCATACTCCAGGTTTCTGTGCCGCCCCGGGGGCGACCTCTCCACGCAGCACAGCGCACGAGCCCTGCTTCCCGGACACGTGGGCCTCCAGGACCAGTCAGGCTAGACCGCCAGGGCACTGGGCCAGGGTAGCTGTGCCCAGGGTGAAAGGCACCGCTTGCTTGTGGGAGGTCCAGGAAGGGGGCAAGCGATGGCCATGGATGGTCCTCTTCCCGGCCTCTGTTTTAAACAGGTGTATACACCTTGCTTTCTCTTCTCCTCTCTCTGGTCCTGGTGTTTTGCTGCTCATTCGTATTTCATTATGTGTTTTTATTGGTCTGCTCTGAGCCCTGTGAGAGAGGGAAGATCACACATCAGCAATAGAGCATTAAATGAAACGCTGAAGTGGCCATCTATAGACACCTAGCTGCTTCTCTCTAGGAATCACTGATTAATTAGTAAAGTTTCCAAGAACGACATCAGCAAACCAAACAGAATGTCATTTGGGCCCTAGATATACTCTGCCACAGAACCTGGCAGAGGGAAGGGGGAAACGTGATTGACAGGTGATGGAGGTAACGAAACTGAACCCCCATCACACTTCCAAACACAGGCGAAAGGGCTGGGTCGTGCCCAGTGTCACGTGTGTCTGGGGTCCGGTGTCACCTGCTGGCTGCCTCTCAGCCTCTGTCTTCCACTCCCCAACCCATTGCTGCTGCACAATGACGGAGTAGGACCTGGTTGATGGGAAGAGGAGGAAGGGCTAGGACAGGAGAAGGAAGGAGGGAGGGAGGCCCGGTCCCTGCGAGGCTCAGGAGCTCCTTGTTTGGCTGGGAGGCAGCCTAGCCACTGGAACCACGGCTCACAGCACATTCTGACCAAATAAACCAAGTGCCTTGTGCAGCCTGGCCCATGAGCAACACACGGGCATCACTGCCATGCCTTGGGGTTGGACGGATAAGTGACCGCCCCCATCCTCCAGGCAGGATCCCTGTGTTCACAGCCTGGGGTGTGTCTGAACCTGGGCATTAGAAACACAATCTCAGGGCTGGTGCCGTGGCTCACTTGGTTAATCCTCCACCCGCAGCACCGGCATCCCATATGGGCACCTGTTCTAGTCTCGGCTGCTCCTCTTCCAGTCCAGCTCTCTGCTGTGGCCTGGGATAGCAGTGGAGGATGGCCCAAGTGCTTGGGCCCCTGCACATGCATGGGAGACCAGGAGGAAGCACCCGGCTCCTGGCTTCAGATCGGCGCAGTTCCGGCCGTTGCGGCCATTTGGGGAGTGAACCAGTGGATGAAAGACCTCTCTCTCTCTGTCTCCACCTCTCTGTAACTGTCTTTCATATAAATAAATAAAATCTTTAACAAAAAAGAAAAGAAACACAATTTCATTCTCGCTGTGGTCTGGGAGAAGGAAGCCATGGTAAAGGAAGACACTTTGGGTCACGGCAGGTGCAGTGGGGTAAGGGCTGGTTTTCCCACTTAGAACAAAGGACGGGAGTATCTCCTCCCGCGGGTCCCTGTGCTCCCACGCCACAGACTGGGCCTGATCACTCACTGCCTGCCTCCCCAGCTCACAGAGGGTTAGTCCAGGCCAGACTGTGTCCCCAGGCCTGGCAGCGCGGGGCATTCGGTAGAAACTCCAGGAGAGTCGAGGCTGTGCAGCAGAGTGGATAGCCCACCTGCCGCTGAAAAGCAGGGCTGAGTCCGATTTGTGTGCAGCTTCCCGGGGTCTGTGACATAGCAGGGGCCTTTGATAAGCGTTAAATTATCTGGGGAATGGATGGTTGGATGGATGGATGGACGGATGCGAGAGGGAAAGGTGGATGGATGGATGGATGGATGGACGGATGAGGGGTGGGTGGGTTGATGGATAAGGACGGACGTAAAATGGATGGCTAAAAGGATGGATCACTATTCTCTGGAGTTAAGATGCCTACATGGGGTGGGGTTATACTTTCAAGGGTCCCAGCCAACTCTAGGACTCTCCTTCTCCGTGCGTTTCACTGGGCTTTTCCAACCTCCTTGAGTTTTCCAGTGGCATCTCTCCCTCACCTGTCCTCCCCTTCTTGGGGAATCCTCACTCGTCTCCCAGGGAAAGCCCGATTTCCAGATACTGTCTCTTCCTGGCTGACGGGTCAGTCCCTCGTGCCAGCGTCTCTCACTGCCCGTATCACCCCGACTTCCGGTCTCCCTACATAACGTGCTGCTCTCCCTGAGCAAGGAACTCCTCGAGGGAAGAGATCAGACCAGAGGCCGCCCCGCGTGTCCGGGTCCGAGTCTGGCTCCCCCTCTGCTGTAGGCATTCAATCTACCTTCAAGTTTGGTTTAGACGTCAAGTTTGACATCTTCGGCGCATCCCAGGTGCTGTAAGACTGTGGTGACGACCACGCAGGGCAGGCAATTAGTGACAAAGGCTTCACCCACGCACAGGAAAAGCCGTTTCGTCCTCCCTGGCCGGAAAGTTCCATGAGATTCGTTTAGATTCCCATCACGTTAACACTGCAGAACAAGTTCTTCCCATCTGCTTTATCGCCAGGGCAGAAAGGGGCCGATTTCTAGTTCTGATTGTGGAGCTGCAGCTCGAGAGCGAGGAGCCACAACCCCCAACGACGCAGGACCGCCTGTGCTGGAGACCCCTCCTCACCCCGACCAAGGGTTTCCAGCGTCAACTTCCCAGCAGCCTCGTTATTTGAGGCGCACATAGCGTCCCCACAGGGCTCTGCTCCCCGCAAGCAGAGTGGTGCCTTCCGGATTCCCCCTAACTCTTCATTTCACAAATGGGGAAACAAGGGGCCGGCGCTGTGGCGTAGCAGGTAAAGCCACTGCCTGCAGTGCCGGCATCCCATATAGGCGCCGGTTCGAGACCCAGCTGCTCCACTTCTGATCGATTTCTCTGCTATGGCCTGGGAAAGCAGTGGAAGACGGCCCAAGTCCTCAGGCCCCTGCACCCACATGGGAGACCTGGAAGAAGCTCCTGGCTCCTGGCTTTGGATCAGCTCAGCTCCGGCCGTTGCAGCCATTTGGGCAGTGAACCAGCAGATAGAATTCTCTCTCTCTCTCTCTCTCTCTCTCTCTCTCTCTCTCTCCCCCTGCCTCTCCTTCTCTCTCTGTGTAACTCCTACTTTCAAATAAAAGAAATAAATCTTTTTTTAAAAATGTGGAAACAATGCAGAAAAAGGGGAGCGACTGACCTGAGGTCCCACACCCCCTTACTGACAACCCAGTGACGAGAACCGGACTGAGCCTCTGCCTCGTCTCTCTGGCAATGCCCACCTTTGGCCAGGCCCTCCTGAGGGCCAACCCTCTCATCCCGGGCACCTGCTGGTACTCAGTCCAGGAGTTTGTTCCCCAGCCCTCGCTGGGGAGCCTGTCCCAGATGAGCACAGCCCTGTGAGCTTCAGTTCTGCCCTCCGCACACTTCCTAAGGCTCAGACAACTCCGCTTGAAATCCGACCGCAGGGGAGAGCGGCAGCCCAGCACCGAAGCAGCACCGTGTCCCCTTGGGCCTCTGCCAAGCAGGGCCGGGCTTCTGCATGGCTGGCACCCCTGATTCTGGAGCTGGAGCTCAAAGCCTACCTCTGCCTGGCCGGGGGTGAAACAGGGCCTCCGGTGAACAGAGAGCTGTTGGGGTGGAGACAGCCAGAGTGGGCGTCCTCGCCTCTGTCGTCTCGGCAGGCAGGACCCAGCGAGCAGGTTCACAGCAGGGCTCGGGGTTCCACGCTGGGCAGCCGCCTCGCGGGGATTCTTGGGCTGCCGTACGGCCAGGGAGAGTCTGCGGCCTAACGCTTCTTGTCCCTTTAAGAACAGGGGACACAGGAAGCCTCGACCCCTTCGCTCAGCCCTGACTGTCACTCACAAGGGGGAACCAAAGACCCTGTGGGGCCCTGGTGGCCAGAAGTCCACGCATCTCTGCCTTCTTCTATCCCCGTCCTGTTGGCTGCTCTACACCGAGACGTCGGGCAGAGCCAGGTTACTGTGGTCTCCCCTGCAAGGCTTGTTTCCGACGATTCCCAAATCCAGTGTCCTCCAACCCGCTAACGTGCAGTGCGGTGGACAGCAAGGAGTCCTCCTGTATGACTGCGACAACACGCGTGTGGTCAGAGACCACCTCGTCCAGCACCTGCCTGATACATCGGGAAGCACATGGAGTCTCTCAGCCCCCTGGGCAGGACCTCCTTCCCCTTGGATGCTGATCCCCAGGTGGCTCCCAGGGGTCCTCACTGGGCATTCAGGAGACGTCTGCAACTAGACCTGTGAGGCAGGCTTCGGGCACAGCCACGAAGCCGCTGCCTGGGACACCGCGTCCCCCACCAGAGTGCCTGGGTTTTAGACCCAGCTCCACTTCGGATTCCAGCGTCTTGCTCACTGCACACTCTGCCAGGCAGCGGGGCTGGCTCAAGCCGTTGGGGCCCTGCACCTGAGTAGCAGACTTGGCTTCTGGGATCCTGGCTTCGGCCTGGCCCAGCCCTGGCTCTTACAGACAACTGACAAAAAAAAAAAAAAAGCAGTAAACGAGAAGAAAACAAACCTCTGCCTCTATCTTTTAAATAAACAAAAGCATTTTTTAAAAAAAATCAATAAACTAGACTTTAGTCTCGCAGTTCCTGGTCCAGTGCTTTGTCTTCTACACCACTCCACTTGCCCTTGAACTTGGTCACCTGCAACGATGTCAAGGCCAGGACCCACCTCCGGAGATTCAAACGGAATCGGCCCGGGGTCCGGCCTGGGCATGGAGATTCTGTAAAAACCCCCGGTGGTCCTGTGTGCACGCCGAGGGCGCTGTTCCAGATCACGCCACTTCAGCAGAGAAGGGAACCGAGTCTCGAGCCGTTGCTGCCTTTCTTCCCAGACCCGAGCTTCCGGGGCCAGGTCGGGAGGAAGACGCAGAGCCTCCAGCTCCCCCTTGGAGATGAGTTACCCTCCCCCACTTTCAACACACAGAGAAAAGGACAAGCTTTGGCGATCAAGGTAAATGTCCAATTTATTTTTATAACTTGAAACCAGAACCAACTTGGTTTTGAACAAGCGTACAAATGAAATGGGAGACACATGCTGAACTCAACATTGTGACATTAAGGGGGAAAAGAGGCCCAAAATCTTGTACAGAGAATAAAAGGAACAATAAATATTTTTACTAAGCCATATTGAAATGACCCCCTGTCATCTCAACATTTTATCCATAATAAAAAAAAAGTGCCTGTTTTTTAAACAAAGCACAAATACCAAGCAATAATAAATAGTTCCAAACTTGTAGTAAAAGACAAACCTCCAAGTAAACAACAGAAGCTCATACAATAAGTAATAGAAAAGGTAATAAAAATATTTCGCCTTGCCAGTACAAATGCAAACAACTTAGATCAATGGAACTTGGCTTTGCCGGGCCGAGATACAAAGAAGCACCAAAATCACAGGTTTGCCGCGGTCAACACAGCCTTGGACCGCCGGGGACCAGGACGGGAGGAAAGGCGCACTTCCTCACTTTTCACATTTTGCTTAGACTAACGCAGTCTGCTCCTCTCCCCACGAAAGACCCTCGAATGGCAAGCGGCAGGTTCCCAGTTGGGGCAGCTTTGGGCAGAGTTGTGGCAGTGCAGAATCGGCCCGAGGTCGGCGGGGTGGCCCACGCCGGAGGGCCCTCGGGCCAGGCCGGGTGCTTGGGCTCAGCTGCAGAGCACCAGACACAGGCAAGCTTCTCTCCCTGCAGGTGCCACAGGCACACAGCCGGTGCCTCGGGATGGCTTAGTCCTGGCGATTCTGGGTGAGCTGGTGGGCACCGCCTCGGAGGCTGTGCAGGGCCCCCCCGGGGCTTCCACGGGGGAGGGTGGCCCCTGGGTGTTCAGGTCCAGCGGGTGGGAGGCCGGAATCCCGGCTTTGGCTCCCACTCCCTCCACTCCCTTCTCACTTTGCAAAGGTGAAGTGGCAAGGAGCTAAATGCTCACCCCACAGAAGAGCGCCCAAAAGTTAAAGAACTGCCTCCAAAGGATGCTGGGAAAATAATGGTTTCTGACATTTCCTGAAATAAAAAATGGCTTCCTGATATACGTATTTAAAAAAAAAAACGTATTATTCCCTCGTCCAAAAAAATCACCATTATCTTAAAGCTACTTGGCTTTACACACAGAAAAGGGGGGTGGGGGAGGAATGAAGGAGAAAGAAGAGAAATCGAATGCAAATGGGAGGAACAGAGAGAGGACGCACAGAGGCTGGGGGCAGGGGGACGGCAGAGGAGGAGGTAGGGGAAGGCACGGGAGGGGCCCAGGCCCTCGAGGACGCAGAGGGAGAAGCAGCAGAGCAAGGCAGAGCGTCCGCGGCCTGGCGGGGTCTCCCCCACCCCGGACAGAGGCTGCTGAGCGGCCCGGCTGCTGGGTCTCCCTCTGGACACGGACACGCCACCTGCCTGGTCTCACAGCACTCGCCCCCTGCCTCCGGCACCTTCCCGCCCTGCAGCTGGGTGTGCCGCCCTCTGCCCCCAAGGGTGGGGAGGTGGAGGTGCTGGTGGGGCAGGGAGGGCACCTCTGTCTGGCTGCCTCCTCCGGTGCACCCGGCCTCTGGGAGCGAGGGAGAACCGACATCCTTCCACCCCACACGGACGGAGAACTGCCCATCCGGCCTGCTGCGGCCACACCGAGGAGCCTTGATGCAAGGTTCGGGGCGGTCAGAGCCAAGCCCGCCGGAGCCGATTCCGACAAAAACACACAGGGCTGAAATGACTGGTGAACCGAGCGCGGACACCTTCCTTGTGTCTTTTCTCAGGGGCTGTCAGACAACCCTTGCTCTCCTGCACAGTAGGGCTGAACATACAAATTTTTTTTTTTGCAATATTTTATCCTGCCAAATTAAAAAAATATATTATGGCAGCCTGTTTGTTTTTGTTTTTTTTTTTTTCTTTTTATTTCCAAATTCACTAACAAAAAGGTACATTAAATCCCTTTAAAAGGACAAGCTTACAGTTAAAAAATTACAAGCTCCAGTAAAAATACAGCAAGTGCCTACATCATATGAACCAACCAATATATCCATTCCAGAGGGAGGAGGGGAGAGAAAAATAAGTTCAGGGCAGAAATGTGATTTTTTTTTTCTGCAAAGCAATAACAATATTAAGCACTTTTTTTCTACATACTTTTTCTACATGGTGTAGCAATCCCCTTTGAATCCCCAAATACAAGTTTCTATACATTTTTTTTTCCGAAATAAAAATTCAACACCCAAGGCAGAAAAAAATTTACTAAAACTCCGACTTTACAGTTACTGTGACAAGAACAAATTTATAGACCCACCATTTAAATTTTACTGCAACATTTTCAAGGAAAAGAAAAGTTTTTTTTTCTTGTTTTGTAAAATGCCCAGGCATTCTCGATTATTACAAATACTGGTCCACTTTTACAGTAATCAAGAAATTTTAATATATATAATATATACTAAAACCCCGTCACCAAAAGAAAACAATATACACGCAGCCGCTGTGGCATTTTGTATAACCTAGTAAGCAAACTTTGAAAAAAAAAAAATGATCGCTCCAACACACATACACACAATTTTTTTTTACCCTTGTATGTATCCAATACTGTAAACGTATTTTTAAGACAGAGTGCACTAAATTTAACTTTAGAAAAAATTAGCCGTTGTTCCTGAATTGTTTCTATTTTCATTCAACGATAGCAACGTGTAAGTTGCGTCGCTCGAGTTTAAATTCAGCAGTAAGTTACCTCCACTCCACATCTAAGCAGCGTTGTCCCAAATGCAAAAGGGGTTGTGTATAGTTCAGCTCGCGATGTCCAAGGTTGTGCTGGGTTTATGTCTTCATTTGATTGGGTCTTCTATGGCATTTTCATGTCCTCTCTCTTCAACCAGGATTTTTTTTTTTTAATTTAAAGTAAATGTGGCTTTTCTCGTTTTACTATTTTAAAAAGTCTTTTCATTTCAAAAAAAAAAAATTTTGCATTTGTCTCAAGAGACTCGGATAGGAAGATCAGTTTTCAAGGCACTCACGTCAGATTGGACGGCAGCAGAACTGTCCAGCAAGTAACTTGATTTTGTTCTTTATAGTGCCAGCATTGTGAATGCCACGCTTAGCAACACCGACACTCAATCTCGCTGTCCCTTAGAGTTTAACCCACCTCTGGGCCAAAGAGAAGAATATGCTGCAATTTCTTGTTTAGAAGCCATGGAATTTAAATGCAAACAAAAGCTTTTAAAGTGCGGGTCAACAGAATCCAAATGTCTAATCTTAACAGTCCAATGTTGAGCTCCTTCCAACCTAACGAGAGGGGGAAAACTGGGAAGCAGGGCGGGGCCCCCGGTGGCGGCGGGGTCTCTCCCCTTGCTCTTCCGGGGAAAGGGCAGAAGTTCCTAGGGTTCCTCCCCGACCCTGCAGCCCGGCCAGCTCAGCGTGCACCGACTGCCTCCCCGGCTACCAGGCCACGTGACTTCCCGGCAAAGGATCGGCTGGCACCGTGGGACGTGGGGCTTCCGTGGTGGGAGTGGGGGGAGAGGGCCCGTGGGGCCAGAAGTGGCCAGAAAGAACTCACTTACAGGCCACTGACCCACAGGGGGCCAGGCCTGGGGCACAGAACAGAGAGGGCACCCAGGACAGCATCTGCGGGCCACACCCAGCTTCAGACCCCTCTCCGCCCGCCACCACGCGGTAGGGGGGGGCTGCTGAGTTTGGGGGTGCCTCCCCCCAGGTTTCCCTTACAGAACAGTGAGAGCTGAAATGAACACAGAAAAGGCCTCTGTGAGTCGGAGCTCCTCGGGCTGCGCCTCCATTCCACTTCTGAAACAAAGTGCTACAACGTTAGGGATTGTTATCGCTGACATGCCCCCCAAAGACAAAACAAAAGAGCAAAAACCGCATGCCACATTTCATTTCAGGACCAAAAAAAAAAAAAAAGTAAAAAGGAAGGAATAAAAAAGTAACACAATCGTTGAAGTGTTGGCTTCTTCACAAGAAATTACGCATGCTTAGCTTAAATCTCAAAAAAGCAGCGCCCCTACCCCAAATTATAATTTAAAACATTCGGCTCCCTCCACACTGCTTGCGAGTCATTGCTCAGGCTACTACGGGGTTTGTTTGTTAAAAAAAAAAAAAAAAGGAAGAAGGGACGGATACCCAACAAAATTTCTTAAAGGAATTTAAACAGAAGAGAATAATAATAATAAAAAAAAAGTACCTGCACATGCCAAAAAAAAAAAAATTACAAAACCCAATAAATACAGAAATTATTGCACAGTTAAAAGGCTCCACAACGTTCAGTGCCTCCGTCAACCCTCGGGTCTCCGTGCGACTTGGCGGACACAGGTCGGGCGCGCGCGGGGCGGCGCAGGTGCGGGGCGCACGGGCGCGCGCGCGTGCCTGCGCTCAGCTGCGCTCGGCCTGCTCGATCTTGACGTCGTTCGTCAGCAGGTGCTCGCCGTGCCACTTCTTCATGTGTTTCTCCAGGGTGCTGTAGACGCTGAAGGGCATCTGGCAGATGTCGCAGCGGTACACCTCCTTGCCGATCTGCCCGTGCGTCTTCATGTGGCGGGTCAGCTTGCTGCTCTGCGCGCACGCGTAGTTGCACAGCTCGCACTTGTACGGCCGCTCGCCCGTGTGGCTGCGCCGGTGCACGGTGAGGTTGCTGCAGTTCTTGAACACCTTGCCGCAGTACTCGCACGTGTCGCTGCGGCGGCCCTCCTTGGAGCTGGGCCGGCCGGGGCCCGGGCCGCCCAGGTGCGGCGTGCTGCCGCCGCTGGCCGTGCCGCTGCGCCCGGACAGGCCGCCGTCCAGCAGGTCCCCGGGCGGCGTGGAGAAGCGCAGGCTGCCGTTCTCGGACGAGTGCTCGGACGACGTGGCGAAGGGCGACTGGCGCGCGTCGGTGAAGCCCAGGAAGGGGTCCTTCATGAAGTGGCGCGACGCGGCGTAGCCCACGAGCCACTGCGAGTACACGTTCTCGGAGGGGATGAGCGCGGCGGGCGGCAGCTCCAGGTCCTTCTCCACCTTGATGCGCTTGGCCGCGCTGTTGAGCCCGGGGCTGGGCAGCGGCGCGGGCTTGCGCGGGAAGAGCCCCGGGAAGGGCTCGGCGGCCGCCGGCGCGAAGCCGCCCCCGCGCCCGTTGACCGCGCCGCCCGCGCCCGCGTCGCCCGCGTCGTCGTCGCCGCCGCCCCCGCCGCCGCCGCCGGGGTCGCCGCCCGCGCCCACCGCGCGCTTGAGGAAGGCGCCGCGCTTCTGCTTGTCGGCCAGCAGCTCCCCGTAGGGCGGCGGCAGCGCGCCCAGGCCCACGTTCTCCATGACCTTGCCCAGCACCAGCGCCTTCTCGTCGGCCAGCGCCTTGGCCGCGCCGCCCGCGCCCGGCAGCCCGGCCCCGCCGCCCGCGCCCGCGCCCAGCCCCGCGCCCAGCCCCGCGCCCAGCGCGCCGCCGCCGCCGTTCTCACGGTTGCGGCTCAGCTCCGAGTCCATGCTGAAGCTTGACTCGGGCCGGCTCTCGTTCTCCAGCAGCAGCTCCTCCTCCTCCTCCTCCTCCTCCTCCTCCTCGTCCTCCTCGGGCTCGGGGCCCAGCGACGGGTCGCTCTCGTGGTGGCGGAAGTCGCCGTCGGCCGCCTTGAGCGCGTCGCCCGCCAGCTCGCTGGTGCCGGGCTCAGGCGAGCTGGCGGCCGACAGCCCGTCATCCGAGCGCCCGGCCAGCGAGCCGGCCTTGTGCATGTGCGTCTTCATGTGGCGCTTGAGCTTGCTCGCCTGCGAGCACGCGTGGTCGCACAGCTGGCACTTGTAGGGCTTCTCGCCCGTGTGGCTGCGCCGGTGCACGATGAGATTGCTCTGGAACTTGAACGTCTTGCCGCAGAACTCGCACGACTTGCTCTTGGCCGGCGGCTGCGGCGGGGGCGTGCCGCCGGGGGCCATGGGCGGCAGCGGCGGCGTGCCGAGGAACGGGGACTTGGGGCCGGGCTGGAAGGGGTTCAGGAGCCGGTGCATAGGGTTGCCGCGGCCTGGCGACACGGGGGGCGGCGTGGAGCTGTTGCCCGCCAGCTCGCGCAGCCGCCGCGAGAAGTCCATGGCGGGCGAGTCGATGGCCATGGGGTTCAGGCGCATGACTCGGTCGAAGGCACTGGGGTGCTGGGCGACGAGCCCCATCTCCTCGGCGCTCAGGCGGTGCGCGTCCAGGTGGTGGCGCGGCGGCGGGCTGAAGAGCGGCGGCGTGCCGGGCAGGCGGCCTTCGCCGAAGCCCGGGTGCTCGCGCAGGATGGGGCCCGTCATGCGCAGCAGGTTGAAGGGGTTGCTGTCGCCCAGGAAATTCATGAGGGGCGACTGCGCCACGGCCTCGGGCCCCAGCGGCGGCGGGATGGTGAGCCGCGGCGTGAGCGAGCTGCTGGCCGGCCCGGGCTCCAGGTAGATGCGGAAGCCGTGCGTGTTCTGCGCGTGCTGCAGCAGGAACCACGCGCTGGTGAAGGGCTGCTTGCATGTTGTGCAAATGTAGCTGGAAGGCTCATCTTTACCTGGGGAGACACACGGAGAGAAAGAGAGAGGGCCGTGAGTCGCGGCAGGTGGGCAGGTGGGTGGGGCCGGGTCACTGTGCTCACCAGGCGCGCAGGCCGCCTGCCGGCTGCACCTGGGCCTAGCTCCTTCCAGGTGAGGGGCCTGGCATCCTCTGGGTGTCTGGGAGGTGCCTGACCCGGTATAAAAGACCAGCAGGTGCACCTGAGCCATCCAGGCCCCTGTGTACGTGGAACCACTTGGACCACATGGACTGGGTGGGCCTCTGGTGGAGTCCTGGGTGCTGTCCCGTGCCACCTGGGATGTACAGCAGGACTCCAGCCTGCACCTGCTGGGTGCCAGCAGCACCCTCTGTCCCTGGTCACCAGGGCTGGACATTTCCAAACACCGCTCCCCACCCCCCACCGGAAGGGGCAGGGCAAAATCCCAGCCCTTGAGAACCTCTGCTCGGCCATTTCTGAGTGGAGGCAGCTTTACCAAAACACGACCTTTCTTCCGTGAGACTTGGTTGGGAATCCAGCGGTGCGGTGTTCTAGGGAAACCCTAGAACCTGGGCCAGGGTCTGCGGGGAAGACGGCGTCCCCACCCCGTGTCCTGCACACAGCCCAGGCACCCTCCCTCACCCCCTGCAGAGGGCCCTGGCACTGCCAGCTCGCTGAGCAATGAGAATGCGTGCCGTCTGACAGGCAGGCGCCGTGAGCAGCGGCAAATGTTGCTGCATTAGAAACTGGCTCTGGTGACGCTGGCAGCAAATCGCGGTGGACACGGGTGGCGCACGGCCAAAATGTCACAGTCTCTGGCACGTCGTGGGGCAGGCACAAAATGGAGGCTGAACATTCCATCCGGAACCCTGCTCGCGGCAGCCCTGCTCATCTCTGGGTGATGGGCACGCGCTCCAGCCCGAGCCACTCCTAGTGCTCTACAGGACAGACAGGTGTGGGCAGGCCCTGTCTTCCAGCACCAGATTCACCGGCCGGGAAGCCGGGGGAGGGAACGGGCATCCCGGCTCAGCCCCAGGACGAGATACCGAGTCTTGTGTCTTTCCAAACTTTCCCGGACCTGAAGACTGGACAATCCCTGGTGAGGCCAGCATGCAAACCGACTGTCCTACCCCGTACCGGGAAGGTGATGGGCCAGGGGGCAAACAGCGCCTCTGAGACCCCGTGCAGACCACCTGCCTCTGTTGTCCATGCGCTAACTGCGTTCAGGGGCTGCACCCTTAGCGGTGTTCACAGGCAGAGAAACCGCCGTGCGCACAGCAGCCTTGAGGACCAGGTGCCCTGCGTGCCGCCCAGTTACCATAGAGCCAGGACCCCAGGGGACATTGGGGGGGAGCAGAAGGGGCTTCCTGCTGTCCCCCAGGGGAGGGCTGGAGCCACCCCCGGGACCAGGGACCCAGCCATGCCTCTGGTGCTACACAGGGGTCATGTCGCGCTCTGTCCTATGTTGTGCCTGTATTTGCTGTCGCGATGACAGGAGATGGGCAACAGGACAGAAATGAAGTTTTTTCTGAAGTTGCGGTGGGCAGGGGGTCTCTGCCCAGGGCATCTGGGTCATCTTGCTCACACCAGTTCCCCACGCGGGAGCACCCGAGGGGCGTCCCCCCACCTCCAAGGGGGCAGGGAGCTGCTCCACGTGCCTGGCCGCCCTGACACCCACCAGGCCCAGACCCTCACAGCAGAGCCACCAGCTGCCCTGTTCACACCTCTCCTCCCGTGTCTTAGGGCAAAGCAGAATAAATTAACCACCAAAAGGATGACAGATCCCTTTCCTATCCATCCTGCAGGGCCGTGGTGCCCTGACCTGGGCCACCGTGGGTCTGTGCCCTGACCTGGGCCGCCCCCCTACTACCCGCCTCGCTGCTCTGGCCACCTCCCCTCCCCCGCCTCTTCCTCACCACCTTCCTCTCCCTTGATCTGCAGCCACACGTTTTCTAGAAAGTTCTGTGGCTGGAGGAATGTGGCTATCAGGCAAACGCAGAACCCGCAGGCAGGCCAGGAATGAAGCCTGCTCTTCAGCCGAAATGGCAGATTATTATTTTTTTTTTTTTACTCAAAATGGCATCTGCCAGGAAACATGTAACTACATGTCTGAAAGAGCACGGTGCTTCCACTTCTTGTTACAAGAAAAAGATCCTCCTAAAAGGCTGGCTTGGAGCGGAGCGTGTTGGGAATCTCGGGGTCGGATTTCAGGGCCGGGCTGGGCAGAGGGGCCCCTAAAAGACCCCCTGGCCGCAAAGGCCCCCCTGGGGACTCCCGCCACCCCCTCCCCCTTTTCTCCTCACTGGCTTGTCAGCACTGAACAGCTACCTCTGGCCTAGGACCCTCAGCAGCGTCAGAAACCTCGGAGCGCCGCTCAGAACATTCTTCTTCCGTCGGAAAACTCGGGGAGAGGTTTGAGCACGCGACACAGTCACAGACGGCTCGGGGAGCGGGCTTCCGGGGACGCGGGGCCGGCCCCTTCCCCAGGTGACACTCGGCCTGGCTGCCACCCCCTCGGGAGCTCAGGGTCTCCTGCCCGCCGCGCTGCTGCTGCAGCTGCCCTGAGTCTGGCTGAAGGTGCCAGTTCTGGGTTGCTTCGGAGCGACTCAGCCAGCAGTGTAAACCCGGCCACATTTTGCTCGCTGAGTTACAGCGGGCAGCCGGAACCAGGGCCTGCCGCCTGCCCTCCCCCCTCCTCCCTTGGAGACCCCTCCCCGAAAGCCCTCACTCAGGAGCTCCCTGGAGGGCATCCTGGGTTCCAGGTCTGCCTCAGGCTCCCAGAAGGATGAAGCCAGTCAAGTAAATGCAGCCGCAAGCCTTGATTTTCTCATCAGTAGAATGGGAGCGATGCACCTGCCTCCAGAGAGGGAGATCCAGTCCCTACAAATGATTCCCTTTGGTTTGTGTTATCCACTCTTGAACCTGGCCCTGGGTGCCGGTGAGGGGCCTGTCAGACGGACTCCGGCAGGACCTGATCCCTGGAGGAATCGCAGCACAGCAGCCTTGTGCCCGCCAGGTTCCAGGGAGGCAGAAACCTGCACCGTGATGAAACCTCATTTACGGTGACGCTCGGGAAGCGGCAGGCAACTGGACTGCAAAAAACGCTGCTCTCTGCCACAGGCTTTTCTTTAACGAGCATTTAAACGATTGCTCCTCCTCGTTACGCCGGCTGCACTAATAATCCCAATAAAGGTATCGGGGATGTTTAATAAAAAACACACCTTAACTGAATTATTAGTCAATGAAAAGGCCACGATGGAGAGTGCCCCCTGCGCAGGGGCTGGGTCGGCGTGCGGCTCCTGCACGGCCAGCCCACGGCCACAGAGCATCCTACAGCCGGCTTGGCACTTGCACCAGTGCTCACCGTGGTCTCTGAGCGGGGCCGGGCAAGGGTGCAGCCCTGCCAGCACACCAGGAGCTGGGAGCAGCGTCCCGCAGCCAGAAGGGCAGGGTCCCGCCCCTCCTGGGGCATCCTGAGCCCAGCAGGACCCCCACCGCCTCCCAGCACAGAGCACCCACACCACGGGGGTGGGGGCGGGAATCTGTCATCCTGTGTGCACTGGGCAGCACCTGATCCACAAAGCAAACAGCCAGGCAAGAGGTCTTCCCCACGCCCTCTGCGCGTCCCTCTGACGATGCTCGGATGGAACTCGCTCAGGTCTGCCAGGGGCCTCCGCCCTGAACAGGAAACAGGAGACGTTTCCAGATCCAGCTGCAATCCGCTACCTGGGAGGCCTGGTCAAGGGGCGGCAAGACGCCACAGTGGCCGAATTCAGGGGCAGGACGCTGGAACCCAGGGTCCCCTTCCCTCTCTGGGGTGCCCAGTATCCAAGGACAGGGCTGGTTCCACCATCTGACCACTTGGTCCCTCTTAAATCTATGGCTGCTGGCAATGCTGTCCCCACAGTTCCAAAATGATGACCACTGTTGGCCCTCGGCCATGTGGACCAGGCGGTCACTGTGGGCCCTCAGTCGTGTGGACCAGGCAGTCACTGTTGGCCTCGGTCGTGTAGACCAGGTGGTCACTGTGGGCCCCCGGTCGTGTGGACCAGGCAGTCACTGTGGGCCCTCGGCCATGTGGACCAGGCGGTCACTGTGGGCCCCCGGTCTTGTGGACCAGGTGGTCACTGTGGGCCCCCAGTCGTGTGGACCAGGCGGTCACTGTGGGCCCCCGGAGGCGGTCACTGTGGGCCCTCGGTCATGTGGACCAGGCGGTCACTGTGGGCCCCCGGTCTTGTGGACCAGGTGGTCACTGTGGGCCCCCGGTTGTGTGGACCAGGCGGTCACCGTGAGCCCCTGGTCGTGTGGACCCGGTGGTCACGGTGGGTCCTCGGCCATGTGGACCAGGTGGTCACTGTGGGTCCTCGGCCATGTGGACCAGGCGGTCACTGTGGGCCCCCGGTCGTGTGGACCAGGTGGTCACTGTTGGCCTCGGTCATGTGGACCAGGCGGTCACTGTGGGCCCCCGGTCGTGCGGACCAGGTGGTCACTGTGGGCCCCCGGTCGTGTGGACCAGGTGGTCACTGTTGGCCTCGGTCATGTGGACCCGGTGGTCACGGTGGGTCCTCGGCCATGTGGACCAGGTGGTCACTGTGGGTCCTCGGCCATGTGGACCAGGCGGTCACTGTGGGTCCCCAGTCGTGTGGACCAGGTGGTCACTGTGGGCCCTCGGTCATGTGGACCTGGCGGTCATTGTGGGCCCTCGGTCGTGTGGACCTGGTGGTCACTGTGGGCCCTCAGCCACGTGGACCTCCTACTCATTTAAACCGCGCTCCTTTGCAGGACGTCAGTTGGGCACCCCAGGGTGGGCGTCAGTTCCATGTTTATATCCTCCCTGTGCACGGTCACCTGCAAAATCCGCAGCCAGCCCTGCTTGTTCCCAACGCGCTGCAGCGCCCAGCCCCTCCCAGACAGTAGGCACAACAGTGGTGGCAACAAGGACCCCTTACAAAACCCTAACCCAAGCCAGGTTCTGAGCCGAGGGCCCGAGGACCACACACAACGCTCCCAACAACCCATTCAACAGATGAGCAAACTGAAGGCTGAAGAGAAGGTTCTACCCGAGGCACAGGGCACTCGGCACCTCCCGCCACCCTGACCACAGCCGGGTGGGACACTGAGGCCAGCCCTGGGAGCTGGGGTGGGAGGAAGGTGGCCGCGTGTGCCTGCAACGCACACCCTCTGCTCCCGCCTGCGGCTAGGGCGCTGTCAGCCATGCTGCAGTAGGCTAGAAGCGCAATCACGTGGTGAAGTCACCTTCACCAGCAACGAGAACGGGCAGACGCGGTGTGCTCAGGAGAGTCTTCAAAACACGCGGCCCGCAGAGGGTGTCGGTGCTGCCGGTGGCCACGGTGGCCCCATAAGCAGTAGACTAAGAATAAACAGTCCCCAAGCGAGGATGGGCTGACAAAGGCTCCATCCAACAGAGCCACTGCCCCTACTCAAGCACCCGTGGCAGACATTGCCAATCTATCCCCGCACTCCCGCGCCAGGCCTCAGCATGCTCGGCAACTCTGTGCTGCAGCAGCCACTGCCAGTGGAAGTCTGACTGTCTCTGTGCTGTCTCGGGCCTGGGGGCTCAGGAAGCCTGGGAAATGGGGGCCCAGCACAGAGGGGAGTAAACTGCAGCGCATCAACATAGAGCTGCCTTTCTTTTTTGTTTTGCTTTGGAGTTTTTGGAGATTTTTTTTTTTAATTTATTCATTCATTTGAAAGGCAGAGCAACAGAGAGAGGAAGAGACAGAGAGAGGGTGTGTGCACTGGTTAACTCCCCAAATGGCCTCAACAGCCAGGGCCAGGCCAAAACTAGAGTCCGAACACTTGGGCCATCTTCTGCTGCCTGGACCAGAAGTGGGGCAGCCAGGCTCCAACCAGCACCGTGATCCGGATGCTGCAGTTGCAAGCGGTGGCTTAACCTGCTGCGCCACAACCCAGCCCTAGTGCATTGAACAGAGAGGACCCAGCCCCCATCACTGCTGGGGAGACACTCACCTTCCGGGGTGGGGGTGGGGGACACCTAATAACCTCTCAGGGATGTAATGAAAAGTGTGAATGACACTGGGGAGAAGCTGAGGGTGCTGGGAGATGGAAGAATTCAAGGAGGGGGGGGTTTGGAACCTGCATGAGGCCAGCGTCTTGGCTGAGCATCCCGCTGAGCCCCCATACCACGGCCCTTTAACAGAGAAGAGAAGTAAGCTGCTCGAGGGCACACTGCTGGCCTTGGCCTTGTTTTCCCTATGCAGGGTCTGCCCTGGGCAGGCCCAGCCCCCGGCAGTCACGCCCAGATGTCCCTGGGCCCCGTCAGCGGCCCACAGTGGGACAGTCTTCTCGGCCATCTGCCAGCAAGAGCTCCCTTCGGAGCTGGGACGCTGGGACCAAGGGGCTGGACCTCACAGAGCTCCGGGCTCTGATCCGGGTGGTGGACACGCATCTGCCTTCACGGGGCTGGACCTCACAGAGCTCCGGGCTCTGATCCTGGTGGTGGACATGCACCTGCCTTCACGGGGCTGGACCTCACGGAGCTCCGGGCTCTGATCCAGGTGGTGGACACACACCTGCCTTGACGGGGCTGGACCTCACGGAGCTCCCGGCTCTGATCCGGGTAATGGACACACACCTGCCTTCATGGGGCTGGACCTCACGGAGCTCTGAGCTCTGATCCGGGTGGTGGACACACACCTGCCTTCACGGGGCTGGACCTCACAGAGCTCTGGGCTCTGATCTGGGTGGTGGACATGCACCTGCCTTCACAGGGAGCTTCATAGTGTGGGGCTCATCTAGCGTCGCAAAGTGCCCAGGCTGGGGTCCCACGCAGCAGGTGCTGGGTGCACAGGAGGAGCACCCATGCCCTGCGCCCACCACTCTGCGATCCGTGTGTTTCACAGCCATCAGCACGAGGACGAGGGCGTGTGCCCAGCCCCAGGTGAGCCAGACCCAGCGCCGGGCCCTCAACCCCAGGCTGCCCCAGGCAGGGCTGAGTGCAGCAGAAGACCCCCCACGCTGCCCATGACTCCCCACAGCTGTACGCCATACAGCCCCCAAGCAGTGCCGGCGTCCCGGGTGACCAAACAGAACCAAGACATCTCCCACCACCTCCGCCACAGCCCACCCCAGCACCAGCGTCTCCCCACATCACAGAGCTTCCCGAATCAGCCCGCTGCACTCACCGTGCGCTGGCCACTCCCCACCCGGGTCCCCTGTCTCTGAGCCACGCACTGTCACACCTCCATGCCCGACCAGGGCTGCTCCCGCTGCCTGGACATCTGCCTTCATCCTCTACGGGCAAAGCACTGCTCAGGTCCAGCTCACGCCCGGAGGCCCAGGCCACTCGGTCCAGATTGCTTCGCACCAGTGGTCACCCTTTGCCCTTAGCTCTGAGTGCTCCACTCACCCACAGCCTGTATGTGTCATGGCCTCTGCTCTCAGGGGGGTGCTCCTAGCCACCTTAGAACGTGGGTTTTAACCCAGATTTTCTTAAAAAAAAAAAAAAAGAAACCGTCAGCCAGTCCCCAGTGGAGTGCGAAGCCCAAGGTCACAAAGTTTGTAAGTGGCAGAGCCAGGGACACATCCCACCCACCTAACCCAGGGTCAGCGCTGCACAGGGACACACAGCAGGCTGCCCCTCACACCGAGGCTGCCAGAAAGCCACGCCCCATCTTCCCACCTGCACCTGCCAAGCCCCAGCTGCAGGAGGAGACCTCACTCAGCCTCCCAGGCTTCACGACCACCCATTTACCCGGAGGGGATCCATGCAGCCGAGGTCAGCTGCCAGGCTTCACCTGCCCGGCGTTACCTGAGGCTGGGGAGGGGCCCAGGGACCCGGGCCTGGCACTGCCCACAACCGCCGGGCCTGCATAAAATGCCAGCAGGCCTGGAGCCCCTCGCTGGGAGAGGCCCGGGTGGGGGCTGGGAAGACACAGCGGAAGCAGGAGGAGGCATGCGTGGAGGTGACCTCCGAGATGAACATGCAGAGCTGGACGAGCCCAGGGGAGGAGGGCAGGCCCGCGAGGTGGGGCTGACATGGGAGCACATGTGGGCTACAGGCTGCCTGGCCACGCTGGGCAGACAGCACTTCTGTGGGCTGCAGGACAGGGCCGGTCAGGGCAATCGGGAGATCAACCGCTTCCGGCTGGAGCTCCACAGGGCCCGCGCGTCCACCGGGTGCAGGCCGCCCCCTCAGCACTTGCATGCGTTCGCTCCTTCCCCTACAGACACAGAAGTATCTGCTCCGGGCCACGGCCGCTGAACAGGACACACAGAGGAGCCTGCGGTCCAGCACTGGCAGTGTCTAGGATGGGCCAGGCCGCCCTGCCACACGCTGGGCCTGGGGGAGGGGAGACGGACAGCTGGGGCTGCCAGGTGGGGGGGGGGGTCTGTCCTGGGGGGGCAGGGAGGGCGCTGCCCGGCAGAGGAAACCACAGGCATGGAGGCACGGAGGCGGGACCCTGAATTCAGAGTGGGGGACACCGAAGGCGAAACCACCAGGAGGCTCAGGCTCTGAGAACCTGCTAGAAGCCCGGACAGCCAAGAGAGCGCATTCACACAGCGGCGGAGACGCCCACCTCAGGGAGGGAAATGAGCATTTTCCAGAGCGCTTTCAAGGCCTACTCAAAGCCAGGAAGCCTTTGGAGCAACAACCTGGGTGCAGCGGAAGGTGGGGCCCTCGCAGAGCAGCCCTCCGACCAGGGCGCCTGCGGTGCCAGCTCCCACACTCCGCGGAGCAGCTCGGCCACTCCAGCACGCTCGTCCCTGGGGGATCTCCCAGGAACAGCAAGGTCTGGGCTCTTAGCGCAATGGGGTGGGGGCCTTAGAGCTGAACCCCAGCCGCAGGCCCCAGCGCCCCACACTTCCCAGAACGGCCTCGACGGCAACCGCTCAGCTCTGTGGTCAGGCCAGGTGCGCAGCTCTAGGCTCAGCAAACAGCCGCCCAGCCCGCGCTCGGCAACGTGTGGGTGCAGGGTGGGAACGGCCGTGTGTGTGTGAGTCAGACGGGAGAGCCGGGTGGGACGCGCACGGCCCTCTCACACGGGGCGGCTCGGCTGCGGCACAAAGCACCAGGATCTGCCAGAAATAACAGGTGTCCGATGCCCTTGACCTCCACCTTCCGTCGACCTCCGGGCAGGGCCCTCACCTTTCAGTGAGTTCTCACCGAGGAGTCCAGGAGGCCTGTGCTCCCCCTCGACCCCCCAGACTTCCCCAAGAACACTCTAGAACCCTGCGGACGGCAACCGCGCAGAGCACGTGAAAGGGAGGCTCCGAGCCAACCCTCCTTATCACGCAGCAGACAAAGAAGGAGTGAATCAGGAAACAAACAGGCAAAAAAAAAAAAAGGAAAAGCAAGCAGCCGTCGGTCGCAGGTGCGCGTGCGGGTGTCACTCACACGCGGCCCGGAGCCTCCTGCCCGGCCGGGGGCGGGCCTTCCTCCTCCCAGGAACACAGGAAGTCTCCCTGCTCCATAATTCACGACTTCCTCCCCGAGGCAGGCCGCCATCCTTCCTTTCCTTAAATCCACAAAAATCTCCACGTTCCAGCCCAAGAAGTATGGCAGGGGCAGTAAATCTGGTTTTAATGGAGTGTACGTTTAGCTCTGCGGAGATAATTGACGTTATGGAGAGGCTGGATGCCGAGTTATATAGGTTAGCCAATGCAGAGGGGACTCATTACCCACACACTGCAAACAAGTAGTAATAGATGGATATTGTTCCGAGCGGTGTTACAGCGAAAGCGTTCCGGCCCGCGGGGATGGATAAGGCACGGGAAGCGGCAGAGGCGCACTTGTAAATTTGTCTCATTTGTCCCTGAAGTTAAAGGTTATTCCCTCGTTCTGAATTTGTAATGACGACACGCCAGCCCAGGGTTTGTGGGGAATGTTTGAATATTTAAATTGTGGATAATGATAGGCAATTATGGGGTAAAAACTGGACCTCGCGTGGCAGGGGGGAGCCGCGTGGGGCCCCCTGACTGCTCCTGCTGGCGACTCCGCCCTGGAGAGGGGCTGGGGCCGTACCTGGGTCCCGGGGCCACTGCCTTTGCACAGCGCTTCTCTCCCACCAAGGGCCGAGGCGGAGGCGAGGGCACCCTGGGCGCGGTTGGCCAGGGCGTCTGTGACAAGGCCAGCACAGGGAGCGGCCTGGGGGTGACACCTTGAGAGTTTCCTCTGCCCTCACGTGGGGTGCCCCTCTCCTCTGCCTCACCCCCCCCCCAACCCAGGAGAGCAGGGGGCTGGCCGGGAGCCCCAGCTGTGTGTCCGCCGGGGCCGGGGCGGGGGAGGAGGCATCGCAGCTCCCGCGGCTGGAGCCCAGGTGCCCGCCTGGCCGCGTCCGCCCGTCTGCCCAGGTTAACCAACTGCAGTGTGAGACGAACTCCAGGCAGCTTGTCACGGAGCACAAAAGTCATCAGCCAGTGAATGTTCTTTTCTGCACCACAATTAAGACGAATCAATACGACGTGCCACAAATGGTATTTTACTCTCAATAAGGACTCGGGTTGAGTTTATTCAGAATATTTTAGCGCTTCCCCGGGGGATTTTGGGCCGACGCAGATGGCAAATAAAGCACTCAGCCTAAGGCTACAGCACATTATGGTAATTCTAATGTCAGATGTACTTTAATATACAGCTCTATTTAATCACCCCATTATTTCACATTTCCATATGAAAAACCTGCGGCACTTCTGCAGCGCTCTGCCTCTGCCACGGTGCCAAGCTTCCTCCAGCCCGCTGCCGGCAGCCGGGGACGTGGTCACCGTCGCCAGGCGCAGCCGGGCCGAGCTCAAGTTTCCGGGCGCCCGGATGCGCGCCTGAGCTGCCCGCGGAGGTGAGAACAGCAGAGGCTGTGGATGTGCCGAGCCCCACCGCACAGGCTGCGCCGGGAGGGCCCGAGCGTCCTCCCCACGCACACACAGAAACGCGGGGCACACGCACACACATGCAGGGGGCCCTCCCCAAACACCGGCAGCTCCAGCGGCAAAGCCGGGCAACTCGGAGGCTTGGAGGCACGCAGGCACTGGCGCTGGCCCGTGACCCACAGTGGCTGTGCCAGCCGGTCCTCAGCACCGCCTGCCCACCCTGGAGCACAGGATGAAAGTGTCTTCCAGGGCGCCGGAGGCAGGGAGGCTGGGCTGGTGACAAAGGAGGTGGCACAGGGGCTGAGGAGCTGCAGCCAGGCTGGTCCTGTCCGGCTTGCACGAGGGACCCCTGAAGGCCAGATCCCTGGAGAAGCGGAAGGCCCACAGATTCCAAGCGTCTGAGCACCGCAAGGCTGGCTTGGCCGGCCGGCCGGTGGACAGCAGTCAGAGGAAGCGGGGATTTGGCTGGGCCCCGGGAGCCACTGCCACGCAGTTCGCGCAAACGCCGCTGCCCACCCAATCCTCGAGTTCTCGGCGACGGCTCCGCTGACGGACCCACTGACACCCGGCACCCGACCCTCCCAGGCACCCCAGCTGCGAGTCCACGTGTGCAGCCACCGACGATGATTCTTGTAAATGGTGACACCGTGACGTTAAGACAGAGGCTGGCCTAGGAGCAGCCTGGTTCCTAACACGAGGTCAGAACCATCTGCAACAGCAAGAGGGCGGGCGGCAGAGCTGAGACAGCCCCAGAGCACAAGGCACAAACTCTGCACTGGCGTCCGTGCCCCAGTGAGCCGACCAGGGGCCTCAGCCCGCCAGAGGTGGCCGTGGGCACCGCCGGAGGAAGGGCGGGCATCTGCCTGCCTGCAGGTCCGGCTGTGACGGACAGCTCACCGCCCACCACCTGCACCGTTCTAACTCCCGACCCGGGGCTGTCCTCGGCCTCTTGGTAGCACTTGCTCTGGGGCTGGGACAATGGGGACTCACTCTCCCTTTCCAAGGCCTTTGAGTCCACGCGGCTACTATTGCTTATCCTTAAGGCTGAAAATAGATCCTAACAGTCCCCAGTTTGGAAAAACAGGTGAGACCAGAGGTTTCCCAATTGAGCTGGCCCCACTGGGGGGCTTTGGGCAACATCTGGAGGCATTTTGGGGTGATCACAACAGTGAGGACTCAGGGTGTTCCTAACCATGAGGGGGCAGGGCCAGGGAGGTGCTAAGCACCCCCTCAGCGCATAGGACAGCCCCCACGGGTCAGAAGCACCGGGCTGGGGCTTCAGCTTCAACACGGGCTCCTGTAGGCTCTGTCCTTCAAGCTGGCAAAAACAGACGTGAGGAAGAGAGGCGGCAGGGGGGGCAGGGGGTGGAGAGGGGAGAGGCGGGGTAGGGGGAGGGGCCCACACCCTCCACTTTTGGCAGCACTGGCGCTGTGGAATCCCAGTCAATGTCATCATTTGAATTCCGGAGCTGCCTGAAGCCCAGGAGCCAGGGCTCCTAGGGAGCTCCACGCCTTGTAAAGGGGGCAGCAGCCTGGGCTGGCGGAGGGAGCGTGGGCTCCACGTTCATCGGCCCCTCCCCACAGCCTGGTACCCAAGAAGGGTCCCTGGTGAGGGACGCCGCACCGGAGCTCAGCCCGGCCACTCCAGCGGGGACCTCGGGGCTGTCCTAGATTCAGCTGCTCAGCTGTGCGCTTTGCAACCGCGGCTGCAGGAGCTGAAAACCCAAACGCACTTCCTGAAGCCGTGGAGATGAAAATACAATTTCTGCTGCGTCCGCCACTCTTTTTCACGGTGCAGCACCATTGGATGGTGGGCGGGGGGGGGGGGGGGGGGGGGGGATGACCACGCAAGCTTAAGTGATTTTTTTTTTAAAACACGATCCACAGAGATTACATAAAAAGTACAATTAAGGGACGCTCAGAATCCCAAGGCCTCCAGAATATTTTTAGAACAATCACTGGAGTGATTCTTCTTAGTGGCAGAAACACTCCAAATCAGAAAGTCAATTTTTCCTCTATTTGCAGAAGTGAGCTGGCTCCACTGGACGGCCTGCGTGTGTTTTGCTTGGCGGCTGCTCAGAAGACTGTCTTGGCAGCCTTTCCTTGGAGCGCGCACGGTGAACCTGGCTCTCGCACACAGTAGCACTTTCATTCTACGCGCCGAGCCACGCTTCCCGAATAACAGCCTGGGAGCTGCAAAACCCCTATAAGCCCAGCCCTTTAAATGGGGAACAGAGCAGCCCTTTCGGGGCCCTGCTCGCCACAACAGGGATTGTAAACCGGGGCCGGTGCTTTCAATCAAGAAACGTGGCTCTCGTTAAAAAGGCGGAAAACAAAACGATGCCGGCACGCTCCGGGGACAGCGGTGCGCCAGCTTCCACCTCGGCCCTGCCACACACACAGGCCCTGCCCTGGCCAGCTCTTTCCTCTCTCCTGCCACCAGGCCAGGTGCCAGGGGTGTACAGTCAGGACAGGAAGGGGCAGGACACTTGGCGACCACGTGGGGCTGGCCCTGTGGGCTGGGCACGTCTCACTCTCCAGCTTTGCAGGTGTGCCTGAACATGAATGGGCATGGGGGGGGGGGGGGGTCCTGACTCTGAGCTCCGGTTTCCTGATCCACAAATGGGGACGATGCCTGTACCGAGGTTGGTGGGACACCAGAGCCTGTGCGTGGAGGGCCTCGCGCTGACGCGTGCCCAACAGGAGAAGCTGCTCAAAGCTAAAGACGCACATGAGCCAGTGAGTGAGTGAATGAATGAATGAAAGCAGGTGGGGGCCAGGAAGGACAAGGAGGTGACGGACCGGCCAGGAGCAAACGCCCTCCATCACTGGTCACTCACGGCTGGGAGCTGCCAGTCTAAGGCGGGACCGCAGCACCACTTCCGCCCCTCCCGGGCTCGCAGAGGCACGGCTATCTGGGCCTCGGGAAGGGGCTCCCCACCACTGTGTTCATACGCTCCCCTTTCTTTCTCTCTGTGTTGTTTACAAAGGTTTCATTATGTTTTCAACTAATCAGAAAGGCCCCGCTAATACACAATTAACATGTGATTATAAAAAAAAATTAAAATAGCTTCCAGAAGAAGGAAATGTAATTAAGTAGAGAATGCTTTTCAGTAAGTGCTTGCTTTAACCTATTGTCAGAAGACAGCCTACGTCCGTCCACAATGCCTGGAACAGACGCCAAGGGCAGAATGTTAAAGGCGAGTAAAAAGAGGACATGATTTGCGGGAGGAATAATCACCGTGGACTTGGCACGGCGAGCTGGGCTCTAGCTGCAGAGTGCTGACCTCCCCGCCATCCTCGAACCACCCTGTTCCGTACAAATGTTTCCTTTCAGCAAAGATAAAACAGACGATTAAGCCCAAACCTCGGGTGGAAAGTGTAACCAAGTGAAGGAACAATAGCCAGGCAGGCAGGCCCTCCGACTCCACTGCGACCAGGAGACCCGGCCGGGGGCCACAGGGGGGAGTGACGTCACCCCTCTCTAATCAAGTCTGAGGTCACTTTGCTTCTGGTCACTTTTGGCCAGATTTCAGAAGGGATCTGTCTGTGAAAACTCCCCTTCGAACGCGGGCTCTTAACCTGCTCGAGATGCAAGCTGACCCACCCCCAGGATTTTCTTACTTCTCCCAGTTTCCTGAAGCCCCCTGGGGGTCAGTCCCCCCCCCCAATGTACTTGTCAACGAAAGGAGACCTTAGCCCTGGGCTGGGGGTGGGGGTGGATGGTTGCTGCCAATCAATATGGCCCCAAAGGAAATCGCAAATTTCAACAATTTCCCAAGGAAACGGAGTCTGGGGAGAAATGTGCACCTGCAGGCACCTGAGTTGTCAACATGGTCGATCCCCACCCCAGACGTGATGAGAGGAAGCAAAAGCAGGAGGCCCACAGGGAGTGCCAGAGTCCCCACCCCGGGGACCCAAACCACAGGAGCGTAGCACAAACACTCCTGAGCCCAGTCTGCCCCCAGCATCCCTCTAAACCGCACTGGCTCAGAAAACACGGTCAGTTCTGGTAGCACAGGTGCCTGGACAAACATCCCACGGCGACAGCAAAGCCAGGAGGAGGCCTGGTGGGCATGGCCACAGCCGCGCCTTCCTGGCGGCTGCCCTCCCGCCAGGGAGACCCCCGTCCCGAGCTGCTCCATGTGCCTCGGGCACAGGACTCGAATCCAGGGCTTCCATTCCAAAGTGGCCTCCACTCCACAGTTATGAGCTGGGAGACCCAGGGCGAGGTGCTGAACTTCCGCGAATCCATCCCCACTGCCCGCGGCATGCAATTCCCTGCCTGCCTACAGGGGATAAGACAGTCCAAGGTTCTAGCGGCTGGCCCTGCAGGAGGAAGCCGCGGGGCCAGGCCTGCACGGCTTGCATGGAGGACTGCCTCCCTACCCAGAAGCCTTAGCAACTGGACGAAGCCACAGCCTCCCCCCCCCCCCCCCCCCCGCTCTTTGCTCCACCCTCACAGCAGCCCCTGTGCGCCTCAGCTCCCACAGGAGGAGCCCAAGGCGCCGCAGTGAAGGCCCCGGCAAGGAAAGGCAGCTGTCGGGGTGGCCCAACGCTAGCCGAGCTTGCCCTCTCCTCCAGGACGGCACCCAGGCACGCGGAGTCAGAGAAGGGGAAGCTAGGCTGCCGAGGGGACTCCCCCAGCCCGAGCAGGACGAGGGCCTGGGTCTTCAGCTGCTGTGCAGCCCAGGAGACAGGAGGCCCAAACAGCCACAGCACAGCCCAGACAGGCGCTCAGCGCGGTTCTGCCTGCTGTTCCGAGCCACAGCCCACAAACCCAGAACGGGCACCGGCAGTGGTCCACTGTGACCCAGGGCTCCCCTGGGGGACCCCCTGGCACCCTGACTTCCACAGATGAGCCCAGAACACAGGAGGCAGACGGCACTCCCACGACACCTCCCCAGGCTCAGCCTATCTTCCCTAACCCTTTCAGATAACAGATGAAGGCTACAAGGCTCAGAGAGGCAATGCAGCCTGCCTGAGGCCACACAGCTCCCACCCAGCCCAGGGCCTGCAGCGCAGGTGGAGTTCAAAATCAAACATGGGTGAGTTTCCTTGCGATGGCCCCTGGCCCCGGGGATGCCAGGGGTCTCCAGAGCGGGGGGGGGGGGCCTTGTCCCGTTCACCCCCACACCCCTTCACAGCACCATGTGACACGCAATAGGTGCTCAGCCACACCTGCTGGACTCCACCGGAACGGCCCTCCTGCCTGCTGCCCAAGAGAGCCGTTAACATTCTGCAGTCGGCGCCCGCCCCGAGCGTCTGCACAGCGCAGTGAGAACTGACAATTCTTCCTAGATAAATATCTGGAAAGAGGTCGGGAAACAATTAAAACTAGAAGCTAATAAATGATGAAGAAGCCCAGGAGCCAAGTCCTGGCCCAGTTCCCAGTCTTCATTCATGCATCAAAAAAACCCCAGCGGTCCGAGGCTTCGAGAGGGCAGCTGGGCAGTGGGGCCGTCCGGCGCAACATAAATGGGAATTAGATACGATCGAACGTCCTCGGTGCATTCCCAACACCAGACACCACCGCCCGGCGCCCCCGCCCCCGCCACGCCGCCCCTGCCAAGCCCCTCCTGGGGGGAACACGTGACAGATGATCTCGTAACCAGGCAACCAGGGGAGGGAAAGGCTCCGAAGTTCCTGCACAGAAGCCAGGACAGCCGTGTTCTGCCGTGGTGGCTGTGATGCCCTCCTTAGGTGGGGGCAGGGGCTATGCACAAGTCATTCCTCCAGCGCCCTCCCCGGCCCCGGCCAGCACCACGTCCCTCCCAGCGACAACTACGGTCGATGCTGGCTCCCAAAGGTCCCGGGCCACGGCCCTTCCGGAACAGCTCGCCCTGTGCTCAGCCTCCCCGACTATTCCCGGTCGGCAGCTGTCCTGACAGGTGCTCCCCAAATCCAGGGACCCAAAGCCCGGGGCCCAACCTGGTCAGCTGCGCATGGAGGAAATGTCTGCCTCCCGGCGGTGGGAGTGCCTCGTGCCCCTGGGAGACGGAAGCTCTGGGTGCCCTGAGCCAGCAGGTGCATCCGTCGGCTGTTGGAGCTCACGGCACCGTCCAGGGCTGCAGGAGACGCCCCGAGAGCCGAGTGCTCAGGTGAGCAGCTCCTTCGTGGGGGTTTCGTCCTCCCCGGTGAGGCGGGCCCTGGATCAGGCGACTGGAGGCTGGAGAAGGGACAGGGATTGTGACCAGGAACATACCACGTGCTAGGAACTTGGCCTGAAGGTTGCACGCACGGTCTCAAGAACATGCTCTCAGGCCTCGGGGCGCGCTATTTTCTTTCACAGCTGCAGAAACTGAGGCCCAAGAGCTTTGTGCCTGCCTGGCCTGGGCCCTTCTCGGCCCACACGACGGAGCTCTTTGCCAACAGTCAGGTCACTTCAGGGCGCTGTGCGGGGACGCGGTTGGTGGCAATGAGTCAGGTGGGATGAGCAGGTGTGAAGAGGGGACCACAGGCCGAAGGCATGTGTGTAGGGGCCCAGCGTGTGCCAGGCACCACCTGGCACCCGGAAGGACCCCCCCAGCCCTCTCTCGCCAGTCAGCAAAGTCCCTTTGGGAAGCAGGGGCCCCTGCTCAGAACGTGGCGCAGAGCTGTCACTCGCTGTCTTTCTCCCCAACATCCATAAAGCAAATGAGTGAAGTTGGAAAATGGAAAATTGGAAAGGGTGGGCTTGTTCCCTCACGCGGCAAGCCTCCAGCTCCTGCGGGTGTCGGGGGGGTGGCAGTGGTGGGGGCGCTCCAGGGAGGAAATGAAGGCAGAAGTCCCCGCGCATCTAATAAGCTGCTTCTGACATCAGAGACACACAGGCCACTTGCGTGCTTCGCGGCTGCATGAATAGAATCTGATTATTTCTGACGTCTCTGTCTGAATGGAAATGACCACAGCTAGGTGCTAGGTGACGGCTGAAGTGGAGGAGGCTCGCTGACCAGGGCCATCCAGGGAACAGCGGGTGGAGTGTCCCTGCTTGGGGATCGTGCAGCCCTGGCCAGAAGAGGAGAGGCCGGGTGCCATCCAGACCCCAGACTCCCAGTCTGGAGCCATGCGCAGGGTAGAGACGCGATGCCAGCAGAGAGAAGGAGGCTCCGAAGGCAGGGAGCTGCCGCACGGGGCTGGGAAGCCATCCATCACGGCCAGGCTGACACTGTGTGCTTAGCTCACATCCCCTGCTACCTCAAAGGGCTGAATGGTTTTCTGGGAAGTGGAGGGAGGAGCGAAGGAAACCACAAGCTTGGCAGAGGCTGCCAGCGCAGGGTGCCGGCTAGAAACTCCTCTTCCCAGTTAGCCAAAGTCATTGCAGCTCAAAGATGGATGTCGCTGCGTTTTCTGACCTTTGAGGGTCACTCACTTCAGGTAGGAAACTTCACAGATACAGACAAGGATGTGGGAGAAAACGCAAACCAGCAGGGGAACTGCCAGCAAACGCTGCGTCCTCTTCCCTAGAGGCTTAGACAGGTGCACACGGCCAACTCCCTAGGGAGCTGCTGCCGTGCTGGTCTGGATTTGCTCTCTGCTGTGACACCCACGCTTTGCACTGCCCTGCAACGGCCCCTCCCTCGGCAGCCAGGTAGCTGTCCCTGTCCTCCCAGTTGGACTCTACTTGTTTCCAGTCCCCGCTGCGACACGGATGCTGCAGCTGGTGGGCTGGCCTCTCTGCTCTGTCTTCTCCCGGGCATCCTGGGAGTGGAGTGCCAGGGTCAGAGGGCAGGGACGCTCTTCCCACATACTCCCGGCGATACACCCAGCCCTCAGAACACTGCACCATTCCCCACCCGCCCGAACAGCACAAAAGTACCTGGGGGACTCCACATCAGAAAAACAACCCTCCTACGGAATCAGTAATCTTGGAAAGACCTCCCCAGCTGGGCGCTGGCAGGCACGCCCCTCCTGGCTCCGCCCATGCGGGCGGGCAGGCAGGCGCGTCCCTGCGGGTACCCCAGCCGCACTCCCAGCAGCACCCGGGGCACGCGGTGGCACCTCCCTCCCACTCCCTGGACACCACAGAACGAGACTGCACACCGTGCCGTTGTCCACAAACAATCATTTAAAAAAAAAAACAAACAAACAGAAATTGAGCGTTGCTGGTACTTCTGTGCGACTTGTCTGCTTCCTGAAAACGTGAGATAATGAATAAAAATGTTCATTACTGAATTATTCACTTTTCCTCCCTGATTCACGTCCTGGTAATTACCGTGACCGGCCTAATAAAAACGGCTACAAACCGAAGGTCAACTGGCAGTTAGAAGTGTTCATTTTCATTTCAATGTATTCATCTCTGGCTCCTAATGGCCTCATTTTCTCCCATGCTCCTTAATAAATACCACTGAATTACAGGTTAAATAGCTAAATTAAATTATTGCAATTACGGCGTGCAGAGCCCTGAATCTGGGTGTACCTTTCCCAGTTCAATTAGAAGCGCGGTTTGCGCAGCCGCGAATTCTGACGGCTGTCAATATTCTCAGTGGCTGAGGACCTGCGCCAGCGCCCCGACACTGGGGAAGAGCGCTCCGACTGAAACGAAACCACGCCATCACAAGTGGATTTTGGGCATCGACCACTGGGCATAATTGATTCTTCTCCCCTGGAGAGGGAGAAGGCATAGCTGGGGATCTGGTTAGCTGCCGTGCGTGCGTGCCTGTGTGTGCCCGAGCGCGCGAGCACACGTGTGTGTGCACAAAAGGAAAAGCCCCCATCGTCCGGAGGGAAAAAGTACAATTCAATAAATACAGACCCTCCCTCTTTCATGCCACTGGCCCACAATTATTTTATGAGTCCACATTAAAGAACTTCCTCATTATTTAAATATATTCCCACGCTTGTTGCTATTGCCTCGCCACAGGATTAATTATCCAACATCCCTTACAAGACTGAGTGTCTTAATAATACGGAGTGCCTGGGAAGGCAGAAACCCCTCGCCAGCCCTGCTTCCCCGAGCACCAAGCTAGGAGACTCGATTTCTGGTGAAAGAGCTCCCCCTGACTTCGCCATCCCGCGCCTTCCAAAGCCGCCACGTCCCACCGCCGACGGGGACTCGGGTCTTCTTTTCTTAAAAATGACCTGATTAACAGGCAGCACGGGCGAGCTAGGAGTCCCTGCCAGGAAGGGAGCGGGAAGCCTGGATGCTGCGGAGGTCAGAGCCCGCCGCCTTGGCACCGTGGCCAGGCCGGGCTGGTGGCCCCGGGGCGTGGTGGTGCAGGGGAGGGGACCTGGCTGAAACCCCACTGGGAGCTCGGTGGCCCCCGCTCAGAGTGCCAGCGCCTGGTGCTGAGAGGCTAGGATGCACAGCCAGAGGCCATGGCAGTGCCCGAGGGCCCGGGCACAAGTGAGTGGGACGTGCAGGGGCAGAGAGTGCGGCTCAGGCACTGACATCCGGAAGCCCTCCCAGGACCGCCTCCTCCCAGGGGTGGGGTCTAAACCCCTGCCCAGGCCCAGGGGAGCCACCGGATTTCCACCCCACAGCCCTCCCCTACGGCCAGGGTCAGGGACCCCCTGCAGTGCCTTGCCCCTGGGCCCGTGCCACAGCCCTTCCGTGGCCACACAAGCCTGGCATCAGCCAGGAAGCTGGCACAGCCACTGCTGGGCCTAATCCAGGTCAGCCAGGAAACAGCCAGTCCTGCACGAGGACCGGGCAGAGGGCTCGGTACACCTGCGGCTTCACCTCCAGAGCCCAGGGCCTTCCCTGCGGCCTGGCACAGAGCACCACCCCCATCAGTGTTTCCTGACCCAGCGGGAGCCAGCAGGAGCCCAGCCTCAGGCTGTGGATACAGCCAGACCCTTCAAGGCTGGGAGAAGCCAGGTCAGAGACTGGACACGCGGCATGTGGCCACGCCAACCCCCCGGCTGTGGCACTTTCCTGAGAGCACCCAGCTCCCCAGGGCTGTGGCTGTAGCCGTGCGGAGCAGCTACTCTGGCCGGGACTTCATCCCTGCAGTCAAACCACGGCACGCGGTAAAGGACGCCTCGGAGACAAATCGGACGGGAACTGCTGAAAACGGACGGGAGTCAAGCTGTCACACGCAAGTGACACTTCAAATACGGTTTTAAAGGAAGGGCGCAAACAGTGACAGGCCAACCACGGATGAGGCGAGCTCACACCCAGGCCCCAGGCCTTGCAACAACCCGATGAGGCAGGCATCACCATCACCATCAGCCCCCCGTGAGGAACCCACGGCACAGAGAGGTGGAGTGACGCATCCAGAGTCACAGAGCAGAGTGCCTGTGTCCCGTGACAGCTCCCTGGGGAAGCTGCAGACGCCTCCTGGCCTGGGTCCACCTTGATCTGCTCCCCGCAGCCACCTCAGCTTTCTCTCTGCCCCCTGTCCCAAGCACCCAGGTGCTGGGCTAACGCTGGCCACTGTCGGGCCCCTGGAGTGTCCTCCCTCAGCCCGTGCGCTGGTGTCCTCTTGACCTCATCTCCCAGTCGCCAAGCCCGCTGCACAGTGCCTTTGCCTCCTCCGAGCCTGGGCTCAGCCTCCCTCCCTGAGCCCTGCCTCCCCGGGCGTCCCCTGGGGCAGCACACTTGGTCTCGGCATTGCCGGTGCCCGGGACAACGCGGGACTGCACACACAAGCCAAGCAGAAAGGAGGCAAGGGCGTCGCCACACAGCCCAGCCCAGAGCCACCTTCCTGTCCTGGTGACAGCTTCCTACTCAGTGGGAGCCTGGGTGGGGCAGTGTGTCACACGCAGCAGGGAGGGGGTGCGGAGGAGTTGTCTTTCCTTCTTTTTTAACAGATCCCCCCCAAGAGGAGAAAGAGCAGAGGCATCGCCCCATCAGCTGGATAAGTGAAAGTGCTGGGGGACAGTCCAGGGAGAGCCAAGAACAAATCCCAGACGGTCTGCCCCGGGCAAGACAGGCACCGGCACACCTGCTCTGCTGGAACCCCTGACCACTCAAAGGGTGTAGCCCGGCCCCCTCCCGGCTCCCTCCCTGGCCACAACACAGCCCTGGGAGGCAGGAGAAGCCACCCGCTGGCCCCCGGAGCTCAAGGCCAATAGCAAGGGCCCTCCCTGGCCCAGACTCCTCAGGCCAGCTCATGTTGGGGGTCAGCAAGGTGGACCTGGGTCTCAGGAGGTTCCGGCCATGCTGGGTGAGCTGGGACCATTCCTTCCCTCTCTGGGCCTGGGGCTCTGGTCAGGGCGGGGGTCCAGGCCAGATAGCATCTGTTCAAACCTACTGTTGAGAACCCACGGCCTCACAGCTCCAGCGCCCTGGGAAAAGGCGCGGCCATGAAAAGCCCGGGTCTCCTGGCTGCCCATCCTCCCTGCTGCCCGCTGCCCCCTGTGGCAGAGTCGATGGCCGCTGCCTTTCCCAAGCCCCCGCTGTGCGCAGACAGACCCTTCCCCACCGTGTCTCCATTAGCCCCCGCCTCCCAGAAGGAAACTGAGCCTCTCCACTCCCCTCCTGGGCCTGGGCTTGTCCCCTGTGGCCTCGGTGGGCAGAGCGGGTCACAGCAGCTGCCTGAGCCAGCACCAGGGGGTCCCTGCCCAACTCGGGCAGCACCCACAAACCCCACTGCCAAGGGCAGAAACAGCACACGCACACCCAGGATGGCAAGAAGGTCCCACCAGTGAGAAGAGCGCCCTCGACCAGCTTGTAAGTGGAGGGCACTGACCTGCGTGTGTGCGTGTGTGCATGGGGGGGGCGGAGAACATTGACGCTGAGTCCACACCGTCCCTTCCCCAAGGTGGGCTCCCAGGGTTCCATGTAAGAAGAAGTGCCCAGGCCCCATCAACGGGGGCGGGAGAGGGAAAGGGAAAGCCAGTTCCTCGCGGCTTCACCACTGAACAGGCATCCCCTAAAGCACCTACTATGTGCAGGGGCCCTGGGGCCCTGGGGCGAGGCCCCTGCCCTAGAAGAGCTCACTCGTTCACTCCTCTCTTTCTCACACTGTGCAGGGGAGCCTGGACGGAGGGGGACATGGTCAGGAGCCACACCCACGACACCTGCGGGCCCCGTTACAGGGAGGCCTTCATCACAGCAGGGACAGAGAGCCGGACGACAGACAGAAGCAGCCCACATCGTTCTCCCAGGCCGCTGTCCCTGCCCCAGCCTTCCAGGCTCTGCCCAATTTCCAAAGCACAGACATCTAGGACCCCACGCAGGGGGAGCTCAGCCCTGGGCTGCCTGGGGTGTCAGCCGAGCGGGCAGTTGAACTGTGCGGCCGGCTCTCCGTGAGCTATGGAACAGAGGCATCCGTCTTGCTGGGGTCAGCACAGAGCAGCCGAGACACCTGTGACACCCCGGCCCCCGTCTCTGTCTCTTGTTCGTCACTGAGAGGTTGCTGGGGCAGGACAGGTGGGCCGGGTCGGGTCACCAGGGCTGGTGTCCACAGTATGCATCTCCAGTTACGTTACTCTCACAGGGAGGGCGGAGCGACGGGAACCTGCTGGAAAATGCCACCATTCACAGCGGTGGGAAGGGAAGGTGAGGATAAAGCAGGCCCTCCGGGACCCCCAGGCAGTCGGGAGAAAAGCCGAGAACTGGTAGCAATAGTGCTTCTCTCCTTGGCCATTTCTTCAGGCTGGTGTGGCCAGAGGGCCTTAAACCAAGCTACCTGGGACACCCCTGACCCAGACAGCCCCGGCCAGCCAGGCCCAGGTTTTATAGTTTGGGAAAACTCAAGGACTCTCCAAAAGGCTGCCTCTCCCACTCCAGCAACTACTAACTCAACACAGTCAACAGCCAGGTGTCGGCCACGCTGGCGTCCCAGGGAAGGGAGGCCCAGTTCGGAGCCCTCCCTGGTGCCAGGCCCTGGGCTGGCCACTCCATAAAGCACACAGTGACCAGCGATGAGCTCCATTTTCCAAAGGAGAGAAAGCTCAGACACCACCCGGCGGGTGAGGTCAGGAAAGAGTCAAAAACAAACCGAGGTGCGCGTTAGGGAGCAGAAGTCAGTACGGGGGTGCCCATGCTCTCTCCCCAGCAATCAGAAAACGCCAGCACGCCTCCCGGTCCTCGAGAAGGTGGCTCTGAGCCACCGCGCAGTCTCGGGGCCGTCCCCAGCATCCTTCCCCGAGGGATCGCGGTGCCCAGGGGAGCCAACCCCACAGCCGGGGACCCCTCCATCCTGCCAGCCCGACTACTTCACGCCTTGCCTCACCTGGCCACAGGGCCACGGAGCAGCTGAGGGCAGCTCTGCGTGATACCTCAAGGCCATGGGTCAGGTGGACATCCTTGCTCTCAGGGGTCCGCAAACCAGGCCAGCGGCCGGCTGCCTGTTCCCGTAGAGTTTTCTTAAACGACAGCCACGCCCATCTGTGCCTTGCCCATGGCTGCCCCCACACTGCAATGGCGGGGCTCATGGTCTCCCCAGAGGCCACTGGGCCCGGGGCCCTGAAGTGTTCATCTGGCCCTGTAACTTAGACAAAAGCTCCGCCTCCAGTCAGACAAATGGGTTTGAGATTATCCCAGCACCTCCCTACCCTGAGCTACTACTCTTTATCTTCACAAGCAAATCGACTCACCACACCTCCCTTTTTGCCAAGGCTGCCAGGGTGCTTTGCCCTCCGTTACGGTGCGGGCTACGGGGACAACCTGCACCCCTAACTGTAGGATTCCCGTGATTCCACCGCCATTTCAATGCTTCTTAAAGCACGGAGCCCCAGAGTCCTCTGGTTATGACGCAGCTGCGGCACAAAAGGTAAAGGCAGAAAGATAAAGGCGTGAGCGCAGGGTGGCGGCTCTGACTCGGGGTCCCCTCTGCACCAGGGTAAGGCTCTGCAGGCCCCGCACTCAGAACTCACCTGGCCAAGGGCGCCTCACCCCTGCCTTCCCATCTCAACCTGCTGCTGAGTCCTCCCGCCTAGGAATTCCCACAGGAAGCTGGGGAAGCTTTGGCCACTCGCTGTGGCCACCTGCAGTGCCCTGCCCACTCC
This sequence comes from Lepus europaeus, assembly GCF_033115175.1. Classification (NCBI taxonomy): domain Eukaryota; kingdom Metazoa; phylum Chordata; class Mammalia; order Lagomorpha; family Leporidae; genus Lepus; species Lepus europaeus. The sequence continues at coordinate 4,731,606 of NC_084848.1, read as the reverse complement.
CGAGGGGCCGGAGAGCTCTAAAGACGTCCCTCCCTCACGCGGACCCTCACCCACCTGCCGCTGCCCTGCACAAGGGGACCCAGAGGCAAGCACAGGACGGGATCCGCACCCCGGAGACGCGATGCGGCGAGCAGCCTGACCCAGCCGTGTGCGCCAAGTGCAGCCTGTGCAGGGAGCTGGCTCTTGGATAAACAGAAGCTCCCTCGGCTGCCCAGAGAGGCCAGGGGGCTTGCTGGGCAGAGTCTGGCCAGGCCAAAGCACAGAGGAGTCCAAAGAACAGAGCTCGGCTGTCCCACAACAGCCCCGAGCGGCAGTTCCTGCCCAGAGCAGCCAGCAGCTGCATGGGACGACCTGAGCCAGGCAGAGGCTCCAAGTCCCGGACTCCCCCCAGCAGCACCACGGCGTTGTTAGGGACTCAGGTCACTGATGCACCCAGGCCGGGCGCTGGCAAGGGTAGTTCAGTGCACAGGTTAGCACTGGCGGTGAGCCCAGGGGGTCCAGGTGGTTGCAAAGGCCGGGAGGAAGAGCTGGCCTGCCCATGGGGGCACCCCAGGGCCCCAAGATGGGTACAGATCCCTACCAGCCTGAACTAGACAGCCTCGTACAGGCCCCGTGCCCCCGTGGACAGGGAGGCCAGGGCCCCAGGACGGCCGCCAGCTGATCACCTCGTTATCTGCTTGCACTTGCTTAGGCGCCTCTGCCACTGGCTGCCGGTGGCCCCCAGGATTCACACCCAGCTTCTCGAGGGCTCCTGCGGCTCAAGTAATAAAAGGGCCAACGCTCCTGGCTCACGGAGACGGGAAGGGGACCCAGCAAGACCCCGCGCTGCGCTGGTTCACAGTGGCCGCGTCCAGCTGGTCCAGGGGGACTGGGGGCAGGGCACGGCATTCCTGGCCCGAGACACCTAGGTGCACTCATCAGAGCTCAGCGCCATGCTGGTCTCGCGGCCCCTGCCCTCAGCCACGGTGGGATCCAGACACCCAGCCAGGCCAAGGGCAGCATGGATACGGGACCTCCACGCCCACGAGGTGCAGGGGGTGGGGCACAGTGCAGGTTCACTATGCAGGAGGGGAGCACGTTGCCCCAGCTGAGACCCTGTGCGGCCGTGTGGTCCTGCAGCACGGGCTTGGCCCCTCTGAGCCTCAGTCTCTTCCTCTGGAAGATGGGCGCAGCCACCCCATCTCAGAGCACCCTGTGAGAATTCAGGCCACCGGGGGAAAGATGGGATGGACACGTGGGGGAGCACCCGCCCTCTCTCTCAACTCACATCCTGAGCCCCCAAACACCGTGTCTTGTTGACCAAACACATGGCCTCCACGGACATCAGCGGGGACTTCTTGGCCAGCGTGGAGACCAGGGAGATGACAGGAGGCCATGAGAAGAAGCCAAGTCCAGGGCTGGGCGAGGGCTGACCGGGCAGGACCAGCACTGGTACAGCTGCACTGCAGGGGACACCCAAGGAAGGGAGGCCCGCACCGAGCTACGGCTGGGCAAAGAGGAACCTGGGCCTGGGCTGGGCCAGCACCCACTGCCCCGGCAGCCAAGAGGCCCGGGAGGGGGAGGCTGGGGCCAGGACAAGGTGAGAGCTCTGGGGTGGACCGGCCAGGTCCACTCTCCTCCATGGCTGTTTTTAAGTCTAGGCCCCCAGGCCAAGCTGTCCCCTCTCTGCACCTTGACTGCAAAACTGGAAAACGCGGCCTGCCCAGGTCGTCCGCTGGGCCCTCCTGGCCCCCAAGAGGGTGGCCACGGTGTCCTCCACCACCCCAGTCGCCTTGGCAGTTCAGTGCCCAGGGAACACCCCCGAGCCGCCAGGCTCTCCTGCAGGGCTGAGGATATGGTGTGCGGCAGGGTCCCCTCCCACCCGTCCCTCGGAGCAAAGCCCGGCCAGGAAGAAAATGCATACTCTACTCCTGGGTCGGTATGAGCGGTTAGGTGTGGCTGCCGGCCTATCGGCTAGAGCCGCGCAGGCCCAGGGAAAAGAGGTGCTGTGACTGACAAGTGATGTCTGCCGCGGCACAGCAGGGAGCAATGGAGGCGCACACCTGACCGCAGTGCATCTCTGGACAGCAGCATCCAGAAGAAACGAAAGCAGACAGATCAAGGATTTTAGGAAACGAAACCTGGCAGAGTTGGTCAGGAGGATGGTGGGAATGGGGGAGCAGAGGAGGAAGAGGCGCCTGGATGCTCCCCAGTCGCTGGGCACCAGGGCTGAGCGCCAGCAGTCACAGGTGTCCCCGCCCACCCCACCCACAGGTGCTTACCAGGAAGCTTTTCTCCAGGGACAGCACAGAGCACAGCTCTCCCTGCCCTGCTGGCCACCACCCCAGCTCCAGCCTCTGCCCCAGGCCTGTAGCAGCCTCCCCAAGGAGCCCAAGCTCTCACACCCGAGAACGGAGAAGCTGAGTTCCTGAGGCTCGGGTCCTTGGCGAGGATGCTCCCCACCTGGGTGTGAGGGCCACACACACACACAAAGACGTGGCCGACGCAGTCCAGAAGCTGGTGGGGGCTCCCCACGGCGGGAAGGGAGAGGTGGAGGGAAGGCCTCCCACTGGGGGACAGGATATGTGGGTCCAGATGAGCAAGGAGCCCACACTGGTGTCACAGGGCCTCTGTGCCTACTCCGTGCCATGGACCCCAAGGCAGGGGCCCAACTCCTGTCAGCCCCCAGCTCAGCCATGCACATGGGGTCCCACAGGCACCTCCCATGGGAGCGCTCTCCACACAGTGACAACGACAACCACCAGACCGTGGGCACTGCTGAGGCTGCCTCGTGCCAGCCCTGCAGCCACGGCCGTATACACGCCCGTGACCCCAAACCATGGTGCCCTCCTCTCAGGGAAGGAGAGAACTGAGGCTGGAAGACGGCCGCCGAGAGCCACAGGCACCCCAGGCCAAGGGGGCAGGCGGGGCAGGTGCAGGCCTGCTCACTCCCCGCTGGGCTCCCTGCCCCACCCTGCACCAGAAGGCACCGGGAGGGCGGCAGAGGGGTGAGCACCCTCCCCAGCCCTGTGCGCCACAGCGGGGCCAGCCACACACTCAGGGGCCGCTTCTGCCCGCACTCCCTCCTGGTCCTGCGGCTCTTCCTTCTCAGGGCATTCAGAGCACAGTCCTCGGGCAGCAGGTGGAAGGCACATTTCACACACGCACATGCACACACATACATGCACACATGGACACGCTCATGCTCCCTCGTGTGTACTCAAAGCACTCACATACATGTGCATGCACAAGCCATGCCCACACGTGCATTCCCACGTGTTCACACATGCACACACACGTCTCCTGTGGCCACTTGAGTGCCTCGTTCTTGTCTCCCAGGGCTGCACCCAACCTCTTTCACACAAACGCACCAACGCACGCTCTGACCTGCCAGCCCACTTCCCACGCCAGGCTCCTCCCACGCCAGGCTCCTCCCCTCCGAGCCTCTGCTCATTTTATGGGAAATTTAACGAGCAGACAAACTGCTCCTCCAGCCGGAGCTCCTCATCTACACGAACTTTCTCCTCTACTCGTCAAGAGCAAGCTTCGACTCCACGCGAGGAAGTGAACTTGAACCCCTGCCCTGACCCACGCCCGCCCAGGCATCCTCAATGAGAAGCTTAGCTCCAAACCACACTTGTGTCAGGTTCCAAACACCAAGCCCACTCGGCCCTGCCCGCCGTCATCCTGCACCTTTCTAAGAGGTGCCGCCGGCCCAGGGGCTCACCGGAGCAGTGGGTGGGTCAGAGCGAGTGGCCCAAGAGAAGCAAAAACAGAACAGACACCCCTCCCCCAGTTTCCAGTAATCACCAAAACTCAAATGGCGTGCCCAGCGCCGGCGAGACAGAGTCCCGGAGGGCCTGACCGCTGCGCAAGGCGACACTTCTCAAGTATACAGTCGTCCCTGCACCTTGCAGGAGACCGAGGCCCCCAGACGCACCTGCCCTGCCACCTGTGCTCAGTACTCCTCGTTCTGTTTGGGCTCAACAGCCTCCTGGGAGCCAGACCACGGCCAGGAACAAGGGAAACCCAGACTAGCCCCCAGCCTGGTCTATAACAATGTCACAGGCCCTGTGACAGGTGTCACTGGGGGAAGGGCACGGAAGGCAGAGGTGACCCCTGAGGCCTGGGATTAGTGGAGACGTCCAGAGAATACTGCCCACCCCAGGAGCAGCGAAGGCCCACCCGTCTGTGAACCAGGCCCGAGGGGACAGAGGCAGACGGCCCAGGGCAGCCCATCTGGGGGTGTTGTGTGTCCCCACCTCCACACCCTGCCTGGCTGCTTTTCCCCAAAGCACGATGCTGGCCTCAGAGACACTTCCTGCACTGGTCCCCATCTCAGTCATTGGAGCTTCCAGGAGGCCCTAACGTGCCCAACGGGCAAACCTGGTCAGAAGGACAAACAAGGCTGCCTCCACCCTCGGCTGAGCAGGACGCCCACCTGGGCCGGGGGACCAGACCCTGTGCCAGGATCCTGGTACCTGCCCAGAATTCACCTCAGCTCACAAACAGGAACCTTCCAGCCACATCTGCAGAAGCTGGATTCCCTGGGACCCCAACCGAGGAGCCCTGGGAATGGGAGAGGCTCGGCAGCCCGCGGAGAGGGGCAGGGCAGGGAAGAGCAGGAAGCCCCATGCCTGCCCCTCTCGGTGCCGCCCACAGCCCCGACCGTCATCAGATGGCAGAGGACCGCAATCCCTGGTGCCCGGCGGATTGGCCAGTGCCGAGGTATAATTGCAAGAATTAACATGATCGCGAGGTCTCCCTTCCAAAAATTCCAGGAACGCCAGAACGCTCTCCTCTGGCCGGGGATGACTCATGTTTTTAATAGAAGAACTTAATTTCCACTTCTGAGGAATCTGGTCTCGGGGAAACATTGTCTAAGAAACACTCGCCTCGCTGGGACCACAGCAAGCTTGGCCCCAAGTGGAACAAAGGTCTCCCAGACCCACGGAGAGCCCCGGCTCAGCATGGTGCCCTGGTGAGGCGCAGCCGCCTGCAGGGCACGCTGAGGCCTCGTCCCTGAAGAGCAGTTGGCACCAAAGCACAGGGCCCTGGCGTGGTCCCCAAGGGGCTGCCCGGCGTGGCTGGGCCCAAGGACACAGTGGGGACAGCACCGTTCTCCTAATCCCAGAAGGGTGCCAGGAGACACAACTGCCAGTGCCTGCTGGAGAGAGAGCCTGAGCCTCCAGACCCTCAACTTCCCTGGCCCCTGCAGAGCCGGCTGGAAGGGCACAGGACCGGAGGCTGAGGCTAAGGACCCCCATGCCTCCTTGTCCTCCAAACCCCCAACCAGAATGGCAGCTGTCAGAAAACCCATGCCACTCAGCCCCCTGGCGCAGCGGGCACGCCTGGGCCCTGCCACTGCCTCTTCCCGAACCTCTGCAGAATCCCCACCTCCTCTCCTCACCCCTGGGAGTGCAGTTTTCCATGAACTTGAACTCGGGCTGGGCGTCTGGGGTGAAGACTTCCGGCAGGCATGGGCACCCGGCCCCTCCCTTCTAACTTACGTGGCCCCCAGCAGGTGCCCGTGCTTGGTCCTTCCAGCTCAGGGACGGCACGTGAAGGGGTGAGTGACACTTGAGGGCCCGGTAGCAAGAGCCGGCTCGAGCCAGGGACACCCAGGCACCTGCACCCCACACCTGAAGAACTTCACAGGTGAGCACTGTGGCAACAGAGGCTGCTCCAAGATACCTGTCACCTGGGCAGCCACAGGTCCCTCTGAGCACTGCCAATCCTGCACCGAGATCTCCCCGGGCCCCCACGATGCCCGGGAGGGCCCTCCCCACCCCTAAGGCCCCACCCTGCAATGAAGAACAGATACCCCAATTTTCCCTTCCCAACAGTCCCTTCCCCGCCGCCTGGCCAGGGGAGAGGCACTAATTTATAAGTCACAGATAATGTCACCCACCATTCATCCAAATGTGTCACTAACATCCCATTAGACTGTAATTATTTTTTAATTAAAACTAAGAAAACTGGCATGCCTGAGCCGACTTTATGCATCTGTTATGGGTTAAAATAGCTTTTAAAAAATGTCTCCGAGACCACAGTCTATTGTGGCCACGGCCCTGCCAAAGAAAACGCAAGCTTGCTTATTTTCTCCGCGGGGTGCAGCGGTGCCTATGTGTGCCGGCACAGAACCGGCTGGCCGTGAAAAGAATTCTAAATAAAACACAAACATGGAATTTGGCAACGCCACAGAAGCAAGCTTAAGACTAATTCCAGCATGCGGACGGCTCTCACATAGTAAGTCTGGCTCCAGCGTAAATGGAACCAGGCACTGTAAAATACCAAGGCGAGTTGGAGTCTCCACTTAAAGAGACAGAACACTGATTCCAGGTAAAAGCAGCTTAGGAAGCCTGCTGGCATTGGCTTCGTAAGTCCATAGGTTATTAGCTGTTTGATTCCAGCCAATCCCGGCGTAGAGAGACGTATGCTAAGGGGGAGAACAGCAAATGAAAGCCATCACTTTGCACTTGACTCTGTGGCTCTGGAAATACTGTGTTCATTATCTCAATCAGAGCACAGAGACTCTCCGAGACCTCAAACACACACAAACCCAGAATGGGGGACGGGGAGCCAGGCAGCTGAGAGACCGAAGGTACGAATTCCAGCAGAAGAACACACGTGGCCCTCGACCCTAATCAGACACGGGGGCGGGGGCCGAGGGGGGAGGGGTTACGGCGATGGAGGAGCAGACCACAGGGACGCTGGCACTCGCGTCTCCGCCCGGGGCACGGCGAGGATAATGACTGTGATGATAATAATTACAGTTATAACAACAATAAAATACAATAGTAATAACTGCTACTGTTCACCACGCTGCACGCCCAGCTGCTGTGCGAGGTGCCTGCTGGCAGCAGGGAGAGGTGTTTCATCCAGGACGGAGCAGAGCGGGGAAGGGCTCTGGGGTCAGACTGCTCGGCTTCCTCACCTGAGGGACCTGCGCCCTGAAGCCCACCACAGACCCCCTGCGTGTGCCCCGCCACCACCACACCACCTGACTCTACGGCTGAGGAAGGGGTGGGGCTGGGGGTGCCCAGAGGCGAGGCCGCCTGCCCCAGGAACGTCAGGCTCCATGGGGACCCAGCTCCAAAGCCCTCGGCCTCCCTGCACACACTCCTGTGGTTTCCAGGGCTGTGGGCTGTGGGGAGGGGGTGCAGGGGGCTCAGCCTCCCCCAGATCTGGAGATAAAAACCAGGGACCTCAGCAGACCCTGGTGCTGGAAGGCGACAGGCACACAGTACAATCCAGGAGGAATTACACGTGCAGGAGGCACACGGATGGCAAGTGCCCCCGCCACACACAGAGCAGCAGGCAGGGGGCGGGACCTGTCCTGTGCCGACAGCTCCCCCCCACCCACACACGCTGATGTGTGTACCCACGTGGGTGCACAAACACCTGTGTGCACACACTCACAGTGCACACAAACACACATACACACAAACACACACTCTCATGTGTATACCCATGTGGGTGCACAAACCCCTGTGTGCACACACTCACAGTGCACACAAACACACATACACACAAACACACACTCTCATGTGTATACCCATGTGGGTGCACAAACCCCTGTGTGCACACTCACACATGCACCCACATATGTACACACAAACACATGTATACACTCACACACATACACACAAACACACACACTCATGTGTATACCCATGTGGGTGCACAAACCCCTGTGTGCACACTCACACATGCACTCACACATGTGCACACAAACACATGCATACACTCACACACATACACACAAACACATACTCATTTGTATACCCATGTGGGTACACAAACCCCTGTGTGCATACTCACACATGCACCCACATATGTACACACAAACACACGTATACACGTACACACAAACACACACACTCATGTGTATACCCATGTGGGTGCACAAACCCCTGTGTGCACACTCACACATGTACACACAAGTACACAAACACACACACACTCATGTGTATACCCATGCGGGTGCACAAACCCCTGTGTGCACACTCACACACGTACACACACGTGCACACATGCAAACACACACAGGGCTTTTTACTGCAGGGTCTGTGCCAGGCCCAAGGACCCTGGCAGAGGCAATGGGAAAAGCCGGGAGAAAATTACATGAGGCAATGTTTGGCTGCAGTGAGAGAGCCAGGAATGTTCTCCCTCCCGCCGCGGTCACTTCTCGCAGGTCGGCTCAGACCTGGAGATTCCAGGGCAGCTGGGCCGGTCGGCCTCGCCCAGCTACTGTCCAGGTACGGCCAGGACACCCCAGCCTACAGGTGCCCACGGTCAGGTTACTGCCGGACAGTCCTCACAACCAATTCAAATGGGGCTGAGGACCAGGCTCCTTAACCTCTGACCCTGCCTCCTGCCCCCACCCCACTCCCACAGGTCCCTGCTGGGCGGCGTGGCCCAGCGCGGTGACATCATCACGCTGCAGCTCCAAGCTGCTCTTCCTGAAAAGATGCAGACTGAAAATACTCCTGGCTTCTCAGAGCCAGTTTACAAAAATAATTATGTTTTCTTAAAAAAAAAAAAAAAAAGTAGATTTTAGGCGAGTCTGTGTCCAGCTATTTTTAGCTCCTATTCAACTCTGTTAATTTTCCCTCATAATGATCACTGCAGACTTCCCGTGAGCACTCCCTCCTGTTACGAATCCTGACTAGGCCGGTGGGCAGGGCGGGGGGCACGGAAGTGACCACACGGGCCTCCTACAGCCACCAAGGCCCGCCTGCCCGCCCGCCAGGGGTGCCCAGTCTTGGGAGAGCAACACGCTCCCAAGGAAGAAGGAACATGGCCACCGCATCTGGGACCAGCTCCAGTTCCACGGGGGACACACTGAGACACACGCATCTTGGATCTGCCCCAGTGTGGGAGCTCACAGAGGACACCAAGCCTGGGTTCCAGGGGCCCATGACCCCGGCAGGGGCAGGGAGAGGCCTGAACGGGGCCCCCGGTGTGCTCAGTCCACAACCAAACCCCTGGAACGGAGAACATGGCCTCATCTGGAAAAGGCCCCTGCAGACTGGACTGAGGATTAAGGATCCAGGATCACCCAGGTGAACGCGAGAGTGTGACGTCAGCAGCTTCAGGTCGCCCAGCTCCCAGCCACCTGCCACAGGGATCCCGGACACGAACACAGAGCGACGGGGAAATCACAGCCCCCAGGCGACACCCTCACCACAGCCTCGCAGCACAAGCCCCTCACCCGGGGTCCCCCACCGGGCCCCTCCCTGTGCAGCAAAGGAGACCAGGCCAGCATGGCCCACACAACAGGGAGAGCCGGGGCTTACCCAGGACACCCAGGGAGCCCCACCCCGCCCCCGCCAAACGCGGGGCTGTTCCTGCAGAGCCACCCACAAATCAGAACCTTGTGGACACAGCAGACAGCGGCAGTGCGACCATCCACTGTGCAACTGTCCCCAGCCCCACGCCAGCAAAGTGCTCAGCTGACGGCTCACGTCCTGGGGGACCGGCACAGGAGAACCACAGGACATCCAGGAGGGGGCAGCCCAGCAAAGGGGCTTCAGGCTGCAAGCCCGAGGCAGGGGCAGCTGGCTCCCGCCCACGCAGGCCCCGGGCCTGTCCCTGAGACGCGACTTCCAGAGCTATCCCATCCCATCAGGTGCAGACGCGAGCACCTGGAAGCTTGGTGCCCCGCTGGTGGGAACGGACAACACGTCGCAGTGGGAAACAGGCGAGCAGCTCTTCAAACCCTAGACACAGGACAATGGCTGACCCTGCCGTCCCACGCCTGGGTGCCTCCACTCCCGGCCCCAGCTGCGTGATTCCCCACGGCCCAGAGGGGGAAGCAGCCAGGCGCTCATCCACACCACGGAATACTACTCAGCCTTGGAAAGGAAGGGGACTGACATCTGTGGATGAGCCGTGGAGACAGCACGCTTGGGGACATGAGGCAGACACTAGGCCAGGCACCTGCCTTACACGTGTCGGTGGGTTCAGGGAGACGGCAAGCAGAGACCAGGGCTGGGGCGGGAGGGGGGGGGAGTCAGCGATGGACTAGCATAGGGTTCACTTCAGGATGACGAAGTTTCTTGGTGACGGCTGCACAACCAGTGAATGCCACTGAGGCGCAGGCCTAAACCTGCCCACAACGGGCCATCCGTGTGCGTGTGCACATGTGTGTGCATGTGTGTGCGTGCGTGTGCATGTGTGTCTGTGTTGCCACAGCTCTCACGGTCTTAGCTTTGGACCAATGCAGGCAAAATGGGCCTTGCTCAGTGGCCTGTGACTACCCCAGGACACAGGGGCTAACCCATCAACAAAGCACAGTGGAGCCTGAAGCAAAGAACGTCGCCTATGACAACGCCAAGAGCAGACCAGAGCACCGGCGGGGCTCGCCTCTCAGGAACAAAAGAATAATCGAAGACAAAATGCCAACTGCCCCCGTTCCAGCAGGTTCTGGCAGGTTCCAGCAGGTTCCGGCAGGTTCCAGCAGGGGCGACTCTGCTTCAGCATTAACCTCCGACCCTCTCCGTGGCAATCATAACACAGGGCTCCGGCCAGCCTGCTGGACAGGGGCAGCCTGGGAGCCAGGAAGCAAGGAGGGGCAGGCCCCAAACTCAAGGAGACCTGGGTTCAAATCCCACCACCGTGTCTGCCAGGTGAGCAATTTCAAGCAAGTCACGTCAACCCCTGCCCATGAACCATGGGAGACACCACCCCTGCAGAGGAGGGGCGCAGAGTCCCAAATGCGGGCTGGGGAGACTCCTGCAGGGGGCCTGATGCACAGCGGGGCCGGCTGAACCTGACCCGGCGGTCCCACTGCCGAGGGACCCCACAGGGAAGCCAATCATGTTTGCTGCTTCCACCACCACTGTCCACACGGCAAGGGCGCAGGCCAAGCCCGCCTCTCGGTCATCATGAAACAAAGCCCAAGGAAGGGCTTTAGGAACGGGCAGGCCACGGGTCCCCAAGCGCTGACGTGTAGCCAAGAAACCCCACACACAGGGACCCCTCCCGCCAGCGGCTTCTTCTGGCTGCTCTTGGGACTGAACTCGTGAGCCTGGGCTGCGTTTGGATAAACCGTATTTCATGGTTTCCACGCTTTTGACTGGCTGTGAGATATGCACGGTACACAACCCTGCACGCTGAGCGTGCCCTGGGGACTGCAGTCAAGGCCATTTCATCCCCCCCCCCTAACCAAAGACACCAGAAAGGACCCCCCACACTCCTAAAAGGAAGAGAAATCGACTCCACAGAACACCACACTCGGTCCTCTCCCCTCTCGACCCTGTGGACAGACCCTGAGCTGGGTCAGCGCTGTGCCCCAGGGGGCCGGGCCCGCCCCCACCACTGCAGCTGGGCACAGGAGCTGGCCTTGAAGGCTGGCGCCGGGGGTCAGGTGACACGTCCCTGACCCCCACCCAGGCAGGCCCCAGAAACCCGGCCTGAGGGGGATTTGATGGGAAAATCTTGTCCAGGCTCCAGTCCTCTTCCACATCAGTGCTTCCCTCTGGTGGCCTGAGGGTCAGTGACTGCCCGAGTCCAGCCAGTGCTGCAGGCGGCCCCTGGGGGAGGTCCACATCTACACCTGTTAGAGACCATGCTGGACAGGAAGAAGCCCCCCACCCAGCAGGCCCCTGCAGCCCTACCAGCTCCCGAAAGCCCAGTGCGAGAGGGCTTCCTGGGGGTGCCCCGCCCACCGTGCCACCTTCTAGAGCCCGGCCGAGCTCCCCAGTGTCACCCTGCACACCAGGGACTGAGGGATGACCCAGGGAGATGGCAGCTTGCTCTGGCTTCCACCAGCGCGCTCCACCTCCGAGGCCCAGACCCAGCGGGAAGCCGGAGGGGACAGCGAACCCCACAGCTTCGAGACCAGCCAGAGCCAAGTCCGAACCTCAGCTGTACAGCCCCAGGTGGGTGGTCTGGTCTCCCTGGGCCCCAGAATCCTGAGCAGGAGGGCGGGGGCTGCCTCTTCTTGGGGCATTATAAGGATGGGGTGCTCAGTTCAGTGCTGTACACAGCGGGCCCGCTGGACAGCAGCCAGCCCTAGGGTGTGACAGTGGCCCTCGCTCCCCTGTCCCCACACTAAGAGACGCTCTGGGACAGCAGCAGACGAGTGACCACGGGGACGCGGGCCCCCAGGGCCATGGTACCGCAGTGTGTCGGCGTTTTCACAGGGACGCGGGGTACCCATTTTACAGGTGAAGAAACAGAGGCACAGAGCAGCCAGCCAGCCTGGGTCCCGCGTTCACATACGTCCCTCCCTTTGGGGAGGGGGCCCAGGGAGGCCTGCCCCCGAAGCTTCCCACAGGGCCTGCAGCCATTCTGCTGACACGTCCATGGTGACAGCTAAGCTCACACACAGAGCCAGACCTCGGAGCTCTGGGGAAATGGGGCGCCCGGCCACGGAGGCACAGCCCAGAAGGGCATGCACGGAGGGGCGATCCCACCGCAGACGGCAAAACCGAGGGTCCAGGCGGCCCCTCAACGTCAAACCTGGCGCCAAATCGAACTGTGCATTTGCTGCAGAATTTTTAAGCGGCTTCTCCTGGGTGACAAGCATCCTTTTCTGGTTTCCATAGGAACTCAAGAAGGGCACTGTGACCCGGCAGACAGGGACTGAGCACCCAGCTCTGGGCTCACATCCTGTGGCCACTCCCCCCACGCTCTGCCTCAGTCTCTCCACCCATATCATGAAGCAGTCAGAGGAAATAATCTCTCAGGTCCAGCCCCTCTTCCTGGATAATCAAGGATGAACTCGGGCCTCAGGCCACCCCCAAGGTGGGCTCTGGCCGGACCCCGGTGTCCACGCGGAGCAGGGCACCAGACCTCCCCTGCCACTGGCCCGAAAGAGCAGGCGGCCGCCTTGGGCTGAGGTCTCTGCTGTCGGTGGCCGGCGCTGCTGCTTCACATCCACTAACTGCTTGAAAGCTCTGCACCCAGCGCTGCATTAAAAATTAATTACACATGCTATTTTATTGCCAGTGCATAATGTAATGAGCACCAGCTGTGCTAAACAGCCAACCTCCTTTTTAAGACAGCTATAAAAAAAAAGAAGAAGAAGAAGAAGAAAGGAAGGAAGGAACTGCACTTCCAACTGCCTCTCCTGTCAGAGCAGAGAACAGCAACATCTTGTACGGATTGGAACAGAGTTCTTTGATTTAGCTCTGCCTTCAAAGGTCTGAAGGGCCGACTCGCAGAGGGACACGGACCCTGGCGGGGCTGCAGCGGCGCCCTTGCCCCGGACCCCTCTTATCTGAGGACAGTCACGCGGGTAGGTGCCCGGCCAGGCGGCACAGCCCCTGCCCGGTTCCTGTGGGCTTCCAGTTGTGCCAGAGGGGATCTGACTTCTCGGAGATGTCGATGTTGGGGACAGGCACTCTGCTGCCAGCCTCGGCCACCTCCACCACCCTGGAGAAGCCGCCTGCTCCAGCCCCGGGGACCATGTAACCCTCACGGGCCTCTGGGGCACGTCCTGCAGTCACAGAGGGAGGTGGCGACGGCGGCCTCTTTAGGGTGTGATCCCCACCCACGGGCAAACAGCAGAGGGGAACCCACAGAGCTGGGGTGCACAGCCCAAGCCGGTCGCCGCAGTGGGCACCCGGTGATCTGTGTGGGGACCACAGCCCCTTCCCAGGGCTACAGCTGCCTATGGTTTTCTGCACCTCCCCTAAAAGCCCTGCCCCCACCGTGCGCCAACCCCCACTGACACTGGGACAGGTGAGCGTCCCCAAGGGTACCCCGGAGCAAGCCCCGTACTCACCCTCCCTCCCTCCAGAGTCTCCTCGGAGGCTCCAAAGCCCTCCTGGGGTCCCCTCGGGCACCCCTGCCCCAGCACTGAGGCGGAGCCTGGGCGGGGCCTGGCCAGTGTGTCCATCTCGGTCTGCTGCTCATTGATCCTCCAGTGTTAATCAAACCCAGTCTAGGACGAAACTACGGCTCGGCTCGTTCTGGTATGAAATGCGCCAAGCACACGCCATATCATTAACATAAAACTTCCAGAAATGAGGCCACTTTCCAGACAGACTGTATTAATTGCATCAAGCCTTCACAGCTAGGGTGGTCTGATCCGCAGCGTCCCATTGGACGGCTCCGGTTATAAAACCAACACAGAACGAACACCGGGATATAATTGAAGGAGGGGAAAACGGCCGAGTCCACTGTTAACTTACCTACCATTTACTTACAGGTATTCTTTTATCTTTATTGTCCCTTTAACCCATGCCAAGAAACCCCAGACTAGCTAAATAACACAGCTAGCACCATTTCAGTAGAAAAGTAAATTGAATTTAACTTTACAAGATTGCCCTGTGATTTCAGCATATACTAATGACTGCAACTGACTCCCTCTATTAAACCCAAACACATCCACTTCCCCGCGCTGGAATCCTGTGTGTTCTACGGGAGACCTTGAACCTCACAGTGGCTGAAGACCATTCGCAGCTTTGAACTATGCGATGGGGTGTCTCGGCCCCCTTCCACCTGCGACGCTGGCACACCATCGAGCCAGGCAAGCCGCAAAGGCCTGGAAACGGGGACGGACACTAACCACGGCCGGTGGTGAGGCCCTTCCTGCTGCTGCGTGAGCCCGTGAGCCATAACTGCTTCAGCACACACGGGACGAGGCACCGTTCTCAGCCCCGGCCTGAGCTCATGCGACCCTGAGAACCACGCTTGGGAGCGTGGGCTGCCATTAGCCCATTCTGCAGATGGGGAAACTGAGGAATCAGGAGGGAAAACACATCCCCTGAGGCCACAGAGCGTCACCCCACAGCGGGCTGATTCCTCTTGATCACGGAGAGCTCACAGCAGGCAAGGGGGAGGGGTGTGGCAAAGCCCCGAACACCCCACCCCTGTCCTGGGAACCCCAGCCAGGCCCAGGCTGATCTGTCTCAGAGAGCAACACGAAGGCCTTATTTATTTTTCTTTTCTTTTTTTTTTTTTTTTTTGAAAGATTTTTTTTTTATTTGAAAGTCAGAATTACAGAGAGAGGGGGAGGGGGAGAGAGAGAGAGAGATCTTCCATCCTCTGGTTCACTCCCCAGATGGCCACAAAGCTGGGCCAGGCCAAAGCCAGGAACTTCATCCAGGACCCTCACATGAGTGGCAGGGACCCAAGGACTTGGGCCATCTTCCCTTGCTTTCCCAGGCCACTAGAGGGGAGCTTGATCGGAAGTAGAGCAGCCGGGACTCGAACCAGTGTCCATATGGGATGTCAGCGTCGCAGGCAGCAGCTGAACCCCAGGACCTCATTTCTAAACGTTACAAACACACACGCATGCACACAAGAAAGTTTGTGGGGACACAGAACTGAGTTCACTTTCAATGACCTCTTGTATGCCTGGAGTTCAAAATCTGCACCCAAATAACATTATTTTCTAACTCCAGTCCTCACAAATTGCTCAAAATGTTGTGTGTGTGTGTATGTGTTTTTAAAAAGGGGTGGGGTTATGAGGCTCAAAAAGGGGCAAGGACTTGTTTGAGGCCACGAGCCACGGACCCCTACCCACGGCCACGCTGCCAGATTGTGTGGACTCCTCAGAGACAAAGCAACCTTTCACCAGTGGTGACCCTCGGGAGGCCAGGGGCTGGGGTCCAGAGAGCCACAGACACCCAGGCCTGGGGCTTCCGCAGCGCGAGCACGCGTGCACTGGGGCGCTCCCTATTCACCGGGATTCTTGGGTTCAACGCGTCTGACCCAGGGGGCAAAACAACGTCAGTCCCGGGCCATTCCGTGGTTGCGGCCGACGGCGGCTTCCTAACGGTTCCTGGGAATTTAATGACTCCATCCCAACTACTAATTAAACAGGCACTAAAAACACTTAAGTGAACGGCCCAGTGCCAGAGGCAGAAACCACAAAGGGACAAAAACTACTGGAATAGGACATTTTTCAGGTATCGCAAGTGATCAGAAAATACGCTGGCGGAACCTGGCTGCAGACTCCCGGGCGGGGCCCGGCGAAGGAAGCGGGCAGTGCTGGCCATGGGGCAGAGGGCTGGAGGCAAGAGCAGACCCCCAGGAGGGCCTCCCCACCCAGGAACGGGGCATCCTGCCTCGCTCCCCTCCCCACACACCACACTCAAGTGCTCACGGTCCCCAGTCCTGAAGTCCAAGGAAGCCTCTGAGCCGGCAGGTGAGCCACCAAACGCCCAGATGAGGCCGGGGCCAGGAGAGGAGCCCAGGGCCCCATCCCACCTCCACCACCTCCTCTCCCCTCACTCCCCAGGGACCCCATTCGCTCTCCACAACCCGCGCACTGCAGGCAGGTAACCCACAGGCCTGGTTCCTCCTTTGTCTGCAGGCTTCCCACACATGAGGGGCTGGGAAGCGGCTCTGAGCTAAAGAATGAAGGAGCGAACATACACAAGGAGGCATGTCAGCCATGAGACCTCAGTCTCTCTGTGGGGTGCAGCAGAACCCCAGACTCACAGGTGCACACACGGGGCGGGCGTTAGCGCAGTGGTAAAGATGCTGTGGGAGGCACTCGCATCCCAGGCTGCAGTGGCTGTGTCTGGTCCAGCTCTACTCTGCACCCTGGGAGGCACCCAAGTGGCTGAGTCCCCACCACGTGGCCATGGTGGGAACCTGAATTGAGTTCCTGGCTCCTGGCTTCGGCAACACCCAGCCGGTGGCTGTGGGCACCTGAGGAGTAAACCAACCGAGGGGAGATCTCTCTCTCCCTCTCTCTCTCTCTCTTCCCCACTCCCCCATCCCAACGCCCCCCTCCCCACCCCACCCCACCCCAGGCCCACTGCCTTTCAAATAAAATGAATGAATGAACACTTTTTACAGGAGTGCACGCACAGCGGCCGGCACAATGCACGCGCGGTAGCCCCACCGTCCTGGGTCCTTCCAAGGAACCCGGCGGAGGGGCAGGACCTGCCGGCGGCAGAGGCAGGGGGACGCTCGCTTGTCCTCCACCGATGAGGACAGAGGCAGTGTGGCTCCCTGGGATGAGGGCTGGTCCCAAGGACAAATCCCAGCTCGACAACCTTGGCCTTGCCCTTTACCCTCGGAGCCTTTGCTCCCCACGTGCAAAGTGGGCAGGTGGCAGCTCCCGCTCTGCACTGTGCACAGAAAGACACGGACAGGACCCGGCCCGCCGCCGGGAGCGGCTGGGTCCCCCGGCTGCGTCTCATCTACTGGTGAGCAGGGACAGAGCTGAGAGCAGCGTAAGGAGGTGAGCGGATCACTCCTCTGCATACACAGCTTGATCGGGTCCAGACGTAAACACTGCGTGTGGCCCCGCCAGGGAGACGGCAGGGCAGGGCAGGGCAGGCTCCCCCCCCCCAGCCAGCCCCCAAGCCCCCGTGGGGGGGTCCTGGGGGCCACGGCAGCCAGGACAGGCCGCTGACTTCTCTGCAAGTCCTTCCCAGGTGACTGCGGTCTTTGTGCACTGAGGCACAAGCCCAGTAAGAGGCCAGGGCTCTGAAGGTCAGCCCCCGCCCCCTCCCAGCAGGAAGGCCCAAGGGCTCCTGACCGCCCGAGGCCCTCTGCAGAGTGGTGGCTCCCACAGGGACTGTCCCCTGGGACAGCTTCAATGGAAAGAAAAACGCTGCCCCATAGAAATAGTTCTAAAAGCCTGCAACACGCCTGGTGACAAAGCAGACACACTGAATCTGCACCCACCCTCCCCTGTCCCCTGCCACGGAAACCAGGCCACAGCCGCTTGCCACGTGTGTCTGTCAGCATCCTGGCCCCGGGCGGCCACACAGCATTTCACACCAGGCCCCACCAGCAGGCTGCAAGGAGCCCGCGGCCTGCATATCCCCAGGGACCCAGGCTTTGGCTTTCAGAGGGGGAAGAGGAGGGAGGGAGTAGAGGCCAGCTGGGGGCCACCGCCCAGACGTAGGGGTCTGGGGTCTGCCCAGGACTGGTGTACAGTAGGTGCTCAGCCTTGCCCAGAGGCCCACGCACCCCAGAGCATTTGATGCCTGCCTGGGGCCAATTTTTTTTTTTTTTTAAGTCTCCTTTTTGAGCAATTGGGTTTTTTTCCTTCCAAGTTAATGGGCAACACATTGTCCCGTAAAGAACCGGAGTTTTGGATGGCTTCAGGGATGTGCAGAGACAACCGGGGTGGGGGGGCTTCTCGGCCTTGCCTTGCTGGGGGTGGGGGCGGCAGAGGCGAGCCTCAGATGTTAAGCGTTATCCAATTAAGCGCTGGCTAAACAGAGACCAGCTCTGGAGCCTAGGCAGTGCAGGCTGCAGGGAGACTCAGAACCGGTGAGGACCTGGGAAGGTGTGGGGATGGCCTGACCTGGGGCCCGGGACCGGGGTTCTGCAGCTCTTGGCCACAGCCTTCACCACTTCCTCTGGCACCCCCAAAGCAGCCCCCAGGCTGGGGGGCCCCACCTCGCCCCGGCTCAGCCCCCGGCACATCCCGCCATCCCCGGGAGCCCGCCCGACCCCCGCGGCGGCGTCTATTACCTGACCACTGACACTGGCATCCAAAGGGAGCCTCCGTCTGACCCTCACCCTGAGGCCCGTCGCCCGAGCCGGGGCGCGCGCTGCAGCACGGCACGGGGAAGCAGGGCGGGAGAGCGCCCAGGGCACGAAGAGGTGAAGTAATCACGGATGTGTGAGGGTGGGAGGAGGAGGCAGCTATGGGGGCCATCGCTGGCAGCTGGGCAGGCCTGCACGGCCCTGGAGAAAAAACAATAGAAAAAGCTGGTCAGTCGGGCTGCGGGCTGTGGGCTGCACAGGGGGGGCACGGGGCGGGGCCGGGCCAGGGGCTGCAGCCAGCCCTTGGGGTGGGAGCGGCGCTGGGGAGAGGCCCAGGACCACAGCTGCCAGGTTGGGCCGTCCAGGAGGGACCCCAGGGAGGGATTCCGGAGCAAACTGGAACAGGCTCCGTTTGGGGATTCGCTCCCCCCAGATCTGGGCCACCCCTCCCTGCGAGAGCCAGGAAGCTCAAAGCCATGGCTGTTTGGACAGGACTGGGGTGCCTCAAGTGGCCTCGGAGGGTCTGCTCACTGGCTGACCACCCGCCGAGGAGGGGGGAGGGGGCTTCTTCCCGGCCCCCAGGCCCCAGCACACAGCACCCCAACCCCAAGGTTTCCAGAAGGCTTCGATGCCCCCACCCCCTCCCCGAGAAGACTTAGCACTGCCCACACCCCTCCTAAGGTCTCAGCCCTGGCCTGGGTGGCCTGCCCGCCTGGCAGTAACCACAGAGCCGGGGCCGGGCCGGGGCTCGCCTGGGCTCCCGGGCCAGCAGGCCTGCGTTTGCTTTGGCCGTTTATCTTAAATGGCTGAGAGACCACCAGGGCAAAACATTTGTGTGAAGCCGTTGCCAAAACCACAACCACAAGTGAAGAAGCCCAAATTCCCCGGGTAAATGATTGAGTGTGGAAGCATCAGAGAGACAGAGAAAACATCAACAAGATGACGGGCAGCTGGGCCCGGCCCGCTGCACCAGGGAGGCCTCACCTCCCAGCACAGGTCCCCCAGGGTGGGGGTCTGCCCACTCTGTGCCCTCCCCCCACCGCTCAGCGCAGACCGCCCCCTCTCAGGACAAGCCAGGACTCTGCGTGCCTGCCTCGAGTCAGAATGCCATGGAGCTTCCTAACACGCCCACCCAGGCGGGCACCCATTGCACAGACCTGAAAACTGAGGCCAGGACAGCAGGAAACTGCAGGCCCTAGCAGCCAGGCCCATCAAAACCCAGGGTGCCTGGCTCCAGAATCAGGGCTACGTTTTCTCAAATACGAGTTATCCAGGACTGGAGGCATCAGGGCACTGGGGAAGACCCCAGGCGTGGGACTTGGGCCAAAGCTAACATGGACATTGTTCAAGCGTGTCTGAGCCAAGGAAGACTGCTCTAGGCTGGGCCCAGGGCCAGGAGTGTTTATGAGGCACAGCCCCGGAAGGGCGTGACCAAGGAGCCTTGAGCAGGGCCAGCCCCGGATTCAGCAGGGCCTCCCCTCCCCCACAGCAGGGAAGGCGGGCACCCATGGCCAGTGTTGCTACCCCTGGCCAGCCCCTGCCTGAACCACCTGCCCTCCCACCCCCAGCAGCCAGCATGTCTATGACTGGTCTCGAATCCTTCTTAGGGCCCCCTTCACATGGGTCACCTGTAACCGACAGCGGATTCGTGCTGGGGACACCACAGCCATCGTGCTCAGCAGGAAAGCCCATGTCCGTTCCCTGGGGAGGGGGAGCTCTGGAAGTGGAACCCAGCTATCTCCAAGCTCTGGCTGTGTTCCACTTCCCTCCAGGGCTGGTAAGGTGGGGTGAGCAGGGTGCCCGGGTCCTGAGCACAAGAACCAAGAGGGGTGGGGGAGGCCTGAGGGGCCTCAGGCTCCACTCCGTCGGTGGCCAAATCCCGCCTCTGGCCCCTGGGTTCTGGGTGAGCCAGGACAGAGGCAGCACCATGGACACGGCCGAGAAGCCAACAGAAGCAACTCACAGGCTGGTCATGGCTGGTCCAGCGAAGGCAGCTGACCACGCTGTGCAGGAGGAGGAGTTAGGGCAAGAAAGACACACCTGTCCAGCCACAGCCTTCTCCTTCCACAAAGCAGGGGGTGGGGCACGCCCGGGCCAGAGTCTGTCCAGGGGGCTCACCCACCGTGTCAGGGTCAGGCACACCCTGCGGACACGGCTGCTTCGGGATTCTGACCTGTGGCTGTCCACCTGCTCCCAGCAGCTACAACGCCCAGGGCTGGGCCAGGCGGAAGCCAGGGGCCAGAGCTTCTTCCATATGGGTGCAGGGACCCCAGAATCTGGGCCATCCTCCACTGCTTTCCCAGGCACATTAGCAGGGAGCTGGATAGGAAGTGGAGCAGCCAGGACTGGAACTGACGCCCATATGGGATGCCAGCGTTGCAGATGGTGGCTTTATCTGTTATGCCACAGTGCAAGCCCCACCCCACAGCGTTTAAAAGTACAATCAGGAAATCCAGAACACAAAACAGCACAAGATGTGCACGAGGAAGCCACGGGCTGGGAGACAACTCAGCCTGGAGACAGACCAGCTTCCCACTGCTCCTCTGCTTGGCCCTGGCCTTGGGAGCTAAGGTCAGCCACGGGCTCCGGGCCTCAGTTCCTACACCTATGGCAGGCTCAGGGCAGCCCTGACCAGAGCCAGGCACCTCAGTAAATGGTCTCCATCATCTATGCACTGGTGTCCAGTTCTGGGCCTCCTAACACTCGCCATGGGCCTCGCCTGATGGACATGGGCCCAGAGCACAGATGAGCCTCAAAAGCCCTGGGGGCAGTCTGAAGAAGCCTTCTGGGGGCCGCACTGTGGCACAGCCACCTCAGCCTCTGCCTGAGGCACCAGCACCCTATCCGGACGCTGGTTCAAGTCCCAGCTGCTCCACTTCCAATCCAGCTCCCTGCTAATGCGCATGGGAAAACAGCAGAAGATGGCCCAAGTGCTTGGGCCCCTGCACCTACATGGGAGACTCGGATGAAGCTCCTGGCTCCTGGCTCCTGGCTTCTGCCTGGCACAGCCCTGTCCGTTGCAGCCATTTGGGGGAGTGAACCAGAGATGAAGGTCTCTCTCTAACTCTTTCAAATAAGTATTATTTTTTTAAAAAATCTTATTGTACAGGGTTTGATGAAAAGATTCTGCAGCCCCCGCAGACCTGTGTGTGCCGAGGCCAAGGCCCAGGGACCCCCTCTCGGCTTGGCCTGGGATGGGGAAGCCCCTGGCTGCCTCGCTGCCCCTCGCAGAAGACTGGAGGCTGCTTCAATCCAGAAAAAAGACAAGCACTATTCAACACTTCACACCTATCCTGGGGCAGGGAGGCCCAGCTCAGCTCCGCCTCCTGGCTCCACGCCCCTGCCGCGGACACGGGGGTACCTCCAGGACAACCCCGCAATGCACCTGCGGCTAGGAACCCGGGGCCGAACCCCGCGCCAAGCCTGCGCCAAGCCTCCGCCGGGCCTGCGACCCCCCGCCCCTCGCCCGCAGCCCGCAGAGGCGCGGCTCCGCGGCTCACACATGCGCGCTGCGCGCAGGCAGAGCCCCCGCCGCGCCGGGGTGGGGGGCGTCTCCGCCCTAACGGAGCGGGGGCGGGGGCGGGACAGACTGCGGGCCGCACGCGCGGCAGGGGCGTCTTCCCGGCCGCCGGTGCTGTCCTGGGTCCGTTGCTGCCGGTGCAGAAATGAGTCAGAGATCAAGGCCGAGGACAGGCAGGGCCGGCGCCCGCGCGTGCGGGACACTGGCAAGCAAACCTGCCAGTGCCCGCGCCCCTCCTCCCGTGCCAAGACATTAATTCTCACAAGTCGGAGAAAATTACTATGCATGAATGCAAAAAGCATGATCAGGAGTAATTAACATGGCTTCATATGCAAATTTTATTAATGCAGAAGTACAAAGTCATTATGCAAATGAAACTTACGTCAACTCTCTTGACAAATATTCATCTCTGAGGCTCAAGTTTCTCCCTCTTTATTTATTTATTTAATTTTCTCGCTCTTCCCTCCCCCCTTCTTTCCCCGGGTTGGTGGGGGTGGGGGTGGGGACAGCGGAGGGGGGCTGGCTTTGGTGGCCACTAAGCGGCCAGCGGCGAGCTGGGCTGGACAAGTTTGCAAAGTTGTTTTTCAACCAGAGAAATTTATTCTTGCATTGTTGATTTGGGGGGGGGGGGGAGGCGGGTGTTGTTGGCAGGTAGCAGACAGCTCATAGGAGAAGGGGAAAAAATTTTAAAAAATAAATAAATAAAAGCTCTGGGCAGCAGGCAGCCAATCAAAACGCCAGAGCCTGTAATGAGGGCGATTGATGGCTGTTTGGCTTTTACTGCAGGGTAATGAACTAGAATCCAGTCTGAGGAGGGGGAAAATATGAATATTCATGAGACTGCGCTCCTGCCTTTGATGATTAAAGAAATTTTTAATATTCAAATAAGCGCTTGCCAAGTGATTAACAAAGAACAAGCGCGCAGAAATATGGAAATGGGAGCTGGGAAGATTTGAGGCGAACACTCTGTGCGGGGAAGGCAGCCCCAAATTTCATAAACAAGATAGGCAGATAACCCAGCTCGCACACGGGCAAATAAAAACATTTCTTTCTGATCGCTTAAATATTTTGCCAGCTACTTTGTCTTAAGGATGATAAAAATGCTATGGATGGGGAGGGGGGGCGGACACGAAGCGAAACACGGTGCTCCCAGGCAAGAATCCTCGCCCCAGCCCAGCCCACCCCCGCCCCGACGGGAAATTAGGGTTCTTTTTCCGGTCTGCTGGAGAGAAGATGGAGGGGAAGCCGGCTCAGCCTGCAAACCCCAGGGCATGAGATCCGAGCCTGCCTGTTCAGGGTGCTAGGGAGCCGTGACGCTGCCTGGGCAGGCAGGGACCTAACGTGTGGTCACCGGTCCAGAGGCCTAACGGAGGGGGGGAGAGGGACCACTAGGGACCTCAATCTGGGGACCCAGCCCCCACCCCCGCTCTGCTCGCCTAAGGAAGGTGGTAACAGGAAAGGAGAGGACCCCCACTGCCACTGAGAAGGGGCGCCCCCACCAACCCGCAGGCTCCATCACTGTCTGCGTGGGCCCCACGCTCCTCTCTTCACAGCTCCGCCACAGGCTCACACGGAAGCCCACAGAACAGCATTAGCTGGTAAAACAAGCCTGCAGTTAAGACACAGCTGATTCGCCGCCGGTGACGTCCACGGAAGACATGGACGCCACCTTAAGCCGGACTCACCCAGGACACCCAGCCCTCCCGCCTGGGTCTCCTTGCAGACCGGTGCCCAGGGGCCCTCCTGTGGCCCAGTCTCAGAGCCACGCAGGGCTGGGGGACCTCAGAAATAAATTCCTTCACTCAGCAGGTGTGACTTCCTTTTCTCGGGTTTAACTCTCGAGACCTGGGGACCAGCAGAGACTGGAACTTGCCGTTCATGTCATCATAAAAAATTAATAGTAATAATAATAACACAGAGCAGAAAGGAAAACCCAAGCGTTTACGTGAAATAAACCATAAACTGCCACGAAAGCCTACAAGTACAGGATGGGTCCCCAAGCCAGGACCGCAGAGGCAGTGGGTGTGTGGCCTGGCTAGAGCCCTGGGACACCCAGAAAGTCTAAGCAGGAGGCTAGGACGCCCCAAGGCCACTTCCTGCTTCTGGACCCCCATCCTAAGACCTGAGTGTCTCGTGCCAGACCCAGCGGCCATCTTGGGTCCCCAAGCCCTTGCTGGGGACATGGGGTATGGTCTGGGGACGACTGCCCAAGTGTCCTTCGATAGAGCAACCAAAAGGGAAAACGAGGTCTCATAAGGGCTTGCCGGGCTCTGCTCAGGAGCAGCTGGCGGGGGAGGGAAGGACCAGGACGCGGTGTAAAAGCCCGCCTCGATTTCCTCAACAGCCAGCTGGGCCCTACCAGACCCACAGAGGGACCCAGTGGAGTGCCAGGCACCAGGGGGCGGGGGGCTGGCCAGGGGCACCCCGGAACACAGGCAACGCGCATCTCTGGCCTTGAGCCACCTCTCCGAACAATCCTCCCCCACCCCCACCCCCGGCCACCCCCCAGGGCCCTGTGTGGACACTTGGGCATCCCCCCACACCCACTGCAAGAAGGTTGGCCACAAAGAAGAGACAAGAAGCCCCTCTCTGAGAGCACGCTGAGCTGCGCCCTCCTGAAACCGTGCCCACCAGCACCGTGGTCACTGCAGACGCTCGGCCACTGCCCGCACCCCAGCAGAGGAAGGGCCATGCCCACAACCACGACGAAAATCTGTTTTCCTGGCGCAGGGGACAGCTCGCAATCAGAAGCTGGGGCAGGCACACCCTGCCACTGGCTCCAAGAGCACCCGGTTCCCTGCCAGCCAAGCCCAAGTTCCCCAAGATGCGGCTGAGATGCACCAGCTCCCCTTTCTGCACACCAGCCAGGGATCGGTGGGTGAGCTGACACCACCCATGTCCCAGGGCCTTGTGTGGCCCTTCAGAGGGAGAGCACGGGGGAATGGCAGGTGCTCCTGGGGAGGGGGTACCCCAGACTCATCTCCCATGGGAGAACCACTCAGGGTAAGGTGGACAGGGCTAAGCGTTCCCACCCATGAGCAGGCATCTGCAGGGGCACACGCCGGGTAGCCTGGCCTCTTGCTTTCGCTTCTCTCCTGGGGAGCCCCTGGAGCTCTCTCCACTGCTGGGAGGCAGATAAACCACACCACTTGCAACAGCTTCAGGATGCACAGAAAAATGAACCCCAGTCCTCTGGGGAGACCTTGGCAGGCAAGACCCACCATGCTGGGACCTGGGATCCAGGAACGGACAGGCCTGGGGACAACAGAAGGGGACGTCATGTGCTTGACTAACAGAAAAATGTGTGTGTGCACATCTCTTAGGGAGAGCGAGACTGTATCTCCCCACTCGGATACCTGCACAACCACACCTATCAACAGCACGGTCAAGTGCATCCCAGTGGCCAAAGGCAAACAGCAGTGAGCAGCTAACGGACACCAGCAGGGGAAAGGTCCCCCTTCCTCGCTGGTTTAGGCCTCCTCTTAGAGGCCAGGGAGCTCCTTCTGCCCTGCGCACCCTCTGCCCTCAGACAGAGCTCCTCCAACATCCTGCTGTCGTTTCTGTCTTCCGGGGCACCTGGGGTGCAAACAGCGTGCTGCATGGCTCTGCACGAAACAACGGGGCGGACCGGAACCATGCAGTCTACAAGCACGAGGAGAAAGATGGCTGCAGCCCTCTGGATTCCAAGCACGAGGAACCTGGGATGCGGGCGAGGACCCTGCAGGCCTCTCCAGACAGGACTCAGTGGCCACACCGCAATGACAAGCTTGGCCAGCCACCCCGTACCCACGTCCCCGTGTCTCCATGAACTCAGAGCCGGGAATCCACAGTCAACACAGAAGTCACACGTGCAGAGTCTAACCCGGGAAACGCGCCTTCAGACTGGGCACCTACACCGCGCAGCAAATGAGGCGCGCCTTTTCCTGGCCTCTCGGCACCCACTGTACCCAGCATCGTGCGTGAAAAACACGCATACACCCTGGTGTGCTCAGGAAGTTGTGGTCCCACAAACTCCAACGCCGGCTTCTGCTCAGCGGCCACGCGCAGACGGCGTGACGCGATCAGTACAAGCGGGAAGTCTGGCCTGTGAGAATCCCAGGGAATCAGGAATGAAAACAACACGGCCCAGCCAATGAAAAGAAAGTAAAGAAAATGGAGAGCCCAGCGAGGAGGTGATGGAGGTGACCGTGACGTGACAGCTCGCCCGGCCCAGAGCAGGCGGCCAAGGTGTCAGGTGCAGATCTGAAGAATGTGAACCGTGCGCCACCCTCTTAAGATCAGACCATAAAATTCCATCGGGGCAGGAGAGGAACAGGCGACCACAGGGCCAGCAGGGTTTCTGGTTTTAGATGGAATGGAAATAAACTTGGTGAGGAGACGTTAAAAAAGAAAGAAAAATCAAATTGCAAAAAAGGGGACTCATGCTATAATTGAAATGTGTATCTTGTTTTCACAACAAGCAATCGATCTCTGCTATTGTAATAAAAAAAAAAAATCCAGCTCTCCCTGGGTTTTGCTGATGACCAAATCCTGCAGCCCTCGCCCCCCATTCCTGTTTACCTTCTCCTAACGGACATTCTAGAACAGCGAGGCACACCGCTCTGCATCACGTAGGAACAAAGTCCTTCTATGGCCCCTTTATGTTCTCAGCCCAGTCTCAAATGTCACTGCCTGAAAAATGGAGCAGGCCTGTAATTACTTTCAACTAAGTAGCTCCTTTAACTGAGTTTTCCGTATGTAGATGGCATTTAATGCACATATCGCAAGCCGTCTTTTCAGCCCGGGCAGCATCTGACAGCGAGAGCCTCACGCTCTCCTTCTGGGGAGGCCGTCTGAGTGCCCCCTTCCAACTCGGCTTTTGACGTGAAATCCGTTCCCATCCCGGCCCACGCCAGAGGTGCCGTGCGGTGTGTGTGCACAACAAAATCTGTAAAAATTAACACTTCGCGGCACTGATTTAATAAAGACTGGGCGCGCATGAACACCGGTGACGCTGCTCCTCGCCACTCCAGGCAGCCACGCGCCCAGCGCCGCTGCACCCGGTGCACATTCGGCTGAGGCTGGTGCCGCCACGAGTATTTAAAGTAATTAAAGCAACCAGCAGCACAGGCCTCAGCGGAGACAGCGTTTCTACTGCGGGATATTCCCACCAGAACCTGGGGGGATCACAGCGCTGACTTTGATTTGGGTTTTTGTTGTCATTTGTTTTCTTGGCCTGGGCTGATGGGCCGAAGCCCACCCAGAACTCTCTGGGGAAGCCCTGCAAGGGTGCCATGGCCACACAGACCTGGTCTCCCTCCAGCGGTGCCCACTGTTTATCAGCCACTTACTGGTTTTTGGAACTGTTTTAAAAAAAAAAAAAAATTTCTAACCTTCAGCCTTCATCTGTGATTACCAAGAAGTTCTATGCCCAACAAGCAGCCCTCCATCACAGACCCCTCCCCCCAAACCGGGTGGGCCACAAGCACCCCAGGGGATGGAGGCCTCCGCGCTGGTTCTCTGCACAAACACCGCCGGGGCTGCCTCGCAGCCTGCAGCTCCAAGCCCAGGTGAGGGCACGGCTCTGGGCTGCCGCCCCAGAGAAGGAGGCTGAGAGATGGAACAGACACAGAAGCCGAAAGAAAAACCTTCGCAGCCCATCCCCAAAACGGCAGAGCAAAGGAAGCCTCGGGACGGAGACGAAGGGACCCGGGCTCAGCTCCCGGGCCCAGAGCAGCGCCTCTGCCTCCCGCAGCCTCCGAGCGGCCACGTGAAATCAGACCTCGCTCTCCCCTGCCTGCTCCGTGGCCCTGCGCTGTGAGCGTGACTGGGGGTGGGGGGGTTTCTTCCCCCTTCCCCTAAGTGCATTTTAATACCCTTATTCTACATCCTAATTTCTTTGAAAAAAACATCAGTGTCACTAAAAAAACGTCACTCTGTTTTGCAAAATCCAGCAGCTCCTTGGCAGCCGGCTCGGCTGGCTGGCATTAGCCCCTCATTTGACAAAACTACTACTTCTGGGCATGTACTCAAAAACAGGTAGGAAACAAATGCTGAGAAACAAGGAAGTAAAAACAGCCAACAGACTTTTCACTAGCATGAATGCCAAGCGTAAACACGATTTATTTAGCTGTGTTCAACGTGGCTGTCCTCCGCGCAACTTGAAGCCCACTGGGGCCCAAGGGGAGGGTGGGCGGGAGCCGGAGGACGTGGGGAGGAGGACTCGGGCCCGGTTCGGTTCGGAGCTCCAGGAGACCCAGAATCTTCGGCCCCAGAACACACGCACGTGTCAGAGAAGGCAGCCCTAATCTGCTGGTTAATTAACGAGCTGCCGCGAACAAAAGATGGAACCCCAGCTCACACGCACGCTGTTTACATGGGAGTCCTGAGACCTCGGAGCCCACTTCCCTACCTGTTTTTGCAAACCACGTGGGCCGGGAGGAGGGACGGAGGAGCAGCCGGCCGGTCGGCTGGGAGGTTCCCAGCTGCCACCGGGAGCCAGGGGGTAAATATCACCGGCTTCCCGGCCCATCCTAGCATGCCCACACGGAGTATACTCAGACCTGTATTCAATTAAGGAGCGCCAGACGGCTGCTGGCTCCAAGCCCTCAGCAACGCAGACTCGGGGTATCTGCCATCCCTCAACCTCCTCCCTCCAGTGCCCATGCCAGGGAACAAGGCCCCCCGTGGAGCAGGGAGAAGGCACACTCCCCCACCCCCCGCCCCAGGTCTTGGCCCAGCCCTGGGAGGGGAGGCGGAGACAAACCCGAGGCATCAAGCCAGCGTCCATATTCCCTAAGTAGCAGAGACTTGGGGCCCAGTCAGAGGCGACCCCTATCACAAATCTAATGCAGGTCACCCAGCATTTGCCAGACAAAAGCTACCGAGCCTCTTGGAAGGAAAACAGCCCGCCGGCAGCCTGCCGATTCCCCGGCGCGGGTGCCCGATCCTCGGCAGGCAGCTGTGCGCTCCGGGGGCAGGACTGCCGGGCTTCGGGAACTTTCCGAGCCGGCAGCAGAAGGGAAGGGAGAATTTCCTCACGGAGCTCCTTCCTCACCTGCACCGGCCGAACCGTGCACACGCGCGTGAGGGCGGTCCGAGGCTACACGCCGGCGCTGCTGGGGCCAGGGTCCCGGGATCAGGAACACACCTCTTACTGTGCACACAGGTCAAGGGCAAGGACACCACGCCGGGATTCCGCGTCACGTGACCGTGCCCACCGCTGACCCCCCCCACGCTGTGGTACCTCCACCATGAATGGGCTCCACAGAGGAGGCTTTCCTGTTGGTGTTGGGTTTCCAAACTGAAAACCCAAGTCCTCCCCACTTAGCCTGCCCCCCCCCCAAGCCCCTAATTCTTCCTCCCTTGCATTAAAAAGGACATCCTATCCAGGCAGCCATTTGATCCCTTCTGGGAGTCAGCTGCCCGCCCCGCCCCCACGCCACCCCCAGCAACCGTCTCCACGTTCTGATGGCTCTGAAATCCCTCACTGCTTCCTCCTGCCTTCCTGCCACTTCCTACAAGAAGCCACCAGCGCGCCCTGGGCTGCTTAGGCAGCACACGCGGTCAAGGCCGGGCAGTGCGGTGGCCCCACGCTGCGATGGCCCTGGCCGCTCCAAGCAACGGCCCGGTGTTCACCGACCTTCCGACTGGAACCCAGGTGCTGCTCCTGTAGAGAATGCCTTAAGAAAACCTGGACGGCTCTGAGCAAGGTTCCTGAAGCTCTTAAGGCCCCTGGGACTTCAACAGCCCCTCCCCCACCCCCCCTTTCAAAGCACATCTCTCCCAGGCTGCTCCAGGCCTTGGCCCTGCCCAGGGGTCTCAGGGCAGCCCACCCTGCTGCCTCCCTCCAGGAGGGACCTGGAGAAGAGCCTGCCACCACTCTGCCCCAGCCCAGCCCACAGGATCCACGGGATCCACGCCACCATCAGGTCGTCAAGATAAGGAGAACACAGACGACAGCCCGCCTCCTCTCAGCGCAACAGCCAGCAAGTCCGCCAGCCACAGGCACCTCGCCTTCAAGCAAAGCATGAGCAGTTACCCCGCACATGCACACGCATGCACACACATGTGCACACACACACACACACCTTGTCTCCAAAAATCTCCACCACGTGCATCTCTGTAAAGGAATCCTACAGACCAGGGGGAGCTCCTGACACACACACACACACACACACTGTCTCTACAAAGGACTCCAGGAACATAAATCGGATCACACACGAGAATCTGCCTTTCCATCTTGGCCCACGACGAGCGCCGTGGCGCGATCCTCACCCACACTCACAGACTCGGGCGGATTGTGTCTTGTTGGAACTGCTCTAAATGGACATTTGAGAAACCCAACAGCAAGTCCAGGCAGATAGCAAACCCTGCCCGCCCAGGACCGGCAGTCGCTCTGAGTTCTCAGGTGTTGAACCGGTTACCTTTCCTTTAGGGCTTTCAGAAAAGAAATTGACAAATACCTTCAGATTCCTCCACCAGAGAAGCTCAAAGTGCAGGTTCGCTCAACCTGAGATCTTTGTAACAACTCTCACTCAACACGCCATGGAGGCATTGTTTGCACAGTACCTTAGAAGGAAGAGCACAGACTGTGCTATTTCTGACCCAAATCATAAATATATATATATTTACAGATTTTTTAACTACCTTGCCTGTTGTTACAGCAAATCTATTCTGTGTGGTTCAGCCTTATTTCCGAATAATGGCACACGGAGCTGTGGCTCCCATCCTGGCTGAGAAAAGCTGGTTTAAACCTTGCACAGGCAAGCAGCGCGCGTTTGCATCTCTGCAGGAACAGCTTTGGGAAAATGCTGCTTCCCCACAGGACTCAGGTGGGTGCACGGGGGGTGCACGTTCTGCCTCGTGGGGTCCCTGAGGAGGGGGCTTATTGGGAGCTTTGAACAACCCGAGGCCAACTGAAAGGCAGGAAAAACAGAGAGGGTACTAGCAAGGTGACCCTGCGCAGGCCAGTTCTCCGCCGAGGGAGGAGGGCCGCGGGCTCCTGGGTTTCCTGGCGCTTTGTGTCCTGCTCTGTGGAGGGTGCCATCCCCACACAGCCGGGCAAGCGCCGGCGTCCCCAGGGCTTTAAATCCCAGCCCCAGGGATGTCCCTCGGCAAAGCCGGGCTCCTTCTCCCAAGGCGGGCTGAGCGCATGCCAGACACCCTCTTCCGGCCAGGCCTGTCTCCCCAGTGGCCACAGGATGTGCAAGGGGGGACTCAGCGCAGCACCTGCCCGGCGCGCCCAGGTCAGCGGGCGCCTCCAGGACAATGGCGGCGGCGGGGAGGACCCAGGACCCGGCACCGACGCGGGGCGCAGAGCCGCCCCCGGCCTGAGGCCCCGGGCGGGGCTTTCCAGGGGTCCGGGAGTGCAACCCCAAGCCCGGGAAGGTCATTCGCCGGCGTGCGCGCCCAGGCACCCGGCAGGGGGAGTGGGGCCGGCGGGGGAGGGGCGGCCCCAGAGCACAAAGGGGCCCGGGGCGGGCTCCCCGCCCTTGACCTTGGGTCTCCGCCTCCATCCATCTCCGCCGCAGCCAGGGAAAGGGGCTGGCCCCGGGCCAGGGGCGTGCTCGCCGGGATGCTGCCAGGCCGGGGGCCGCCGGGGGGCCGCCGGGGGGAGCTGGGGGGATGGGGTGCGGGAAAAAGACTCGAGGGCTGCACACTGCTCCGGAGACCTGCATTCCAGCTCCGCGGCGAGCCGGGTCCTCTGTGGCTCCGATTCGCTGCACGCCCCGGCCCCCAGAGCAAAAGTTGCACGGAGGCAGCCCCCTCCCCCCTCGACTCACCCCCACCCCCACCCCCGCCTTCCTCGGACCCGGGCCTAGGGGGAGGGGAGCTGTCAGAGGAGGAAGAAAGGGGCGCGCCGCGCGGCCGAGGCCAGACGCGGGAAGGGTCAGCTGCGCCTCCGCCGGCTCGGGCAGCTGGCCCATTAAGCCCTCGAATTATGCATGGGCCCGGAGCCCCCTCTGCCCTCCCGCCCCGGGGAGGCACAACCAGCGAGGCGGCGGCCGCTGGTCCCGGAGGGCAGGAAAAGAGGCGGCCGGTGGGCGTCGGGCTGCGCGCCCCGGACGCAGGCTGGAGGCCGCGGGCGCAGGCCAGGCTCTGAGAGGCGGTGGAGAAGCGCCGCGGGCCCCGGGCGGGCCCAGGCCCACGCAGCGTGGAAGCTCCCCTCGTCTAGCGCCGCCAGCCTCCGGGAAGGCCATTGTGCGCCCGGGCTTGGCGATGCGGGGGCACCTGGAGGTCCCCCGCCGGCCGGGCCAGAGGAGCTGAGGTCCCCTGCGAGGGGCTGGAGGAGGGGGTGGAGGAGACCTCGGGCGGCATCGCTGCGGCCGGTGAGGCTTGGCACTGGTGGGAGGCAGGGGCGCCCGGCTTTGTGCAGCCGGAGCACAGGCTGGGGCACAGCGATGGAGGCGCGTGGGCTACCGCCCCAGACAACGACCGGCCCGCGCGCTCCCCGCCGTTCCCGAACCTCGCCCGCCCACCGTGGGCGCTCGGAGCACCACTGACCGGGCGGTTCTGCATGTGTCCGACTTCATCCTCCGGGTCCCCTCGCCCCCCAGACAGAGGCCAGGTCGGGACAAGACCACACTCCTTTGTACCCGTACATGCAGTCGCCGCGTGGGCAGGGCAAGTTCTACAAGCCCTCACTGGGGAGCGCGGCTGACACGGCCCTGGGGAACTTGGCTCTGTGGGGTCTCCCGGCGCCCAGCGCTCCCAGCCCCCAGCCCATAGGTAGAGGGGACATGGAAGGGCTGCCTGGCTTTCTTCTTAAGGAGAATCCAGACTGAATGGTGCCACGGAGCCCAGGACAGGCAGTCCCTGGCCCCCAGCCCCAAGGAAGGACCCCGGCCACATAAGGCAGGGCTGCCCTCACTGCCTACAAAGCCGCTTCTCCTCTGCTTCTGAGGATCCCTTTGGCACCTGAATTTAGGAGGACATTCGGGCTTCCTGGACTGGATGTGGGGGAGGGGTTCCAGGCCGCAGGCACTGGGGGGGCTCCTCCTGGGTGCACGGTGACCCACACCCTTTTGCCTGTTGTCCACACCAGGAACCCCAGGGCCCGGGGAAGCTGCCAGGCACTGCTCCTGGACCAAACATCTGCAGTGATCCAGTGTGGTCCTGAGCCGGGAGGGTTACCCTTGGGGAGGGGGCGAACCAACAGCTGCGGTCTGTGTGGCCAGCGCCGGCAGAGCCGCTGACTCGTCACCTGCCAGGAGATGCCACTGTGCTGAGCGCCCAGGCTCCCAGGTCCAGCGCAGCAGGCGGCAGTGTCCCCAGGCAGTGGCTAGGTAAGGAGCAGTGCACCCCTCTCCTTCCAGCCCGACACCCCGACACCCCCACCCCGGTGGGCTCCCAGCCCCTCTGCACAGGCTCCTCCTCCCGAGCCACTCCAGAGGAAAACCAGCAGCAGGGCCCCAAGGAAACCCACTTGAAAACAAAACGAAAGGAGGCCCATGCAGCCGTGGGTGCTGCCCCTCCCTGTGACAGGTGTGGGGCCAGGGCGGGGCCAGATCTTGTGGGGCCTTGGGTTTACAGAACCGGGGGAGGGGGGACGACACTCTTCACAAAATAATATTGACAATTGCCAAACTGTCAGCTCCAACATTAGGGACAGGGCCTTGGCCCTGCAGAGACCCTACGCGTCAACCCTGTCAACCTTAGAACCATCACCCTCGGAGCACACAGACGGCTGATGTTTTAGTAGAACCGTCTTCACTGTACGGAGAAAACTCACTTCCTAGGCCCAATGCGTACAAAAGAGTTGAGGAGCTGGCGCTGTGGTGCAGTAGGTTAATCCTCCACCTGCGGCACCAGCATCCCATATGGGCACCGGTTCTAGGCCCAGCTGCTCTTCTGACCCACCTCTCTGCCATGGCCTGGGAAGGCAGTAGAAGATGGCCTAAGTGCTTGGGCCCCTGCACCTGCGTGGAAGAAGTGAAGAAGCTCCTGGCTCCTGGCTTCGGATCGACTCAGCTCCAACTGTTGCAGTCACTTTGGGAGTGAATCAGCGGATGGAAGACCTCTCTCTCTCTCCCACTGTCTGTAACTCTACCTCTCAAATAAATAAATAAAATCTTTAAAAAAAAAAATGAAAGAAACGGTTGAAACACCAGGGCTGCAGGGTGGGAAGCAGATTCAAATGGAGGCCGCCACTGCCTCCCACACCCCCACACCGCGCTGCCTGGCTCTTGCAGCCCCTGGAACCCACCAGTGGCTCCCGACCACTCTTCAACTCAGGCCCAGAGATGGGAGGGCCCACTCAAGACACACAGCAGGTCTGCCTCACGCCAGAGTCTACAGCCCCTCCCCACCCCCACTGGTTAATCCTCCACCTGCATCACCAGCATCTGACCAGGTCACTAGCCCACTAGCCCCGACCGGGGTGGGGGGTGGGGTGTCAGCTCAACAGGAGATGCACAGCCACAGGCGGCAGTCAATGCCCAATCCACAGGTGTGGGCAGAGGGTGAGGCCCTGCCCTGGTCCCCCCCAACTCCCCCGTGGAGGTTCCTCCTTGGTGTGGACACCACTGATGGCCTGGCCAACAACAGAAAGACCGTGCAGTCAGGGGCAGGTGCTTGGTGTAGCCATGAAGACCCCTGTGTCCCAAATGGGGGGAGCTGGGTTCAATTCCCAGCTCTGGAGCCTGCCTCCAGCTTCCCGCGGGCGTGCTCCCTGGGAGGCAGCAGGTGCTTGGGTCCCCGCCACCCACGTGGGAGACCTGGATGGAGCTCCAGCTCCAGACCTTGCACGCATTTGGGGAGTGAACCAGCAGGTGGGGGCTCGCTCTGTCTCTCTCTCTGTCTCTACTTCTCTAATAAATAAATAAAATAAAAGGCCTCCCCATTCCCAGGGGGCCTGGGCTCCCACGGACCTGACCCAGTGCCTCCGTGGGAAGTCCGGGCACAGCCCAGCTGCCGACTCTCGAGGTGACTGTGCAGGGACCGAACCCGTGTGACTCAGCTGCACCCCCAACCCCAGATGAAACCGGCACATGGTGTCCGGGCCCATGGAGTGGAGATGGTAGATGGAAACGGAAACGTAGGATGAACCGTGACCACAGCAGCCGTGGTCGGCAGGGTAAAAGCCAGGACTGTCCAGGCTGAGACCCGAGGTCCCAGCGCACCGCCATGCGACCTCGGGCAAAAAAGCAAACGCTCTGTGCTTCAGGCTCCCACCTCAGTCACCAGAGAACAGTGGCCGTCACATGTGTGAGGCCTCCTGAGCGGGGGCTACAGTCAAAGGCGGACCCAGGGCACGGGAGCGACGGCCAGGCTGCCCCACTCAGGTCGACGAGCGACCCAGAGCCCACTCGGAACAGATCCTGGAGCTGCTGGTTATGCATTAGTCAGGCATGAAAATTAGCAACAACAATAACAACAACAACAAAAAAACCTGTCAAATGCCTAATAAAAAACTTAAGTCAACTGCTAACGATTTACTGTCAAATAAAAACCTAACGATGAGAATGCCCAAGTCTCCAACCTCTGGCCCGCATTGCCCCAGAAGCAGGGAGACAGCAAGGAAGGCCCGAACCCCACCAAGGGAGATGCGCCCCTTGTTGACCAGTTTTTTTGTTTTTTTTTTTTTTTTTGGTCTTGTTCTTGTTAAACCCGATAACCACAGCTCAGCAAGGCATCATGGGGCGTAACCGCCAACACTGTGCTCCTGGTTCACACGGAGGCTCCGTCCCCGGCCTGCCTGGGAGGCCAGCAAGGCAGGAATACTCGCTCACCGCCCTGGACAGCAGAGGAGACGCGGACGCCCCAAGAAGGTCACCAGTCCTGAGCTGGCTCTGCCAGTGCTGGGTGACACAGGCTCAGGCCAGGCCCTGAACAGCTAAGACCGGGAGGGGCTGGCAGCAAGATTCTCCCAGCCTGGCCCAGGAGGCCAGAACCTGCCTGTGGATCCCAGCAAGGCCTCCCAGTGCATACGAGCAGGTCACGAGCCTTGGGATCCAGTTAGGCCAGGGGGTTTCCGGAAGGTCAGAGAAAGGCGTCATAAAGAAACGGCGCACGTATTTCCAACGCTGCACCGAAATCAACGGGTCCTCTCTCCTTTTCTCCTCGCTGTCCAGATCAATCCTACAGCAAGCCTAGAAGAGAAACGTTCTCTTCGTCTTATAGGAAGCTGAGACTGAGGAGGCGACGGTCACACAGCAAAGTCTGTGGCAAAGCCAAAGTCCCACAAAATACAGCAAAGTGTTTGCATGCGAGGGGAGCCAAACAATGCAACAACAAATATGAAATACAGCAAAAAAGGTCTGTACGTATATACCGGGCCAGGCCCATCTGAGTTCAAGTTCAACTGCACCTCCCCAAATCTCCACCAGTAGGAAAGTAGGGGAGGGTGCCACAGGTGGTGGGTCCAGCCCTCTGTGCCATCCCCACAAAGGTCAGATCTAGGGGAGGCTTCAAAGACCACCTGGGTTGGGGTCCCACTAGTGCCAGTCCCCAGGACCCCACCAGCCAGGCAGAGTAAAGAGCACCTCTCCCTAGAAGCCGCCAGAGGAAGCCAGGCAGACCCACGGCCAACTCTACTTTGCTGCATGACCTTGGGCAAGTCCCTTAACCTCTCTGAGCCCCAACTCAAAGTGAGCCGGAAATGCCCATTCCGAGGTTGAAGAGTGAAGTTGGCTAAAACTCAGGACGAGCACCTTGCACGGTGAGCCGCACTGGGTACTGGCCAGTTCCCCAGCACTCTCCAGCCGTGCCCAAGCTCTGGGGTCAGCCCTGTGCACACGGCCAGGCCCCCGGCCCAAGCCCAGAACACCACGTCACGCCTCGGTGCACACAGAACTAGTAATTAGCAGCCACGATTTAATAACAGCGAAAAGATAATCCACGCCACAACGCACACGGATTTCACTAATCTTAATTTGGAGGGAAAAATCACAACTCTAAGAAGATCAGATGGAGGTTTTTAAGACAACCTGTGAGGGATTTATCTCCACTTTCCAGCACACAACCGAGTCCTTTCGTTTCTCCCACTGGCCGAGCTACTATTTTTTTTTTTCACATTTTATTTTTAAAAAGTCAGAAGCAAACATCATCAAAGCCTTAAACCCAGAGGCCTTCTCCCCAGCACACTGTGCTTAGCGATGGTCACCAGGACCCCAAACAAAGCCCCCACACACGCCGTCCGCCTTGGGACCCCCAGGCTCATCCCTGGCCCTTCCTGGGACCCACACAAAGACAGATAACGCAGGAGCTACATGGAAGCGCAGCCCACCTGCCCCTCCCAACCCGGGGCACCTGCCACCTCCTGCCTCTTGCCGCCAGCCCCCTGTACCACTGCAGGAAACTGACATTCTGGGTCTGGGGGCGGGGACGAAAAGGCAAACCAGTGAGTGACAGCTCTGCTTCCTGCAGGGATGCTAGGGTGACAACAGGAGAAACCGAACTGCCTGGACCCTGCGCTGCGCCCCCCGCCCCCGGCTGCCCGGTGGGCCTCCGGAGGCAGGGTCTGGAGGGACGGCTGAGAAGTGGGTCTCGGGTGCGCGCTCACGGATTTGACTACAGAGAGCTTGCTTTCTGGAAACTTCCAGTCCAGGTCCTCCACCTCGGGCCTGACCCTGTGGTAGGTGGGAGTTTTTCCCTGCCCCATCCCGTCACGCTGAAGGGTAGGTGCAGACAAAGAAACTAAGGCCCAGAAAAGCAAAGTGACCGGGCAGCCAGCAGGGAGCAAGGGCACCAGGATGTTCCCCAGAGAGGCAACCCCCCCACTCCCTTGACATCCAAGCTGCCAGGCCCTCCCCAGCAAAGAGAAGCCACCAAGTGACAGCCATGTGACAAGGCAGGAGGGGACGTGACGCACGCCTATCTCCTGACACTCCCCAGAGCGGGGGACGCTGGGCTCCTCCCCAACCCTAGCAGGGAGCCCAAGTTCAGGAGACCCACTAAGGAAAGCAAAGTGCCAGCAAGGAAAAGCTAACATCTCCAGCCCCACCCTGCCCCACCCTGCCGGGCGCCCAAGTCATAAACGTCCGACTGGCACTGGGCTCATGCACACAGAAGGGAACAGAGGCTTGGAAGGTCAAGCCACGTGCCTGCGGCTGGCAGGGGGCTGCTCGTGGCCTTCGAACACCACACCCCGAAGTCCCTTAACGCTCTCCCAGGCAGCGGCTCAGGGACACCTGCTCTCTGTGTCTCCCCTCCCTTCCCAGGTCGGGTGGGCTCTTGTCTCTTTCTCAGTGGGTAGGTCTTAGCCCATCACAGAGAACGCCATGGGTAGGGGGTTTAAGAAACATAAAGAACTTGGTGCTGGTGTTGAGGCACAGCGGGTTAAGCAGCCACACCTGTGACACCAGCATCCTACATGAGCTACAATTTGAGTCCCGGCTGCTCCACTTCTGATCCAGCTCCCTGCTAATGCACCTGGGAAAGAAGTGGAAGATGGCTCAAGTGCTTGGGCCCTTCACCCATGTGGGATAAAGCTCCTGGCTCCTGGCTTCAGCCCAGCCCTGGCTGTTGCAGCCAGCTGGGGAGTGAACCAGCACATGGAAGATTCTCTCTCTCTCTCTCTCTCCCCCCCCCCCAACTCTGCCTTTCAAATAAATAAATCTAAAAGAAGGGAGGAACGAAGGAAATGAAAAGAAAGGAAAGGAGGAAATGTAGGGGCCAGCGCTGTGGTGCAGCGGGTAAAGCCACCGCCTGCAGTGCCAGCATCCCATATGCGCGCCGGTTCTAGTCCCGGCTACTACACTTCTGATCCAGCTCTCTGCTATGGCCTGGGAAAGCAGTAGAAGATGGCCCAGATCCTTGGGCCCCTGCACCCGCGTGGGAGACCCAGAAGAGGCTCCTGGCTCCTGGCTTCCGATCGGTGCAGCTCTGGCCATTATGGCCATCTGGGGAGTGAACCAGCAGATGGAAGACCTCTCTCTCTCTCTCTCCCTGCCTCTGTGTAACTCTGACTTTCAAATAAATAAATAAATCTAAAAGGAAGAAAGAAAGAAGGAAAGAAAGAAAAGAAATGTAAAGACCTCCTGTGCCGACAGAACACAAGACCAAAGACCCTACCTCTGCCCAACTGCACTCTGGTCCCCAAACAAGCCAGAGACCTTTCCGCCCAGACTGCTGGTCCTAGGCATATGAGACCCTGACAGCCACCTCAACTTGGACATGACCAAGCCTGGGTGGCCAGAGCTAGAGGCGGAGTCCCAAGGATGAACAGCTGCCCGCCTGCCAGGGCCTGGCCAGGGCCAGCGCACCCTGAGGGGCAGCAGGGGGGCGTGGAAGGGCTGGAAGAGCCCCTTGCAGCCACGGCCATGGGGCAGGAGCACCAGGGGCCCGGTCCCGGCCAGCGCTGGGCCTGGGCAGCAGCTGTGTGGATTCCCGGAAGCCAGGGTGGAGAAAGCCCTCTTAAAATATAAAGACTCAATTATCTCCGAGCAGCTTGCTTTACACATGAATTGACACATTTATTTTACAATAAATAACTGAAAGTTATCTGTGTTTCCTTTACTGTTAATCTACACAGAGAAATAATAAACAGGGCTTGTCTAGCAAAATGCAACTACTGAGGTCCTCAGAATTCAATTAAGCTAAAATAATTAATGCTCCCACCATATTAAATTACTTTACACATTTGAGCCACTGAAGTTTTATTCTTTAATCTTTCCTTTTTATTAAATAAAAAAAAAGGAAGAAAAGTTGGTGCCAAAGTCGGGAGGGAAGCGGGAAGAACGGGGACTAGAAAGGCCGGGCGGCGAGCGGATGGTCGCCTTCAGCTGACACAGCGCGCGGGCTGTTTGGTGCCTTTGATTAAAATAACATTTTAAATGCTTTGAACAAACATATCTCTTTAGACTTCTAAGGGGTTATTTTACATATTTCTCCTCGAATGAAGAAATCCATTCGTCCTGTTGCTGAACAGAAAACCCCAGAATATCTTTCGTCACACATAAAATAAAATGCTGAAGGTTGCTGCGTTATTACAACTCGGGGTGGGGGGGGACAAAGCTGCCCTGGAGATTAACTTTGCCTTTTATGAAATCACATTGAGTCTCTTTCTTAAACAAACCAACCCACGGGGCCTGCAGCCTCGCGTTGGGAAATTCCTCCCACACGGAAGGAGGCGGCGCGTGTTTTTGGCAAAAGCAGCGAGAATTCGCACTGAAACATAAATGGGGCCCATGGCTCCTCCCAGAGGCCACCCCTGAAAGGTCTGTGTGCACTGACCCCAGGCGCTTCGCCCGCCAGGAAAGGCCCTCTGAGCTCCGACGCACCTGTGCTGCCCTTGCTCTCCGTGCCCCCTGCACCTGGGAGGACAGGGTCCACCCAGGACACCCCCCGCCCCGCACGTGCCTGCAGGAACCTCATCGCTCCCATTACGCAGGTGGGCAAAGTGAGGCCCACAGTCACAAAGCTGCCATGCAGGAGACAGGCTTGCTGTAGTGACTGCCTCCTGGGGGGCGGGTCCCTGCCACGCCCTCAGCCTCCCCCCACGGCCTCAAGAGCTTCCACGGATGAAACACAGTGGGCACGGAACACACGCTTCCCCAGCCGGCCACCCCCGGCACGCTGCAGCGGAAGAGTTTGTCCTGCTCGTGCGCTCCCCATGCCAGGCCTGTTGTGACCACGCCCTGGGACAGATGAGGAACACGAGGCTCAGGCCCACGACTGGCCCGAAGTCACCGGCAGGACCCGCACTCATCGGCAGGAACCCTGCTGTCTGTCTTGCTTCTGGGAAACACGGGCTGGCTGGGGTCTCCCCCACCCCCATCTGCCCCCGGCCTCCTGCGCTCAGAAGCAAACACTGGTTTGCAGAGGACGCGGTGGCTCCTGGAGAAGGGTCCAGCATGACCCGGCTGTGGCCATGGCCATGACCACGACCATGACGCAGAGCAAACCTCTGTGCCAAGAGGCCCTGGATGGAGGATGCAGGCTCAGGCCTGGGGCCCACCCTACACCTGCTCTTCCTGCTGTCCAGGGGGCCAGCTGAGGTGCATGCCAAGGGGCACAGTGCTACCGCAAGCTCCCACAGCCCCCTCCCCGGGACTCCTTCGAGGCCAGGCAGTGTCAGGAGCAGTCCCTGAGACCAAGGGCCCTAACCCTCCTTCTACAGCCTGGAAGCCGAGTCCAGAACAGAGTGGGGAGGAGCGCTGTCACTCAGGGTGCCTCCAGGGACCACCACACACCCTCTCAGCCCACCCCCAGCGTAGCTCCCTTTAAAGATGGGGAAACTAAGGTGCCCAAGTGACAAAGGACAGATTCTAACCCAAGCCTGCCTGGCTGCACAGCCAGGGACGAAGTCAAGACCACCAAGCAGAAGCCCGAACTTCCGTCTTGTGCTCCCGGCCACCGCTAGGTTAGGCCCCAAGGCAGAGAGGAGTCCCCTGGTCAGAAACAAAGCACGCAGGCGTCCATGGGGCCTCCCCAAGCCCAGGCCCGACCCCTCGGGAAGGGAACCTGGATGGTGGGCCCTCGGAAAGGCGGGGGGGGGGGGCCGGCTGGCCGGCTGGTGGCCCGGAGGCCACGGAGGGGCCCCAGCACGTGCGGCGTGGGACCGGGGTGGCCCCTGCCATGGCCAGGTGAGCGCGTGGTTCCATACCTGCAATGTTCTCCTGCTTGGGACAGATGCCTTTCGTGGGCGACAGCAGGTGGTCATCTTCGTCGGGGGTCACCTGGATCCCGATCTCCACGGGCTCGGACACTTTCCTGAGCTCGGAGCGCGAGGAGGGTGGTGGGCTACCCTTGTCCAGGCCTTTGTCGTAGCAGGCAGCCAGGCTGCCCCCACACTGCTTCTTCTTGTGCTCTATAAAAACCAGGATGTCCCCCAGGGGGAAGTTCATCTGACACTGGCCACAGGTGAGCAGGTCAGGGTCGGGGCCACCGACCAGCAGCCCCAGGCTGCCCGGCTCCTCTATCTCCAGACCCTCGTCTTCCTCGAGGATGGCGGCCTCCACATGCTCAGCCTCTGCTGTAGACAGGAAGGACACGGGGGAGGGGCAGAGAAGACAGAGATGGACTTAGGCAATCGCAAGCACCCGGCGCTGGCCCGACCCCTCCCCACCAGGAAGCAGCCCCCCGCTCGGCTGCCAGAGCTCCCCAGGTGCTCCCCGGGGCGGGGGCGCCACTGTAGCTCCCAGAAGTTGCCACGGAAGCAGTGCTGACCTTATGTCCACTGAGCTTATATATCTGGCCATTTCTCCCCCTACACACGCTAAGAGCACACATACACACGTGTGCACACACGCACACATCCCAACTGCTACCAGACATGGCTCTCAAACTCCCCAACATGAGAGCCCCCCCCCCCAGCCCAGTCACACTGGGAACCAAACACCCGCCCCCTCGCAAGGCTCTCCAGGTGACCACCAGCCAGCCAGCCGCCGCCCCTCCCCCCAGGACACTTCCATTCACGTCCCTGCCTTCCCCATTCACAGACTCCACCTGAGGCCTGGCGCACACCAGCTAACCAGGGCGTCGTCCCACCGGCTGGGAAAGCGACAAGTGAGCACCAGGGTCCCAGGGACAAGGCACACAGCGCCAGGGGTGCGGAAGCAGGAGCCTGCCGTCCTGCCGGGCCCCCGGCCTGTTTCTGTGTCTCCCGTGGGTTTCCCAGCGCTCATCAACTCCCCACCATCCGGGTTGGGTTTATTTTCACTTGGGGGAGTGGGGGGGTGGGACTTTGTTTCCAGCCTCGGCAGCAGGTAGGGGCAGACAGCCCGCCGTCTAAAGAGATGTGTTTGCATTTCTCCTGCAGACAAACTATGTCCTCCCCTTTTTTGTTTTCTATGGTGGGGATCGCAGGACCCAAATATTTTGAAACGCATGAAAGACTGGCAACCCCCTGAAGGGAAAAGAGCAGCTGCCAAAATAAAGGGGGAGGGGCCTGGAGTTTCGGGGGTGGGGAGCACCAGGGGCAGGACCTTCGCGGGAGCCCACGGATGCAGGTGGATCCTCAGCGGCCTGCGAGTTGGGAACAGGGACAGCACGGAGAAAGCAGGCAAGGGAGGAGACACACATCCTGTGCGCAGGCCGCAGCCAAAGAACAGACAATTCAGCGGGAAAACCCTGCGGCCTCTCCCACCCTGCCTGCAAACCGCTGCTCTGGGCCTCGGCATGGCCCGCGAGCCGGCACACGGGACACACGTGACGTACATGTGCGTGGCCGGGAGGAGGCGCGGGCCTGGCTGAGAAAGGAAGGCTCAACTTGAGGGCATGCCTGTGGTTCCCGGGAAGGGACGGCGCCCTCGGGGAAGTCGAGGCAGGAATGCATCAGCCCCATGGCAGCGCAGGAACACCGGCGGGTGAGGGCGCCCTGGCTCTGCCGTCTGCAGACTGCCAACAAGAAGAACCGACAAGGTGTAGAGGCAGCCCTCACAAAGCTGCTCCCAGAAACCATTAATTACACTCGAAAAAGAAACCCGAGTTTACTTAGAAAGGAGTTGGAAGACAATGCTACATAATTAATTTACCAATTTATTTTATGAAAAGACGCTTTGCTATGGTGAAAATGCAATCCCCACCTTCCTGCTGAACACGGTTCCGGGGGGGAGCCCGGGCCCCGGGAATGGGTGTCAGAATGTAAAAGGTAATTATTCGGTGCCTCCTTTCCCTTTAATGCTCTAGCATTGAGCAATACTGTTGATATTGAAAAGCTCACACCTTTAATTACCAATTACATATACGTTTTCGGAGCCAAAGGAGAGGGCTGGGCAAACAGTTCTTTAGAAATATAAGGCTGCATTGTGCGCCCTTTGCAGGGAAGGGGCGCTAACAAACGCAAGGGGGTGTCAAAATATTGTTTTGTTCACAAAAAGGACAGAGAGGCACAAAGGAAACGAGCAAGGGACGGAAGCGAAATCGAGAAGTGGCGTGGAGCGCGGCCACCTCCACGGGGCGTCCGCAGGTCCACGCGGCCCCTGGTCCCCCTCTCTGGGGCTGGGGAGCCTCTTTTGTTTCCCGTTTTATCCTGGGTGCACTTTTGATGGCTTCTCGTTAACTTTCCCAGCCACAGGAGCCCTCCCGGGCCGGGAGTCCTGGCTGGCTGGCTGCTCCCAGGGTCGAGGCGACAGCCCTCCAAATGCATTTCTACTTCCGAAGAAACACAGACTGATCACACACGCCTCCCCCACCCCAGCCCTCTATTGCCAAGACGCTACACCAGCACGTTCCCCCCCCCCTTTTTTTTTTTTTGGTAACATCTGGTAGTCTTTCCTCTCCGGCAGCCTCTGCCCGCGAGCCCCGGGAACCCAGCGTGGAGATCTCCAAGGCCACTCACGCTGCTGCCGTGCTGGTCTCTGCAGCTGCAGCCAGGCCTCTCGCAGCCACCGGCGTCCCATCCACAGCCCTGGGATCAGCCAGGGCTCCGGGCTGGGCTCTCAAAGCCACGGCCACATCCCATGTCCCAGCCTGGGGATCCGAGAAAGAAACAAAAACAACAACAAAACCTCCCCCTCCCCTCCCACTTTCAGCATGGAAAGTAAAACTCCCTAAGATGACAGCCTGCTCGCCCAGCCCATTCCGAAGAAGGGGTTCTCTCCCCGCCGCCTAGGCCCTGGGGCTCTGGGCTTCGGCCTCCCGTGTGCCACACTGCTAAGCAAAGTGGCAGGCGCAGCCCCAGGGTTCAGGCAGCAGAGTCAACCTGAGCCCCAAAACCTACTACCTTGGGGGGGTCTGGGTGGGGGGGAAGGCAGCTGCTTGGGCCTGGAAGCGGCCGCTCAGGGCCTTCGGAGACACCCAGAGACTGTGGTTTCACTTCCGCTGGCAGGCGGCGACGGAGCTGGGTGGAGGGTGTGTGTGTGTGTGTGTGTGAGCGCGCGCGCGCACCCCTTCTTAGAATTGCATCAATACTTGAAGAAATCGAAGGAGCAAGAGCCCCCTGGCCAAGCCCAAGTCGGTCAAAGCAGAGCACAGCTCCTCCCCTGCCCTGTGCTCACCTGAGCGCCAGGCCCTGCTCTCGCCAGCAGTGGTCCAAGCTGCCACCCAGAGACGAGACAGCAGCAGAGAGAGAAAAGACAAAAAACAGCCTTGCCAATCCCCCT
The DNA here is from genome assembly GCF_033115175.1 of Lepus europaeus. Lineage (NCBI taxonomy): Eukaryota > Metazoa > Chordata > Mammalia > Lagomorpha > Leporidae > Lepus > Lepus europaeus. Next base: position 4,686,723 of record NC_084848.1, on the reverse strand, counting down.
CCCGCAGCCTGGTCTAGGAAAACTCAGGCAGACGTGAGGTTTGTGCTTTTGTGAAAAGCTCCCCAAGTGTCGGGCAGCCCTGCAAAATATCACTGCTCTCGATAGATGAGGAGCCGGATAAAGTCGAGCACCTGCTAAAATGTTTGACTCATTAAGAGGAGAAATGAACGGATGTGGCAGGCAGCGTGTTCAAATGCCAGACACCAGAGGACCGGGCTGAGTCCTGAAATGTTAAACCCTGAAGTGCACGCATGAACAAATGGATATTTACACACACACGCACACACACACACGAGTTAGAATTTCTTTTACAACAAAACCACATTTTATTTACAAGGCTAGGCCTCCTCCCAGGTGGTAAGTGCATTTAGAAGCAATGAAATCAGGCTTCACAAATAATAATGGACATCATTGTTAACCGGAGGGGCAGGCACTGGATCCTGCCACCAACTTCCCCGTGTCTCAGCTCAGCCGGGAAGGAACTGGGCACAGAAGATGGAAAAGGCCCCAGCGGCTGCAGAGGCTCAACCAGGCCTTACCTGGTGGAGCTGCCCCCACGTGCATGGCTCCAAGGCCCCATCTGTCCCCATCCCTCACCAAAAACTGCCCTTGCACCTGCCCTGTGGAAAATTCCAGCCAAGGGGTCAACCACCTGCTGTCGCCAGAGCCCAGGGCGTGTGCATCGCCACATACACAGCACATGTGGGCACTGCTGCACACAGCTGTGGGTGGCTACACGCACACACACATGTGCGTTATTGCATACATACACAGCACAGGAGCTCAGGCTCCCGCACCGATTCACATCCAAATCTCGATCTGGAATGGCTGAGCCACAGTCCAGGAGAAACATACGCAGAATTATCACTTCAGTGGGGGGGGGTGGGGGGAGAGGAAAAGGATGTGGGGGAGGAGTGCAGGGTTCTTAAAATCCTGTGCCACCGACGTCACAGCCTCCATGGTGAGCTGCATGTGTGTTTACAAGAACCGTTCGGCAGTCGCCCGCCCGCTACAGCCCTGCATCTGACTGGAGACTTGACACCTGCTTCCTACGAAGACGCGTGCGCGGGCAATCCGCAAGGGGATCTCTTCATCCTCCTGCCGGCGAACACCCAGGGAGGGGCGAGGCGCACGACATCGACACGCCACCAACACACACAGCACTTTCTGAGCTGCCATCAATTTTTAATTTATTGGATCCAAGGGAAAATAACAACCGTGGGGAGGAGGGTAGGACAGGGGTGGGGAGGGGGAGAGAGCTGGAATCAATTCTTGGTGCAGAAAATAATCTATGGCCAGAGGATGCTTCAAGGCACGCGGAGAGCTTTTATGAAGTCCTCCTCGAGGGGGGATAATGAAGCACCCAGCAGAGGCGCGGACACAGCTAAGAGCCCGGGAGGACACAGCCAGGCAGGGTTCCCAGCGGGCGGTGTCATCACCGGGGGGACCCCTCTCTGTGCTGCCCACCTGCCCACCTGCAGGAAGGGCGGAGCAGTCCAGCCCCACACCCCCCTGGAGGGACGTGTGCACACCGCAGCCACCACCCCACAGCCAACCACAGCACATGCCGCAAAATGCAATTGTCACCGTTTCTGACATCTGGGCAGAGCAGAGCGCCAGTGCGAAAACATGTCAGCAGTGTGCGTGCCCCTCCCCAGAAAAAGACCAGGACCCAGCTGACTTGGCAGCCGGCACAAGGTTCAAGCCTGGCCTGCACGCCAGGAAGGACCTGGCTCACCTGGCCCTGGCCGGCAGACTCTGGGTGGGCAGAGGGCCTGTGTGGGTACCTCTGCCCTGCAGAACTCCAGCCTGGACTCGGGGTGCTGCAGATTGGCAGCAGCTCCCCCAAGAACGTGCTGACCCGCTCAGCAGATCTACAGATCTCGTCCCCACTCCCCCCTGCCCCGCTGCACACACCTTTCCAGAACCCCACAGAACTGCGCTCGGGGTCTCACCAACGCGAGAGCAGGAACAAGAACACATCGAGAAAGAGAACGGCACTCGGGGGGCACGCGCGGACCCTGGCCGTGGCTAAAGGACCACAGATTAAAAAGCCAGGTCCAAAGAACGGAGGGACCCAAGTCTTGAGAAATAAAACAGTGGCTTTGAAGGGAAGAAAAAGCAGATGCTTCGCCGCTCTGCGGAAGTCCTTCTAAACACAACCGAACACAAGCGGCAGCCCCTTTAAGACTGCAGACGCTCGGATCCTGGGAGCCACAGCAGGGCTTGGAGTGCTGTGATCTGAAAGTACTCTTTGTGGCCAAATGAAGAGATTTTGTTTTACTGAACATTATGCTGCTTCAAACGTGCTAAGGGGAAGGGAAAAAAAAAAAAAAGACTTGCACTGGACTGCAGGCCGCGGGCTGGACCAGCTCAGCGTCACACAGACTGACAGCAAACCAGCGGCAGCCGCACTCAGAGCCCCGTTCCCAAGGTCTAAACTTCAACAGGACCCCCCCCCCCCGCCATTTAATTCGCCGCCCTGCATCGTTTCCACAGGCACATGTCAGTCACGGTCACACGGACACTGAACTTCCTGGGGTCCTTCTCCTGCCTTGTTTCGGTGGAGAACTATCGAGAACATTTCCCAAACCTATTTGTATTTCAGTGGAAGAGGGTCAGAACATGTTATGTAAAACAGAGGGTTGTTTTTTTTTTCTCTCTCTCTCTCTCTCTCTTTCTCCTTTACTCTGAAGGGCCTTCATTTTGTGTAGTCTGGGATTTTAACTGCAGTCGCACGGCACGGGCCGGCTAGGGCAACACCCAGGCTAAGGCTCAGCTGCTGCGGAAGGGGGAGAGAACGCGTTTCTTTTCATTTCAGCTGCTACACAGGGCTCGCCTCGCCGTGAAGACGCTGCCTGCAAGTCCTGGTGGCCGTGGCCCCGTTCACCGAGCCTCGGTCCAGCGTCACTCCTGCTGCTCAGCTTGTGCGGGAGGCACAGAAGTGAGTACCTCTGCTTCAGAGCGTCTCCCTACAGCCTGCTCCCGGCCCCTCCGAAACCCTTCCCCGGGAAACTGCTCAGGGCCAGCCGACGACACACGGCGGTGCTCGGGCGAGGGTGCAGAGCCAGGGAATGAGACGCGCGCAGCTCTCCCAGGGCCCGCAAGGAAGATTTGTGGGATCGGGGAGCAGAGGACCAGATCATGTGAGTAAGGAAAGGCTGGAAGTGACAAAGCCACCGTCAGCAGCTGGATGACACAGAACTCACTCCCGGCATTCTCCCGTGCCCCTTCTCCACCCAGAAACACCTGGCTGTGCAGCCAGCATCCAGACCCTGACCACGGGGTGCAATGCCCAGCTTCCCCTTGTTCCCCCCAGATGTGACGCCAGCAGTGACCTGGAGGCCAGAGCCCTTGCAGACTGGCAGCCAACGGTGAGGCCTAACCGGCTCCCTTCTTAAGCCACAGGAGGTGCAGAGAGTCCCCCGAGGGAGAGCACCTATCCCCACCCCTCCCCCACATATGTCTCTTCCTGCAGCATCAGCTCTGTGATCTCTGGTTACAGCCGGTGAAACCAAGTTCCAAGGCAAAGGGTTGCAGATTGCTAAACTGATTTTTCAAACGGTCTTCCACCGGCCAGAAGCCGCCGCCCAGCCCGAGGCTTCCGGGTGACCATGCCCCTTCGTGCCCAAGCAGTCCAGTGCACTCGCTACCCGCCTTCAGCCGGCTGGGTGCAAACACTCAGTGAGGCAGAGAGATCATCAGATAAATTGCTGGTCTTCAGCACTGGAGAGTGAAGGCTCTTTCTCTGGCTGATGACAGCACGAGGCTTTTGTCTGACCTAATTTATTTCTCTTTCAGGTTACAAGGAGGCACGCTTTGCTGTCGCCGGGTAAGCTCCTCGGCTCAGAGACGGAGCGCCAGCGTAAGACTTGGGGTGGCTGCACCGGCTGCAGGCTTCCTGAACTCGGCAAAGGAGACGGTAGGATCCAGACACCCTGAGAGCGGAGGAGCAAGGCACCGGGCACTGAACCCCATGGTCAGGGAGAAACGGACTCATCAGAAGCCACCCGTGACGGGCACCGTGGGGGGTGGAGGCTGTGTATCAGCGGTGGCAGCGGCAAGCCTGCACCCCTTCCAGACAAACTTTTGCACGTTATTGGAGCTGGCGTTTAGATCTCCAGGGAATGGGGCAGTGGGCACACTTCCTAATAAATGGAATTGAGACTCCAAGCGTTATCAAGTCGGAGCTAACAGGCTGATTTTACGCGCCTGACTCCCGGCTGCTGCTCGGGTCTGGGACAAGCCAGGGACAAGCCAGGGATACAGCACAGCACAGCCAGCCCTGCTGCCTTACCCCCAGAGGGACACACTCCCCCAGGAGCCCCCGTCTCATCACTTTATCAACATAAGGGGATTTTCAGAACGGCAAAGCCACAGACTGACTGCGGAAAACACAAGCCTTCCAAACAATTCTAGTTATTAAAAAAAAAAAAAAAGATTAAAGAAAAAAGCCTCCCCGGCCTAGTGAAGCGGCCGCCGGAAGAGCGAGCTCTCCAACTTATGTCCTCGCTGTCCTGCACGAGCCTCTGCAGGAAAATCAATACTGCAACTTCACACCTAGACACTCTGCAGCCACGGAAACTGCTGCTGGAAGCCCGCGGCCAGCCGTCCTCGCCCAGGCACCAGGCAGCCAAGACACGGGCACCGAGCGCCCCCTAGCCGCCAAGCGGCGCCCGCCGCGCTGCTGCCTCTCCGGCTTGCCATGCACCAGAAGGCAATGCAACCCAAAGTTTATTTGGGAAAGTATTTTATCACGAGCAACATGGAACGCAAAGCAATCGAGATAGGAGATGAGAGGGGTAAGTGCAGGCGGGTGCAAGCCGGGCTCTGAGCTGCGAGACAGCACTAGGAACTGGTGAGCGCGCAGTCGGAAGCTGGGAACTGGTTTCCATACCGCTGGTTCACCTGAGACAGAATCCTACTCCTGTCAGACACACCCAGACACGGCCTGGCCCGCGGCGGAGGACGCCCCGTTAGGCCCCTCAGAGCGGGCAGCAAGGCGTGGCGCCCAACCATCCAACCCCCGCCTCCCTCCAGGTGGCAAGGGCTGCTGCGTTCCCTCCGGGACTTCAGCAACGCCTGGTTTTTTTCTGTCACAGAAGGCCAGACAAGTCACCACGGCTAAGGCACAGGCAGCCAGCGACCTCCCCGCCCCGGGTCGAGAAAAGAAATAACGCATCTGTGCATCTGTGCGTGACCCTCAGGTAGGGAAAAACACCCTCTCTGAAAACACCAGGGGCTGTTAAAATATGCTCGTGGCATTCTTCTCTCAGGTGTGAATTACAAATGAATACAGCAGCCTGGTCCAACACCCTGGATGAGTGAATTTGTAGTCTCCTGGGAATCAGGGCAGCCGATTTCCATCACGCGTCTCCCGATGCAGGGCTCCCGTCTGTGCAGCATGGAGGCAAACTTCGCTCCCCGCACCAGCTACCAAAAGCGGGAAACGCGGGCCCAGGATCTCGGGAAATTTATCAGAGGCCCAGTTTCCAAAGAGGACTAGACCCTTGGAGTTGCGCTACCCCACCCCGGCCGGGGAGTCGAGATCATGGAGAGCAGGACCCCCTTCAAAGCAGACAGGCACAGCAAAACCTAATTCAAGGGGCAACCATGGAAGGCATGCAGCTCGCCTAACTTCCGCATCCAGTCTCGGGTGGTCCTGCAGGACCGTGGATGCACACGGATCACTAACCTTCCCAGGAAATCGGCTGTGCTGCTGAAAACCCACCTAGATTGGGGTCCGGGGATCTGCCGTGGACACAGCGTTTTCTGCAGTTTGTTCTGGAAGTCTCAAGCTCCCGCCTTGCACCGAGAACACTTTCCCTTGCCTTGGCCCTGGCTGGCACGGCCGGCCCGAGGCCTCTCCCTGTGCCTGGTCCGCCGCCGGCCTCTTACCTCCCCTCTGCCCTGCTGTCCCTGTGCTGTGTTGTTTGTTTTTATTAATAGCCGTGTCTGTCCTCTGGTTTTTCAAAGCCATCTCCATCTGGGTCAAACGTTCTGAAACAAACCAGAGCCCACGGCTCCCTCTCCAGCTGTCCCCACACTCTTGTCACTGGCCCTGTCGGTAAATTTAGCCCATTAGGGAGCCCGTCTTCCCAACGCACCCCCCACCTAACACCAGCCCCCACCCTCCGGGGACAAAGCTGCCGGGTGCTGTCTGCGCCCTCCTGGCTTCCCAGGCCTGCCTGTAAGTTGCATCACCCCTAAGAACCTGAGGCTGCAGCCGCAAGGCCCGGCTGCCACCCGACCAATGAAGATGCACTGTGTTTGAGGGGCTTTCTTTCACATTTAAAAATCCCCAACACGAACCCCCCGCTGGGGACAGTGACAGCACCCTCTTGGGTAGCCAAGGCTCCGGGGCACCCTAAATCCCCGACTCCTGCCTCCCTGTACCGAGGCCTTCAGCCCCAACCGCCTTCCCCCTGCCTGCTTCCACCTCCCCGTGACACAGGGCAGAGGGAAGCCAGCTGCTTCGGGGTAATAAATGGCCTTGTCTGAAAACTGGTTGGGCCACCCTCCCCGCTGAAACCCTGCACAGACCCTGGCTCTCCATGCCAGGAGCAGACAGGGGCACAGTCCCTCGGCTCCCTGGTCTCCATCACCTCTCCCTTCTCCCCACCTCTCGGCCCTGTATCTCTCTTTCCCCTGCCTGCCAGTGCCCCGGTGTCAGCTGCTTTGCCCAGCGAGGCTCGGAGCAAGGCTGGGAGACAGAGAACAAACGAAGGTGGGCGAGAGGCCCCAGGCACCCCTCGCCCCGTCCTCCTGTGCCCAGGGCTGTCTCCCGACGCCCCAGCGCTGCCGGGAGAGAGAGGAGCCAGCGCGAGGCAAACCTACCTGCTTCTTTCCCCTCCCGCACAACAGCAGCCGGCTCCTGGTGCTCGCCGCTGCTGCCAGCCTGGCAAAGCACCCCCAGCGACTCCCCCCTTCCCCGGCTCCCCCACACTTCCCCCTCCTCAAAAAACAGCCCTAGCAATTAGACAGAGGCTCACGGGGCAAAATTGCCTCCTGGAGAAATTAGGCATCTACCAGTACAGAGGCTGAACAGCCACCCCCTGCCGGGGGAGGGGGCTTCCGCAAAGGAATGGAGTGTCGGCTGGGGCAAGGGACCTGGATCACCGGAGGCTCAAGCCGGTTGCAAAACATTTTGTTTTGCAGGGAACCAGTGAGTCTTTGATGTCTGCCCGGTGAGGGAAAAAAAAGAAAGAAAAATAAAAAAGAAAGCCCGTCTTCCCTCCGAAGCGGCATCCCTCCCGGAAGGCAAACCCCGTCCTAGTATCTATTCCTCCTCCCAAAATATTAGTAATAATAAATTCGCAGAGTCTTACTAAGGTATCTGGAGTAACAAAGGAGACAGCGGCCACGGCAATTGCTCCGAGCAGATGGCTCCTGTGCTGGGATTTCAGAGGAGGGGAGAACCCCTGGATATATTTATTTATTTATTTAAATTTTTTAAAATGTAACATAAATATTCGGCCCTCGGCCGCGCGGCTGCCTTCTTCCGCGGCGGCCGGAGGCGCGCGCGGGCAGCCCGGCCCCAGCCCGGGGCGGTGCACGGCGGGCTGCAGGGCACCGGAGGACGTCTGATTCCTATTGCAATTTAAAAATCAAAAACAGAGAGCCGCGGCGACCCTGGCGCGGCGCGGGAGCGGACGCGGGAGAGCTCGGCGCGCGGCGGCGGCGGAGCGAGGCGCCCTTGGCGGGGCCCGGGCGGGCGCCCCTGCACTCAGCCCGGCCGCCCGCGCCCGCTCCGCCGGTTCCTGAACGGACCCCGCGCGGCGCGCGAAGCGGCCTGACTGTGCGCGCCCCGCCACGCGCAGGAAAGCCCTCGGCCGCAGCCGGCGCGTCCGCACGGCTCCCTGCCCCGCGTGCTCGGGTGGGGAAGGCGGGCAGACCCGGCGGGGGGCGGGGGGCTCTCTCGCTCGCTCTCTCTCTCTCTTTTTTTTTTTTTTTTTTTTTGCGATTTTACAAGCGCATCCGTCTCTCCCCACTCCTGACAGCCTTCCCCCACACACACTGTGTAGCGCGGGTTTTTCACCAACTCCAATCCCCCCACCTTTTTTTTTTTTTTTTTCGGAGAGGGGGAAAAACAGACAAGATCATCCCAGGAGACAGGCGGAGGTGGGGAGGGGGCGCTGGCGCCCGGCTAGCAGCCGCGCAGCTGGATTCTTTTGCCCACAGCAGAGGAGGGGAGAGAGAGAGAGAGAGGGAGAGAGAGAGAGGGAGAGAGAGAGAGAGAGAGAGGCGGCTGCGGGCTCCTGCGACCGGCGTGGCCGGCGGCGCCCTGCCGGGCCGGGCCGGGCCCGGCGCGGCGACCGGGGACCGGGCACCCGCAGCCGGCGGCCGCCCCTCCGCCCGCGCCGTCAGCGCGGACCCACGCGCTCGCCAACTTTTCCCCACTTCCCGGCTGCCCCCTCCCCCTCCGCTCCCCCAGCCCCCTCCCCCTCGCTCGCCGCCGCCACACACGCCGCTCGCAGGGGCGACCGTCCAGCCGGGCTCGGCGCGCACTCACGCCTCGGGCAGCCCGCGCGCCCCCGCCCCGGCCGGCCCCGCAGGCCCCCCGAGCCCCAGGCGCGCCCGGCTGCGGAGAAACTTCGCCGCGGCGCCCCGCCCTCCCCACGGCGCTCGCGGCCGGCCCGGCCCGGCTGCGCCCGGCTCGGTGTCCCCAGCCCCGGGCCCCGGGCGCGCACGCCGCGGACACTTACGAGTGATGAGCTCCCTCTGGGACAAGTGCTGCGGGTTGCCCTGTTTACGGCGGGACATTGCCCCGGCACCTATTCCGGCATCGCCCGCAGAGCCGCACCGATGGGGGCCGGGTGGGGTCCGAGCCGCCGCCGCCGCCGCCGCCGCGCCTCCTCCTCGGCCTGGGTTGGTGTTTTTTTTCCCCTTCCTCTGCTGCCCTCTCTTCCTCCTCCTCTTCTTCTTTATTTTGCTCTGTCTTCTAGGCTCTTTTTTGTTTTGTTTGCAAAAAGAAAAAGAGAAGAAAAAGAAGGAAAAAAAAAAAAAGCCACCCAAAACCTCCCGATCTAAAAAAGGAGAAAGAGAAAAAACAAAACAAAACAAAAACAAAAACCGCTGCTGCTGCTGCTGCTTGCCGCGCGCTGGCCGGTTTCTTTAAAAATATCTTCTTCCGAAGGAAAAAAAAAAAATCTCCTAGACTTCTTCAAACTGCTTGGCTGCCTGGACTTCCAGCGTCTTGGAGAGCTTGAACCGGGTCTCTGCACCGGCTCCTGACACTTTTCTTTCGGGGTCTGGTAGATGGAGAGCGCACTTCTACCAGGAAAGGGGCAAAGGAGAAAAAAAATGCAAACAAATGAAAAAAAATAAATAAAAGAAAGAAAAAGGCCAAGCAAACTTGGGGACTTGTCGCGGCCCCCTCTCACCCCGCCCCCTCCAAAAACGCACGGCGAGGTAGCGCTGCCCCGGCTCGGCCGCGTCCGGGCTGCGTGCGGGCCGCCCGCGCTCTGCTCGCAGACTGACCCTGCCGAGGCTCCGGGGGACCCCGGGAGCGGCTCCTCCCAGTCCACCTGGCAGGCGGGCGCCGGCCGGAGCGGCTGCCGGGTCCCCGCGAGCGCTGCCCGGCGCTGCCCCGGCGCCGCGGGCCCAGGGGCAGCGGGGCCGAGGGCGGCTCGCCCAGGGCGCCTGGGTCGGTGCGGGCGCGGACTGGGAGCTTATAGATTGCAACGTGAAGATGGCGGAGTCCGGGTTCTCCGGGAGCTCTCGGTCTCTCTATGGCTGGGGCTGCCTCTGTACAATGGGATAAAATTCAAGTTCAAGTGCGGACGTGACGTTTAATCTGCACTAGAGACAAAAAGACCCAGCGCGTCGGAGCACTGGGGGCGACTAGCGGTGGCTTTTTAACATTGTACCCTGCAAGAGAACAAGCCGCACACACAGGCGCGCGCTCGCCCGCGCGCAGCCCCGCCGCCCGCCGGCCACACGTGCCGAGCGCGGGCCGCTGCGCTCCGGCTCCCCCGGCACCGGCTGCGCGAGGACGGCGGGGGGCGGGGGCCGGGGGGGCGACGCTCTCCCCAAAAATCCCCAGCACCCCCTCCTCTCCCAGGGCCAGGACCCCCGGGAAGGGGGCGCGGCTAAGTGAGGGAATGACGGCCGGTCCCACCCGCCCACCTAGAAGCTTTTGGGGAGCTGGGGGTGGGGGGTGAGGCGGCCACAGGAGGCCTGGGGGCTCAGTGGTTCGGGCCCCCCGGAAAGTGGCCGGGTTGCTTTTACTTTTGTTTTGTTGGGGGGCCGGAGTGGGGAACCTGGGGTTAACTTCCCAGAAAGTGCCCCGGTGTGGGCCCCGTGGGAGGGCGAGGTGCACGGTGCGAGGGAGGGGTACCCGGGACCTCGCTCCGCGGCCCTGTTTGGGAGGGATTTCCTCCCGAATTTTGGCCTTGCCTCCTCTCATCCCAGCGACTCCAGGGGTCACACGCGGCCCCACTCCGATCGCTGAGGTCCGAGCTGAGCTGGGGGCGCTCCACGTGGGACGGGAACTCGGAGCCGCCGGCCCAGGCGGAGGTGTGGCCGCGGCTCCTCGGCTGGGGGTGACTCCCGGCACCCTGGAAGCCACTCCCCACGCGCGGCTCGGCGGGCCCCGAGGACTTGACATCGCCGGGCAGCCTCGGCAGCTGTTTGATCCGCAGCCGGCGAGGCCCGGCGGAGTCGTGGGGGGCGGTGCGCGGCCCGAGGTCCCCGTGGGCAGCCCCGTCCGCGCCCTTCGTCCGCTGGATGACCGGGCCTCCAGGGCTGGGCGCGCCACGCGGCTGGACCCCTGTCCCTTCCCAGGGCTCCTCTGGTGGCGGCCAGGGCGTGCCGAGGCCTGGCCCGGGCTGGGCTTGGCGGGCAGGCCCAGGCCCCCGCCCCCGCGCGCGCACCCCGCGCCTGGGCCCGCTCGGCAGGCTTCTCCCGAGCCAGTGGCGAGGCCGGACGCTCCGCGCGCGCCGCCTGCCTCGGGGGCACGGGGTTTTGGGTTCCCGCCGAAGGTCTCGGGTGCAGCGATGGCACCGACGACCCAACAGCGCGCAAGGGAGGGAACGGAAAGAGCCCCCCTCCCGCCCACCTCCCCCAAAGGAATCATAAAACGTGCCCTCGGCTTGGGTCTGCGGCCCAGCGGGTGGGGACGCGGCGGAGCGGGCGCGCACCTCCTCTCCCGGCGCGGGCGACCCCAGCGCCCCCAGCGCCCCGCGTGTCCCACGGTCTGGGAGCGCCTCCCTACGCGGCCGTCGCGTCCCACCGAAGGAAGCTCTCCAGGAAAGTGGCCAGAGAGGAAAAAAGGCCCGCACGCACCTTTAATAAACTTAAAAAAAATCCATAAACTGGCCATCCTGATTCGCCGAGGCTCCCTAAGGTGTGCGTCCAGGGCGCCCTCTCTCCCTCTCAGAACCTACGACTTGACGTCCAGAGAGGGTGAGACCCCTGCCCAAGGACACACAGCGCACGGGGACGAGTCTGCATCCAGAGCGCCGCCCGACACGTGACCCTCGCGCTCCAAGGACTGATTACAGAGAGGGGGTACCCAGGCAGCGGCTGGGGCGAACGGGAAAACGCTCCCCACCCGAGGCTAGGGGCCCCTCCAAGGGCGACGCAAAAGCACAGGGCGCGGGGCGGGGGGGGGGCAGATAGGGGCCCCCAGCTGCCGCTGCCAACTCGCGCGCCATCACGCGGCCCGGCGCGGGCAGGGGACACCCCCGCTCCACCCCCGGCAGGAAGTGGCGGGCAGGGGGCGGCACGGGCCCCCACTGACCCGAGGAGCACTTCCTCATTGGCCCCGCGCTGCCCCGACGGCGGGGAGAGGACGCGAGGGCGGGCAGGCGCAGGGCCGGACACGCCGCCGACGAGAGGCTGCCCAGCCCCGCGCCGGCCCCCAGCCCCGCGCCGCCGCCCGCTCCGCTGCCCCCTCCTCCTCTCCCGGGAGGCGGCCGGGCGCAGCGGCGAGCGAGCCCAGCTGCCGCTCGCGTCTCCTCCTCTTCCCCTGCGCGTCTGGCACGGGCATCATTAGCGCTGCGAGCTGTTAATGTCTGGTCTCACAGCTCCCCCTTTAGTCTCGCTGCGCTCCCTGTCTCGCGTGCAGGGCGGACGGACAGCGCCGCTCGGCCGACCTTGACCTCCCGCTCGACCCCGCGCGGCCTCGCGGCCCCCACGCGGTCCTCGGGCCCCCAGGCTTTCTGGAAAGGCCCCTGCACCTCCACCCGCGCCCCCCACCGCAGATCCACCGCGCCTCCCCCGACACTGAAGTCACTGCCACGCCCCGGAGAGGGGATGCAGGTGGTGACCCTAAGGACGGAAGCGGAAGGCGCAGGTGCAGTGCGCCCTGAGCCAAGGTGAGGAGACGGACTCCCTTGTGCGGCACCTGCCGCCGGAACCGGGGCCTCTGCGCCGACGAATCCCACGGAAGGACCGCCGCATCTCGGCACCGTCTGCCGCACACGCACGCACAGCAGATGTCAAACAGGCTTTCTGAACTCACAGACGCTCCCTGCCACTCTTGCTTCCTAGCTCCTCGGTGCATTCCAGCAGATACCCCCCCCACCCCACCCCATTCTGCATCACCTTACATCTCTTTGTAGAGGGAGAGTTCAGAAATCATCAATCAGGGTGCATCTGTAGTAACCCTCTGCGGGGCCCTCGCTCCCCGGCTGTGCCACCCGGAACACGCCAAGTAGCGGGGGCCCACCCGCCATCCACCCAGCCCCAAGCCAGGCTTTTTGTTTGAAATCCGTCGAGCCCCAGCACTAACTCTATGGAGGCTGGGCTCTCTTAATGTTATCTTTGCCTTCTGAGCTGTTATATTTTCTCTCATGTCTTTACAAAAATTTGGAAAGAATCAAGATAAGAAGTGTCGGTAGAAACGGGAACTCCTGATGTTTCTGGGGAAAGAAAGCTGACATTTCTCTTGTTTTGTTATTTTCTTTTTAACCAGGATCCTCCTTCTAAAATGTAGTCAAATAACTTCGTAGCCATACGAAAGCTCAACAGCACATCAACATTAATTTGGGCTCCATTTCAGGTGCTTTTTTGAAAAAAAAAAAAAAAAGCAATGCAAAGGGAAAGCAGAGCTCTGAGTATTCGCCGGCGCAGGGCAAGCTCGGGAGCCACCGTGTTGCTGATTCTGTCCCTGCAGATCGTAAGCATCGTGGACTTGGTGCGATCGGTGGATCGGTGGATCCGTGGACCGACTTTTCCTAACTTTCAAGGAAACTGCCATTCAAGGATTAAGCGAATCTGATTTATGTACAAATGAATAAGGCTCCCGAGAGGCTCCTTATCTTCCTCTCCATTCTGGAATCTTCAGGAGCTACCAAACCCAGAAACATGAAGAGGCAGAGGAGGCCTTTTGAGTTCGCTGGCGCGGCCTCGGCACCGCCACACATTTCTGGATGCCGTCAGCACTCGACAGGCTTCGCCTGCCTTGGTTACTGGCTTGGTTCTTAACCAGGTACTGAATTTAGCAACATTGCGTTTGTTAAAATATGACATCATGGCGCCTTATTTTTGTCTGCAAGTGACACTTGGGTTTGATCCAGTGGTAGGTTTTTGGCTATTGCTCACTGTGCAAGGCCCATGTAGGCTCTGGCACAACCAAGAAGCACCATCGCCTGCTGTCTTTATGTCTGCAGCCTGCAAGGGGTTAAACTAAATTCACCGTTCCTGATTCATGTATTATTTTCCTTAAAAAAATACTTACCCAGCTCTCCGTATATGAAAAAGACTCACACCCACATTGAATGTTCCTAGCTCTGTCCCTGTCATCTGAAATGATATTGAATGGCTGGGTACTAGGGGAACTGGGACTATTTCTACAGCTTTCTCACCTCATTTGGAATTTTCTTGCCTTGCTAATTTTAATTCTTCAAGTTGAGTCATCAATTCAAATTTGGTAGGGACTGGTATCACCCGGTTGGTCGCCTCAGGGGAAATGTTACTGGTGAAGATGACCGGGTCCCCCCGCCACCCCTCAGCATGGCTGGAGTCCAGGGCGCACACACTGGGCATGCAGAAGGGTCTCTGTGCTGCTTGCCCTCCTGCCAGTGTGCAAGTGAACATGCAAAGGGAACTGTTTTCCTGAAGAGGGTAACACCTCTGCTCTACACACACATGCACAGACGTGCACGGGCACACACACACAAATCATATGCAGCCGAGGCTTTCAACTCGCTGATCTGCTGACCGTCAACCTGCCCTATTTAGAGCCCAGACAAGAAAGGGAAAGAGAGTTGAGATGGCTCGTCTGGGGAGAGCGTTAGGATTCGGAAGGGAATTTTCTGATCCGACTCTGGCTGTCAGCCGGGTGAGAACTGGAGCGACAATGAGGTGTCTGGTGCCAGGGAGCGGCTGCAGAGGAAGGCAGGCACCGTCACCTTCCACCTTCCACCTTCCACCTTCCACCTTCCACCTTCCACCTTCTGCGCCAGGGTGTGTGTGGCTGCAGGATTAATTAGTTTGAGAAAGAGGAAGCTGCCCCAAGTGCGAAGCGGGAGTTGTAGACAAGTCTGACTCAGTGGAGAGCTGTCCCCCCCGCCCCATGCCAGCCTCGGAAGGCTGTCTGCGCTATGCTGCACTTGGAAGGAAGTGAGGGGGAGCGCCGGCTTCTGGAAGACGCGGGGAGAGGCGTGAGTCAGGCTAGCCTGCCTCCCAGAGGCACCGCTAATGAGGATGTGCAAGAGGGCGCTTACCAAAAAATAAAAATAAAACCCAGCCACACCTGGGTGCAGAGATGCCTTCCAGAGCCAGAAAGAAAAAAGAGCTCTGGGAGATCGCATCTGTTGTTTTGTAGTTTTAGAAACCGCCACGCGCACTTTCGAATGAAGTCGGCAGAGGTAGTTAGTATCCTAGAGAACACAAAGTGGCTTCCCCTCTGTTTTTCGGAGAAAGGTGGAGGCTGCGAACTGACAAACCGGCCAGGCTCTGCAGCACAAAGTTTTTACCGCAGGTGCATTGCTAAAGACAGGATGATATCTCTGTAGTGCGCGGAAGTTATGGAAAGTTGTTCCATTACGGACGTATTAACACATTGCATCTGCGTGAACGTGAACTTCCAGCTCAGTATACAAGGCAGACAATTTGCTACAACAAAAGATCATTAATGCCACCCCGGGAAAACCGAGAGGCTGGATCTCTGTGCATTCTGGTAGCAGTGTAATCTGGATCCTTTTTTGAAGAAAAAAAAAAAGATTTCAGTGGATTTTAAGCCTTCGGGATCACTGTAACTACAGTGGCTTCTAAATTATGGATGTGGCAATAACATCTCCCACTGGAACCTGTGACAGAGCCCCTCTGCCTGTCCCTCCCACGTGGACCATGAACTGGAACACCAGGCAGAGCAAAGATGCTCACCTCTGAACTGTCTCCAGGCCACCCTGGATCTGGAGATCTGGATCCCAAATAGGGCAGATTTATGGCCAACTGTTGCAAATCTGTGTTTGGACCTCAGGATTAAAACGGGTGGATTCATCAGCTGTTGGGATTTCGCACAGCATCTGCAGTTTCATTATTTGTATCTGCTTAACAGGAACAATTAGGGAACCGAAGGCTGAGAATGCCTGTGTGGGGATGGGTTTGGTATTGTACCCAGACCACACATTCCGGCTGGGAAGAACACAGTAATGTACAAAGCATTAGTGGATGTAACACTGTGCCGTGCTTGGGGAATCGAATTGTTGATGTTTCTGGCAGGAACGCATCCTCCAACTCAAATCTATCAAACACCTTAATTAGCTCCGGGTACCTAAATGCACCCAACCCAGAGGCAGGCTGGAAAGCAGCAGCCGGGCAGGGCAGGGGCTGGCGCAGGGGCCGCGCCGGCCGCCCTCAGCCGCCCCCAGCCGCCCTCAGCCGCCCCAGGGCCCCGGGGCCTCAGGTTGCAGGCCAGGATGAAGGGACCATGGCGCAAAGTCACACAAGTTGTGCCTTGCCCACAGCAGCGGTGGGGACGTGATGGAGGGTGCCTGGATGCTGTGACCGGCGCTGGCTGAGGGGATGGGAAGAGGCTACCGCGACACGACGCTGCTGCCGACAGTAGCCGAAGTCTTTTCCTGAGCCAACCATTCCACCTGGACCTCAGCACAAATTATTGTTTTCAATTACCACCTGTGTATTCCTTCCCATGCAGCTTATTGATGTAAAATTACAGCTACACCGGTATAAATAAGTTATGCTGCAGTTGTAAAATGGAAGAAATTTTGTTGTAGCAATTATGTTCAGCAAGATGACAAAATAAATTTCCAGAGCTATGCCTGCTGTAACCTGGGGAATTTAAACCTCATAATTTCCATTCATTTCAGATAATTTGGAGTAATTTCTATATGTAATAACTTTGTAATGAAAAACACAGCGGTACTGAAGTGATTTCGCTCCATTTTTTTCTCCTATGGTATACATGGCACAAAATAAATGATAAAAATAATATTTCCTTTTTATATGTGTGTGTGTTGAGTAATTCCTTCAGTAAAAATCATAAACTAATACCCGGACTAAATCTCTGTCCACAAAATGAAAAATAAATTGAGTTAAAGAAAGTGAAGAAGTATGAAAGGCTTTGGATGTTTTATTGTGACTTTATTGCATTGTCTCATTCCCACATCCCTCTGATCTCACAGGGTTACAGTTCCCAGGCACGGGGCAAACGCAGGTGAGCCCCCGACGGCCAGAGGCGGCCACACGGGGACCCCGAGGGCTGGAATACCCGCAGCACGTGGCCTGTCTCCCCACGAGCACGGGGACCCTCGTTCTCCCGACGCGGGCAATCTCTCACTGAGTGGCTGATCACCCTCCTTGCTCATAAGCCTCTCGCCAAGAAGGGGAGGGCCCCGTTAGGGTGCACGCTGGTCGTGTAGGCTCTGACATCGTTCCTGCCTTAATTAAAGGCCGGGCGAGGCGGTGCTGCCTTCCTCCCTGACACTGGCGCCCTGCCCGGCCTCTGACAGTGACACCTACGACTGACGCACACAGCCCTGCGCCCCGTGCCCGACTCCCCGGGAGCTCCTCCCGGGTTGTTAGAAGGTGACAGGAACTGCAGCGGCTGCATCAACTCACAGCCCTGTGCAATTAGCCTCTGCCGCTGCCATCGCAGCCATCAAGGGCTTTCTTGAAATGAAAATGGAGGCTGTGGGAAGAGGCATCCTCTAGTGAAACCCACCTGCCAGGAGGGATGGCCAGCCTGGCCGCCAGCCGCCTCCCTGCTGCCACCCTTGCCCTGCAAATCCCACCCCTGCCTGCTGCCAGGGTGCAGAGCCCTAGGCTCAGGCCACATGGAAAGACACCCACTGCCTGGGTGGCCTGGGGAAGGGGCATTCCTTCCATTCATCTCCCTTGGTAGACCTGACAGGTGCACCTACGTCAAACACCTGGCCAGGTCTCTGCCACTTAGTGGTTCCATTACCAGCGTCTCTGTTGTGGTTCATTCCTTGAACCACACACATGGAAGGGAGGCCTGCTGACAGATGTCATATGCCCATAGTGGTCTTGTGCCTCTATAGCGAGCAGGATTCCTACGGTCGGGCGACGCTGAAGCCATCCCAATGCCAAAGCAGACCGCAGAGCCCACATGCATGTGGCGTGACCACTGCACACGCACCGGCTGCACTGCTGTTGGTAAAGGCAACAAGTGACATGATCCTTCTTCTCACTGTTTTAGAATGGAGTCTCCTACTCCCGAGAAATACGTCGCCTGCAAGACAGTGCGCTGTGTGAGGCTGGCCGCAGCCTCGCCCCTTGTGTTTACCAAGTCTCTGGTTGCACCAAGAGGCCCCCGGGTGGGTGTGCTGTTCACACGGTGACAGAGCCACCTAAGGACATGTCTCGGAATGCTGCTTAGGCTGTGCCCTGTCCTGAAGTGACATGTGACACACGACTGTCCTGGAACGGGGCTAGGACAGCCCACCAGGCACACTCACGCGGTGCAGCCCAGGTGCCATGGGAGTACAGGGGCAGGGGCCAGGGTCCTGATCACAGGTTATAAAATCCTCCCAGACCCTCAAGCCTGCGAGTCAAAGAGAACCCCTAATTACCTGGTCAGGAAGCTCATCTTACCGAATCCGCCCCATCTCACAGGAAGCTCAAGGCCGGGCGTGAACTGGCAGAGAGACTGCCGCAAGTTGGTCCCTGTGTGTAACCCCTACACAGCTCTCCGCCTGGATCCCGGCCCCAGCCACCCTGCAAGCCCGCCGCAGGAAGCTGGCAGCACTGGAGGTGGAGTCAGGACAGCAGAGGCCAAGTCGGAGCCGGACCAGGCCGCGGGGCAGGAAGAGAACACCGGGAAGAGGAACAGGTCTGAAAGCAGCAGGCAGGGCATGCCGGACTAGCGCAAGGAAGACGGGCACAGCCACGAAGCCATGACGACAGCCAAGACGCAAGGAGCTGCTGAGGCAGAGAGAAACGGGGCGAAGGAGGAGAGAGTTAAAAGACCTGGAGGGGCCGGCGCTGTGGCTTAGCAGGTAAAGCCACCACCTTCAATGCCGGCATCCCATACGGGCGCCAGTGTGAGTTGGAGCTGCTGCACTTTTGATCCAGCTGCCTGCTAATGGTCTGGGAAAAGCTGCAAAAGATGGCCCAAGTGTTAGGGCCCCTGCCATCCATGTGCAGACCCAGAAGCAGCTCCTGGCTTCTGGCTTCGGATCAGCCCAACCCTGGCCGTTGCGGCCACCTGGGGAGTGAATTAGCAGATGGAAGATCTCCCTCTCTCTGTCTGTAATTCTGACTTTCAAATAAATCTTTTAAAAATTTTTAAAATGCACCCAATGTGTGGATCACACCAAATCCCCCATCAGAAAGCCCCCAGCCCGGGACCTGGCACACAGTAGGCATTTAATCAATAACAGATGTTATTCTGTGCTGCAGAGAGAGTCACGTCCCACTCAGTCCACGGTACACACTTGGTTTCATTTCAGGAGTGCAAAGAAAAACTGTCCCAGACCTCATTTGTGAACACACTCAAATAACACTGATAAAATATTTTGTCTTGGTTCATTTGTGCTACTATAGAAAAAGAAAAATAGCTTAAGGGCCAACACGGCACAATGGGTTAACCGCCTGCGACGTCGGCATCCCAGAGCAGACGCTGTGCTTCTGATGCAGCTGCCCGCTGCAGTGCCTGGGAAAGCAGCAGAAGATGGCCCAAGAACTGGACCCCGCCAGCCTCGTGAAGACCCAGGGAGAGTTCTACGTTCCTGGCTCCGGTCCGGCCCAGCCCCTGCCCTTGCTGCCACTTGGGGAGTGAGCCAGCAGATGAATGACCTCTGTCTCTCTCTCTCTCTCTCTCTCTCTCTCTCTGTCCCTCTGTGTGTCACTCTGCCTTTTAAATAAAAAAATGAATATTTTTTAATACCTAAGACTGGGTAACACAATGCAAATGTAGTTTGCCATAGTTCTGGACTCTAGGAAGTCCAAGACCAAAGTGTCAGCAGGTTTGGTGTCCGGGAAGAGCTCGCTCGCTCGCTGCCTTCAAGATGGCTCCCGGGGCAGCGTCCTCCAGGGGGACAAACGCTCTGTCCTCGGGCAGCAGAAAATCAGCAGGGACCCAGCTCGTCCCCTCCGCCTCTTCATAAGGGACAGCTCCAACCATGAGGCAGAGCCCGGGGCTTGTCCCCTCCGCCTCTTCATAAGGCACAGCTCCAACCACGAGGCAGAGCCCGGGGCTCGATCCCTCCTCAAAGGCCCCACTGCCTTTTGAACATTTTACTTATTTACTTACTTACCTATTTACTTTTCTTTTATTTGAAAGGTAGAGGGGGAGGGGGGAGAGAAGACAGAAGAGGTATCTTCCATCGACTGGTTTACCCTCTAAGTGGCCACAGGAGCCAGGGCTGGGCCAGGCCAAAGCAAGCAGCAGGAACTCGGTCTGGGCCTCCCACGTGGGCAGCCACTTGCACCCTCCCAGGGTGCACAGCAGCTGAGAGCTGTGGACAGAGCTGCAACTCGAACCAGGCACTCAGTACGGGATGCAGGCACCCCGAGTGGTGGCTGAACTGCTCCTCCAAATGCCCCACGCCGAGCCACCACCCGAGTGGGAACTCAGCCCCACGTGAAGTTGGGAGGCTCCCGGGCCAACCACCGAGACTGCTTTGTCTCCTCTGCCGCTGACGGGCGCACGGTGGCACGTGCAGGTCTCAGAGCAGGTGGTGCTCTGTAAGCCACAAGCTGTGCCCACAAAACAAGGCGGGGAGAAGCCCTTTGGAAGGAGTCAGCCTGGAGAGGGAGGGGGATGGGGGACCTCATCACTTGCTCTTCTTACTCCCCCAGATACCCCACAATCCACATTTACGGGTTTTATAATCCATCCCCCCAAATCCAAAATTAGAAGGTGCTGCCGCTGAGCCTTCTGCCTAATTGTACAGGGAGAAACAACAACAACAAACAGATCACCTATGGAAAAATAAAAAAAAAGAGACTAGAAGGAGATTCAGAAAAATGATGGCTGCTATTGTGTTAGGATTACGGGATTAGAGGGACTTTTAAAGGGAGTTCATTTCCCGAACCTCCTAACGTGTCATTATAGGCTTGCTATACATCTTTATAAATAGTTTTGTCAAACTCTTCTTTGCAAAAGACTCTGCGGCTGAGTGCCGCGGGAGGAAGCAGAGTTTCCTGTGGTGCCAGCCTCGGGGCTTGGTCCACCGGGGTCGCTGTGCTGGTGTGAGACCACTGGGGGCGCAGGAGGGAGGTGGGGCGGGGCCCCAGGGAAGGAGCTACCTTCCTTTCCCCTCTGCACACGCAGGCAGGAGCCGGGCACCACGGATCTCAGCAGAGTCCACACAGGCTGGCTCTCCACGCCACCGCGCGTCCCCACGCTGGGGACACCACACGGAAGCCGGTGGCACTGGGGCTTCCCAGCGGGCTGTCGGCTGGGTGCACGCGAAGTGCGGGGTTCTCACAGACGCTCACAATGAAGAATGTCCTCTGACGCTGCCTCCCCCTTCCCACCTTCTGTCATCCGGGGAGATAATTCATTTATGCAGCTTCACAGAAGACTGACATTTTCGACTTTTTTAGCAGAATAAATTTATAAGGTAAATTAGGGGGTGGGAGCCCTAGTGTCCTAGGCAGACTCAAACTGGCAATTACAGAGGGCCTAATTATGCATTCACCACGGAGCCTTCTGGAACAGGCAAGGCTGAGAACGGCTCGTGTTCTTGCTGCAGGGGACGTCCCCCTGGCACCTTCACCGCCAGCCTGAGCCGGGGCACGGACGCACCGTGTCTGCCAACGACCTTGACCTCAGCGGGAGCTCAGAGTTTCCCCCACCGCCTGCGAGGCCAAAGATTCTGCAGACCGGGGCTCCTGACTCAGATGAAAGTCCCAACCTCGAGGCGAAGGGGCGGCCCTGTGGCCCAGGGGTGAAGCCTGCCCTTAGGACACCCACATCCCATACTGGGGTGACTGCGTTTGAGACCTGGCTCCATTTTGCATTCCAGCTTCCTGCTGATACACACCGGGAAGCAGCAGGTGATGACTCAAGTGCTTGGGTCCCTGCCACCCGCATGGGAGACCCAGGTGGAGTTGCTGGCTGCTGGTTTGGCCTGAGAGCCCCGCTGTTGCAGGTATTTGGGGAGTGAACGAGCTGACGGGAGATATGTGTGTGTGTGTGCACGCGCATGTACAAGGCAGGGGGGGTTAAAGTCATGCTCTGCCCTGCTTTCCCCCGTGGTCCCCCGCACTCTGGATCACACCCACCAGCCTACAGCACCAAGAGTGTCACCTTCATAGCCTGCTCCTCTGTGGCCAGGAGCTCCCTGGGAGCAGGACCTGTCTCATCGGCACAGGATCTGGCCTCACTGCAGCCACTGAGTGTATGGGCACGTGAAAGGCCAGCACGTGTCCAGCGGCCCTGGCAGAGGAGGACTCCGGGCCTCGGCAAAGCAGTGAGCTGGATGAACGCCACACCTTTCTGACACAACGCGTGCTCCCTGGTGTGTGGGTAAACACACACACCTGAAACGCAAAGCCGTGCTCGCTGAGTCCCTTCTCCCCGTGTGCCCCCAGCATCTGCCTCGCCCCAGGGGGCTGTGCCTGTCCACCGGGCCTCACATGGAAGCAGGGCTCTGCAGATACGATCAGCTAAAGGCAGCGACACTGCATTAGGGTGGCCGTGTCCCCATAAGAAGGCCACCCCCTGAACACAAAGACACAGAATATCACGTGACAATGAAGACAGACTGGGCCCATCATGCAGCGCAGCCGCAGAAGCAGGAGGTAGGCAGGCCCCTCCCTTGGAGTCTGCCGGGGGGCTCAGGGTCTCATTTCAGACCTCGGCCCTCCAGATCTGAGAGACGACGAATGTGACGATCTGCTTCGTCACAGCCGCCACAGGCTGGACAACGCACAAGGCTCAGGGCCCAGAGCCAACGACACTGACGCCGATCCTGTCGGCCCCGTGACAACTTTCTCTCGCGCTTCGTCCCTGCAAGGGCAGTACTGTGACCGGGACAGTCGGCCGAGCCCTCCTGGGCCACCCAGCTAAGAGCGGCAACGAGCGGGCTACAGGCACCCTGTGCCATGAGGGTGAGGGTGGTGACGGGTCCATCCCTCACCCCTCGTCCCGGCTCCCAGCTCCAGGCACAGGTGCACTGGGGGCTGAAGGACCTTGGCGGCACCCTGCACACACACCTGCAGTACCCGCAGGTCAGCCTCTGAGCAAGAGGCCGCACCCGGCAGCCGGGCGAGGTGTGAGCGAGGCCTGTGGTTGGCTGGTTTCCCTTTTGCTTCTGTGACAAATAAACAAGAACACACTTACCAGCAGGCTAGGGAAAACGGAGCTGGGATAAAAGACACATCTCTTTGGTTTTTACCAAGCATCATTTTTGTCGTCTCTGCCCCCAAAACATTCAGGCAAAGCCCCCCCACCCCCACCCAGCTCCTGCAGAAGGAAGAGCAGACTCTCTTGACCTCTTGACCTCTTGACCCTTCTGCCCCCAGCAACCTCTGCAGAAACCACGGGCTCTGTGTGCACCCCCGGGGGGGACGCACGGTTCTGAGACGCGCTGGGTCTGCAGCAGCCGTGGGGCGGGTGTGTGTGTGTGTGTGTGCGTGTGCAGGCGGCTGGAAGCCCTGGGACCTCTCCTGGCTCGATGTGACCCTCCAAGACTGGAGTCCCAGGGCCAGGGCCACAGACCGGAGCTGACTCAGGCTGTGCCCTTACTGTGCGCCAGGCACTGGCTGGACATCGGTACAGCCTCCACGCAGGCACTGGCACCCCGGTTCACAGGGGGAAGCCGAGGAGTGCAGCCTGCCCCAGCCGCACAGCCAGCAGCAGCCGAGCCAGGAGCCACAGTCAGGCGTCCAATGGCGCATGGACTGTTCTGGTTCAAGTCCTCACTCAGGTCGGTCAGGACGCGCCCAGCTGTGTGTCTGGATGCTTACCTTGTCACTTGCACCTTGAGCTTGTTGGCAGCCCAAGGCCACCACAACACGGACGAAGGGGATGGGGTGACCACAGGATCTTAGAACCTGTGACCCCAGAACTTCTGCTCACAGGTGACCCCAGAACTTCTGCTCACACCCCATTGGCCAGCACCGGCACTCGTCACGTAACCGAAGTCAAGTGCAAGGGGAGCTGAGAGCCGTGGCCTGCGCAGCAGGGCTGGGTGTCCAGTGGGTGCTGACAGAGGCCCAGCAGGGCTCAGCCAGACATGGGCTGTAGCCTGGGCAGCGGCACTACAGCGCGACACAAGTGGGAGCCTGCCTGGACTGGTCACAAGATCCTGCTCTGTGGTGACAGACTTCCCCTCCCTCAGGTGTCTCTGTCCACCCGTCACCGTGCCTGCCCCATCGCGTGGACCTAGGCCACAGGCGAGGCCTTCCCGGGGACTCGGCGGTCTCCTTGGTCCTCACCAGCCATTTCCCCATCAGCAGCAAACCAACCTACAGACCTGGGGGTCAGCCGCTCGCTCCCCGCCACACGACAGGGCTCCTGCAGGCCAGGAATGTGTCCATCTGACATGCCAATCACAAGAGACGTCAGAAGTTTGGAAGGTGCGAGGCAGGTGTGTGGGATAATGTAAAAGCACCCAGGCTTCACTTCAAAGCCCTCTAAATAGGGTTTGATGGATGGATTTAGAACATAGAATTTTTAAGCTGGAAGGAACCAAGAGATAATGCAGTCCACCTACCTTGGGAGGCAGTGGAGGCCACGAGGGGGCGGGGGCCTTGCTGCTGGGGAATGCTGAGCCCCGGGGCGGGCCAGCCCATCTCCCCCCAAGAGGGACGGCTGGGGAGCCCCACACCTGGGGAGCCCCATGGCCTGGTCTCTAGCAAGCCTGATGCAGGCTTGGGAAGGCACAGACGCCTCCCAGCGGGTCCGGCGGCCGGGCCCACGGGGCTGCCCGGGCAGTCACCAAACCCCGCGTGTTGGTGTCCTGCCCCGCGGGCCCCCTGAGCCGCTCTCTGTGCCCAGCCTGTGGAATTCATTCAGAGCAGAGCGCTGGTCCCGCCTGCGGGGTGACCCCGGGTGGCGCCCAGAGCCTCGCGCCTCCTCTGGAGGGTGGACGACGCAGGGTGTCCCTCCCAGAGGGCTGCCGGGGGAGGAGCCTCCTCACTCCCTGTCGGGCCAGGGGCATCTCCTCCTGCCCCTGCACGGCTGCCCCCAGCCCCTGGGGCGGGCTCTGTCCACCGCGGCACATCTCCCCCAGTCTCCTGCCGCCCCATCGCCGCCAAGAAGCAGGTGGGCTCGGCGTGGTCTCTTCCCCACCTCCGTGACCCCATCGTGACCCGGAAGTGGAACACGCCACATGACAGCTCCCAGACCCCCGGCTGTCCTCTTGACCGGCTGCGCTGGGCCGCGGCTGCCCCAGGCGCCTTCCCGTGGCTCCAAGAGAAGCAAATGCTTGAAGGGAGCTGTGTGCCCACTCGCCCTTGAAGCTGCTCCGTCCGTTTTGACTTCAAGCCCCACCCCGGGCCACTCTCACTAGGGTGGCCGGTGACCTCTGTGTGGCCAGCGTCCAGCCGTCATCTCAGCCTCGGGCGTCAGCAGCCCACGCGCGGGGCATCATTCTCTGCCCTTCCCTGGGCTTCGGGTCTCCTCCTGACTCACTGACCGGCAGCCTCTGGCCTCGACTCCGTCTCATCTCCCTGCCACTGCCTTGGCCGTGTCAACACCTCCCCTGTGGCTGCCAATGCCATCTGTATGTCCAGTGTGTCCCAGATGTCCACCCCAACAGAGCCTCCATGCATCCAACCAGCCGCGCCACCCCTCACTGGGGGGCGAACAGGCACCCCACACTCACCTGCCCCAGGCTGAGATCTGAGCTCCCCTCCCCAGGTCGGCCCCTCCCACGATGCTCTCCAGCTCAGTCATTGCTCAGAGGCCCAAACCTGAGAGCCATCCCCAACCTTCATCTTCCTCCCACACCCTGCCAACCCATACCGGCATCCTCTTGGTCCTGCCTGCCCACCGCACGACCACCTCTCACTACCATGGCCACTCCTGGGACCAGGAGCCTCCTTTCTGTGTCTTGGGCGGCCAGGCTGACCTTGCCGCACAAATCACATCACAGCACTCTTCTCAAAGCTCTATCAGCGTGAAAGCGAGAGGCCTGCAGCGGCCCCCAGGGTCCTGGGGACCCAGCCGCACCCCGCACTGAGCTCATCTCCATCACCACTCTCACAGCTGCTCGGGGGTCTGAGGGCACCCGGCTTGCGCATCTTCCATCCTCTGTCTTCCCCATCCCGCCTGATTCTTCCCCGAACACTGACGGCCCACCGGACATGGACGAATCCTTGAAAAACACCACTACGGCCACTGACGTAAGAAGAAACAAAAAATGCTGAGTCCTTTGTATCAAAGCCTGAATCTGTGATTTAAACCTGCCCCCTCCCACGCCTCTGTCCGCCCACAAGAAAGTTGCACCAGATGACTTCACTGGGGAAATTCTTCCAGACATCTAGAGAAGAGATCCCGATATAACACAAACGCTTTCCGAAAATTTAGAGACAGCTCTGCCCACCTCACATGAGGACGGAGCAGCCTGACACCAGCAGCGCCCAGGACATTTCCAGAAAAGGAAACTCCAGGCCTTTGTCGATGGTGAAAATCCCAAAGACATCAGGAGGAAGCTGAATAAGGCGATGCATTCAGTGCGGCCTGCAGGCTGTGGGGTTCACTCTGGAGCGCGTGGCTGGCGCTTATTCAGCAACTGATGAACTCTGGGAAGCCATTTCTAGAATACAGCGTGAAGTAAGGCAGTAGGAGAGAAGCTCTAGGGTGTTACATCTGGAGAGAAAGAGAGGGAGAATGAAGGGGCCGCGTTGTGAGCAGCAGGTTAAGCCAGTGCCTCTGATGCCAGCGTCCCATATGGGCACCAGTTCAGTCCTGGCTGCTCCGCTTCCCATCCAGCTCCCTGCTAATGCACCTGGGAAAGCAGTAGAAGATGGCCCAGGTCCTTAGGCCCCTGCACCCACATGGGAGACCCGGAAGAAGCTCCTGGCTCCTGGTTTCATTGCATGTGTCTTAGAACCTCCTCTTCCCACAAAGACACACAGTGGAGTGGATTACAGCCCACTCGTGTGACCTCATTTTAATTATCTCTCTTTTTTATAGATTTATTTACTTACTTGAAAGGCAGATTACAGAGAGAGAGAGACAGAGAGAAAGGTCTTCCACCAGCTGGTTCACTCTCCCAAAATACCTGCAGCGGCCGGAGCTGGGCCAATCCAAAGCCAGGAGCCAGGAGCTTCTTCCGGGTCTCCCATGTGGGTGCAGGGCCCAAGCACTTGGGCCATCTTCTGCTGCTTTTCCACGCCATTGGCAGGGAACTGATTGGAAGTGGAGCAGCCAGGACTCAAACACGCACCCATATGGGATGCTGGCGCCACAGGCGGAGGCTTTACCAGCTGCACCACAGCACTGCCCCCTTTCATTATCTCTTTAAAGACCATCTCCAAACAGTCAGATGGGAGTTAGGACTTCACAAACAAATTTCAGGAGACCACCATTCAGCCCCTAATGGTCACCGCCAGGGCTGTGTGAGGACGGGGTAGAAGGGTGGAGGAGATGGGAGGCAGTGAAATTGTACCTGGCGCACACTCACAGAGAAGAGAAATCCTGACCATCTGGCTTAGGCCTGGCCCAGTCCCGGCTGTTCCCGGCGTTTGGAGAGGGAATCAGAGATGGAAGTGTTTTTTTTTTTTTTTTTTCCTTTCTCTCTCTCTCTCTGCCTCGCAAATAAAATAAATAATAAATATTTGTCAAAAATCAGAACGCAGAGCTCTATCCCAAATAAATAACGTAGCTATACTAACGGGGGAGGGGAGCCGAGTGCTTTTCAGTGTGGTGCTGGGTTCTGTGCCCTCAGCAAACAGACAGAATTGTGAACAAATAGTGGGCTCTAGCTGGAGGCTTCCTTTTTGCAGAGGAATGGGTCAGCAAGAATGAAAACTACACCCCGTCCACTCCAGGACTAAACACGCACAAGGATGTACTGTGATCATGGCAGCTAGCTTGTTCTCTGTTGAGTAGAGTTATGGAAGGGGCCGGACATGTGGCCTCTACCTGCCCTGCCAGCATTCTATGTGGGTGCTGGTTTGTGCCCAGCTGCTTCTCTGTTGATCCAGCTCTCTGCTGTGACCTGGGAAAGCAGGAGAAGATGGCCCAAGTGCTTAAGCCCCTGCACCCGCGTGGGAGACCCAGAAGAAGCTCCTGGCTCCTGGCTTCAGCCTGGCCCAGCCCTGATCACTACAACCATTGGGGGAGTGACCCAGTGGATGGAAGGCTTTTCTTTCTGTCTCTCCCTCTCTCTGTCTGTAACTCTACCTCTCAAATAAATAAATTTTTAAAATATGTAGCAAGAGTGATGGAGAAAAGAGAGCATGAGCTGTGAGATATTTGGAGTTGGATCTACCAGTGTGAATCTGCAGCTGGAGAAGAGCTACATAGAGGGTGGATGGATGACAGAGCCAGACTGGTAGATGTGCAGATACGCACCTGTGTGTGTGCGTAAAACTCGTCAGCCCTGAGCATGGAGAACCACGAGTGTGCGTGCAGACAGGTCTGGTCTCTAAGCTCCAATCTCCAGGCAGAGGAAACAAGGGCTGATTCCAGGATCAGAGCAAGAAAGTACAAGATGAGCTTAGAACATCTTCATGTGGCAAAAAGTAGGAGGTACCCAAAGAACTGGGGGAGGCACGTCCAGGCACAGGAGCCAGACGGCAGGAGCTTCCCGTGGCCACTGCAGAGACAACTTGAGCATCTAAATAAATGATGGCAGTAAATGATTACAGCTCATAGAATAAAGCAAGAATCCATGGGTCCGTAATGATGTAAATAAATGAGAAGCATTCTTCCTTAGGGTAGAAAGCCAACTAGTAAAAGTGGAAGGAATGATCCAATTTAAAAATCACTGTTTGGCAACCATAATAAAAATAATTCTCAATTCAGGCAAGCGTCATCAAGTAGGTAAAACTCTGAAGAATGACAGGGTATTTACGCAGCCCCCAAGCCTGTTCCCACACGGTGCTTTTCCATTACAAAGGGCGATGCAGTCACTGCACCGAGAAAGCGGGCAGACACCGCGCTGCCTGAGAGTTCACAGCGATCACCCCTCACAACAGGACTAACTGTGGTGCGAGCCTCCTGACACGGTGCTGAGAGGGGCGCCCCGCCTCTGTGGTCCTCCTGTCCAGGGCGCCTGGCCCAGGAGCAGGTGCTCAGCCAAGACACCACGTCCCACGTCAGAGAGCCTGGGTTCAAGTCCACACTCCACTCCCGCTTCTCGCTTCCTGCCCGTGCAGACCCTGGGAGGCTGCAGGTGTTGGCTCAATACCTGGTTCCCTCCAGCCATGTGGGATTCCTGCATGGAGTTCCCAGCCCACAGCTTCAGCCCTAGCCATTGCACTCTGTTCCTCTACATCGAAAATAAATGTTAAAATGATTTTAAAAGAAAATAAAAAGGAATAGTACTCTTTTTTTAAAGAGATTTATTTTATTTATTTGAAAGACAGCATTACAGAGAGAGGCAGAGACAGAAAGAGAGGTCTTCCATCTGCTGGTTCACTCCCCAGATGGCCACAACGGCCGGAGCTGCACTGATCCGAAGCCAAGAGCCAAGAACTTCTTCCAGGTCTCCCACGTGGGTGCAGGGGTCCAAGGACTTGGGCTATCCTCTACTGCTTTCCCAGGCCATAGCAGAGAGCTAGATCGGAAAAGGAGCAGTGAGGACTAGAACCGACACCCAAAGGGATGCCGGCGCTTTAGGCCAGGGCTTTAACCCACTGCGCCACAGGGCTGGCCCCAGAATAATACTCTTTAAAAGTGTCTGACCTGTTTCTAAATATGAGAAGCCACCAACAAGCTCATTCCACAAAATCACCCACTGTGCATCCCAACGTGTTGTGAAACAGGAGCCTACAGGGACACAAGAACTGAGCACAGCACATGCCTTGGGCTTTCCTAGCAAGTAAAAGACATTATTGGAACCATCAGTAAACCCCCAACAAGGTGTGCGATTTAGATGATAGCTTGGTTTCAATGTCAATTGCCTGATTTTCGACATTAGATGGTGGTGACATAGAGAAATCTTGGGTTTTAAGGAGGATCCACACTGAAATGTTTAGGGGTAGAGAGGTCCTTTACTCTGAAATGGTTCAAGGAAGAACATAAATGTAATGAAATATTGGCATCTGCGGAGTTTGGGTGAAAGGTGTCTGAAAATTCTATGTTCTATTCTTGCAACTTTTCTGCAAGTCTGAAATGATGCCCAGAAAGGAATTGATCCATGAAACACCCTTGCAGCACCATTCCTGGCCCGTCCTGTCTCCTGTGCCTCACCCTTCTCTGTAGCCGTTATCATCCTATAAATTCAATACTTTGTTTGCTGTCTGTCTTCATGCACCAGAATGTAAGCTCCAAAAAGGCAGAGTTGTGTCTACTTTATTCCCAGCTGCGTCCCTAGCAACCAGAACAATTATTGCCACACCAATTTAGTAGTATTTGTTAAATAAATGGTTTTCCCAGAGCTGTGCACAAGACGCATCTGTTGAATGAACGAGTGAGTGAGCCGGGAAGAGATGAGTGTTAAGCTGGGTCTGCAAGATGAGCTCTCCTCTAGTCAGAGACACATCCGTGTGGATGTCGCAGGAGGCGCCTGGTGGGGTGCACAGAGCATCCAGAGCCATTCTTGAGGCTAGCTTTGCTGTGATGCCTCTGAGAAGTTTGCTCCCTCTCCCAGGAGGGGGCTGCTCATGGCCTGACTCCAAGATAAATACCTGGCCCCTGGTCCTCCTCAGCCCCAAGTTCTCCAGCAGCCGCCAGTAGCCACCCAGATCCGGTCAGCATCCCGTGCCTGGGAGTCAGTCCTGCCCGAGGATTATCTCTGCAGATTCAGCTCCTCTCCTCACAGGCCAGACCGAGGGCAAAGGAAGATTCAAAATGCTTGGTTCGGCCGGCGCCACGGCTCACTAGGCTAATCCTCCACCTTGCAGCGCCGGCACACCGGGTTCTAGTCCTGGTCGGGGGCACCAGATTCTGTCCCGGTTGCCCCTCTTCCAGGCCAGCTCTCTGCTATGGCCCGGGAAGGCAGTGGAGGATGGCCCAAGTGCTTGGGCCCTGCACCCGCATGGGAGACCAGGAGAAGCACCTGGCTCCTGGCTTCAGATCAGCACGGTGCACGGGCCGCAGCGGCCATTGGAGGGTGAACCAACGGCAAAAAGGAAGACCTTTCTCTCTGTCTCTCTCTCTCACTGTCCACTCTGCCTGTCAAAAAAAAAAAAAAAAGCTTGGTTCTGCAAAGGAACCCCAGGGCTTTATGCTGAGGGGACCGGTGCTGCGGTGCAGTGGATAGAGCCACCACCTGGGGACACTGGCATACAGATGGGCACCAGTTTGTGTCCTGGCTGCTCCACTTCCGATCCAGCTCCCTGCTGATAGCCTGAGAAAAGCAGTAGAAAATGGTACAAGCACTTGTACCCCTCGCCACTCACACAGAGACTCAGATGAAGCTCCTGGCTCCTGGCTTTGGCCTGCCCCATCTCTGGCCACTGTGGCCTTTTGGGGAGGGGACCAGCAAATGAAAGATCTCTTGCTCTCTCTGTTTCTCCCTCTCTCTCTCCGTAACTCTGACTTTCAAATAAATAAAATCTTAAAAAAAAAAAAAAGCAACAGAGAAAATGCCTGTTCCCCTCCTCCTCCCTCCACGGCCTCCCAGAAACTTCGCGATCAGCCGTAGCATTACAGCAACGCTGGTCCCTGTCTCCTGATCATCCTATGCCTCACTTTAGAGCAGTAGTTCCCCAGCCTGTAAGATCATAAAACTCAACTGAGAAACGGACTCAGCACATCTGAGGTTCTGCACTTTTAACAAGGTTCCAATCCAGGAAGCTTGCTGGGGACCACGCCCTGAGCCCCTAGACTACACATTTGCTTAATCACACAAGTACACAAGAAGCAGCCACAGAGAGGCCCCACATCTCAAGGCCGAAGGGGGGCTTCATGTCTGTCGATGTTGTTAGATTTTGATGGTGGGAAACTCATGCCTTCAGCTCTTATGGAGTAGCTTATAGGACACCGGTATGCTGTTAACAAACTCGAAGATCCAGACACAGCGTTTGAAAGTGTTTTTGAAAACATTAAGGCCAGAGTCTGGGCTATCAAGTGATTCACAACAAATCTGAAAAGACTGAAACTTCAGAAACTGTTCTGGGACCCTGAGGTAATTAAGACAAAAATTAACCAAAGGGGGAAAAAAAAATCCACGAATGTTTGTAAAGGAATCAGAACACCTCCAGACAACCAACTGGCCAAAGAGCAAATCAAAACAGAAAAGATTCTGAATGAAATGAAACTAAAAATTCAGCATACAAAAACCTGGTCTAGAGCCACGGCTATGATCAGACAGAGACACATCCATCGCCTTGAAAGACAAAAGACTGAAATTAACAACCCAGGGCGCATCACGTTCAAGAAAAATGAAAGCAACAAGACAGGAAGATAAAAACAGGAAACAGTAGCGCAGAGACCAGAAATGAGGGACGAGGGCAGAAAACACACAAGCAACAGAGAAGAACAGCACAAACACCATTCCTGGGGAAAAGAGAATCAAGTTGATAAACACCCAGCAAAGCCAACCAAGAAAAAGAGAGGCGCACATGGCCAACGGGAGAAACAAAACATGAACATCACTGCCCATGTGGCTGCGTCGCGGACCGCTGCCTCCCGGACCTCGTGCAGAGTCCCAGGAAAACACAACTTTTCCAAACTGACACAAGAAGATCAGGAAGACATGACGAGCATATAAATACTTAAAAATTAGTACATAATTTAAAATCTTCCCCCAAAAAAGAACTGCCGAGGCAGCTGCCCCGGGGAGTCTTTCAAGCATTGATGGCAGAAGCGATGGCAAAATACTGCACGAACTCCCAGAAAACAGAAGAGGAGCGACTACTTGTCTGCTAGCGTTAGGACCAGCACAACCTTGATGTTAAAATTCTAATAATGACATCAAAAAACGGAAAACTCCAGATCTGTCTCTCTCCTAAACATAAATGCTAAAATCCTAAGCAAAATAGAAGCAAATTGAATTCAGTGATTTTAAAAAAAGAATCAAACATCGTGACTACAACTGATGAGTTTCCGAAACACAAGTCTCTTTTAATATTTGAAAATCAACCGATTTAATTCCCAACATTCTCAGAAAATCATATTATCATCTCAACAGACACAGAAGCATTTGATGAAATTCAACATCTCTTCCTAATTAAAAAAAAACTGCTGTAAGCAGTCAGCAGAGAGACGAGCTCCCCTGCTCTGGTGTGGAGCAGCTCCTGAAAATCCCATAGTGGTCGTCATCCTTGTGTTTTCTCCTTGGTATGGAAAAGAAGACGAGGTTTCCCTCCACCTCCGCTTATATCAACATGGTTCTAAAGTTCCTAGACAGTGCAATAAAGAAAAATAAATAAATAAAAGAAAGGTGTAAGAACTGGAAATGATTTAATGAAACCGTCATTTTCTCAAACAATATAGCAACATGTGTAAAAAGCCCAGAGTATTAGAATTAGTAGGTGAGTTTGGCCAAAAAGCTAGATAGGACATCAATAGCAAAAGTCACTCGTATTTTTCTAGAATCAGAAAGTGAGTTGTCGAAAGTAATACCGTTTAGAATTCTGGCTGGCTCTAACGGCAGCATCGGCCAGGGAAATACACTCAAAGAGGACAGTCGTCAAATCTGGAGAGAATTTATCACAGGAAATACTAGCTGAGGTCGTTGTAAAATAATCGGAAGAAAGCAAAAACCCGAGGGGACTGGTGCCACACGATTCCCCTGCAAACATGTGGCTTTCTCCCATGCGGTGCCTGGTGGTGACCTCAGCTCCTCAGGAGTCCTTTGGCGAAAATCCATCTGTAGACATGTGAGGAGGTAGAAGAGAGAGGTTGGGCTAGGGGAGTCGCTGGCATTTTAAAAAGTATTTATTTATTTATTTATTTGAAAGTCATAGTACAAGACAGAAGGACAGACAAAAAAAGTCAGAGAGAGAGACAGAGACAGAGAGATCTTCCGTCTGCTGGTTCACTCCCCAAATGGCCACAACAGCCAGGGCTGAGCTAGGCTGGGTCGGAAGCAGAGCAGCCAGGACCTGAATCAGTGCCCAACTAGGATGCAGGCAGTGGCTGAAGGTTCAAAACCCTGATTCCCAAACCCGGGGGTATCCTGAGCTGGTTGCTAATTCGCACGTGCTTGGGACAGAGCCCAGGGAGCCCAGTGACCAGCAGCCAGGATCAGAGCAGCATCTGTCCTGGGAGACGCTGTGAACTCGCTGTGCGTTTCGCTCAGGGCGTTCTCCCGCACCCAGGCCTCAGGCAGCGGCAGGCTGGGTCCTTGCTGGCTTGAGGTGTTACAGGTCAGAGTTCACGACTGGCGGAGAGGCTAAAAATTTAAGAGAGAGGGGCCAACACTGCGTGGCCGCTGCAGTGCCGGCATCCCATATGGGCACTGGTTCAAGTCCCAGCTGCTCCACTTCCCATCCAGCTCCCTGCTAATGTGCCTGGGAGAGCAGCGGAAGATGGCCAAGTGCTTGGGGCTCTGCACCCATCTGGGAAACCCAGAAGAAGCTCCTGGCTCCTGGCTTCGGATCAGCCCTGCTCTGGTCCTCGCGTCAATTTTGGGGAGTGATCCAGCGGATGGAAGATACCACTTTCTCTCTCTGTCTCTGCCTCTGCCTCTCTGTAACTCTGCCTTTCAAATAAATAAATAAATCTTTTAAAAATTTTAAGAGAGAATTCACAGGCTCAGGAAAGCCACAGAAAGGAGAAATGGGGCTGAAACCCCTGCCCAAATCCTTGGCTGACACCAGCCCAGTGCTGTGGCAGGGCAGCCTCCAGGGAGCCAAGCTGACCACAGAGCAGCCAAAAGTTGAAAAACCTGAACATGGAAAAGAAAAGGCGGTGTTTGGAGATTAAATCCTGGCAAATGAACCTCCCACTGGGACAAAACCCAATAGTCCTTAGAAGAACAGGACGGACTCTAGAGTCACCGCAGTATCTTATCCACAATGTCTAGTTTTCAACAAAAAATCCTAGACATGCAAATAGACAGGAAAATGGGACGGATACATAAGGCAAACGCAGCCAGAAGAAGCCGACCCCCAATAGCATAGAAGCAGAGTTGGCTAACAGACTTCAAGGCAGCTCTTAGAAGCATTTAAAAGATTAAATGAAAATGTGTTCCTAATGAGTGAGCTAATAGGAAATTCTAACAGAGGAAATAAAAGTGAGAAAAAAAGCTAAAGAATCTGCTGCTGAAACGTACACACCTTTGCCCATTTGAAATGCAAAGTGAGAAGTGTGCTACCTGTGTCTCCACACGGGCTGGAGAAGGCGGAGGGAGAACAGCGCCGCCCTGGAAGACATGGACGTTCCCCAGCCATGGCAGAGAGAAAGACCGAAGGAAAACGAACATCAGAGAACTGTGGGAAGTGCCAGGGGCTCCCACACAGGTGCAACTGGAGTTCGAGAATGAGAGCAAACAGAAAAGAACCAAAAAAAATACTTGAGGAAATAATGGCCTAAAATTCTTATTTTTGGTGAAAAATGTGAACTTACAGATCAAGAAGCTGGAACCCCCTGAGCAGGTATAAATACAAAGAATATGATAGCTGGGAACCCCATAGTCAAAAGGCTAAAACTAGAGAGAAATCTTTGAAAGAAGCCAAAAATAATAAGAGAACACAAAGTAAAATGATTAAGCGACTTCTCATCAGAATACAATGAAACTGCACATTCTCAGACTCTGAGAGTCTTATTGACCAAAAATTCCGTATGTGGCAAAAATAGTTCAAAAATGAAAGTGGGGGCCGGTACTGTGGCGAAGCAGGTAAAGCCGCCACCTGCAGTGCCGGCATCCCAAATGGGTGCCGGTTCTAGTCCTGGCTGCTCCACTTCCGATCCAGCTCTCTACTTTGTATGGGAAAGTGGTGGAACATGGCCCAAGTCCTTGGGCCCCTGCACCCGCATGGGAGACCTGGAAGAAGCTCCTGGCTCCTGGCTTCGGATCGGCACAGCTCCGGCCATTGCGGTCGTCTGGGGGTGAACCAACGGATGGAAGATATCCCCCCCTCCTCTCTCTCTCTGCCTCTCCTTCTCTCTGTGTGTAACTCTGACTGTCAAATAAATAAATAAATCTTTTTAACAAATGAAAGTGAAGTGGAGACCCCAGAAAGGAGACAGGGAGTCGGACGTCACGGGAAACGCTGCAGGGCCGGCTGAAGGAGGATGACATCGAATGACAACTTGGATCCGCGGGAAAGAGTCAAGATCACCAGCAATGGCAGCCACAGGGATGCGCGCTGCAGGCACACATTCCCCTCTTCGTGTCTGCAAAGGACAGGTGATTGCTTACAGCAAAACTGACAACTCTGCTGACTGGGCTTCCATGAATATACATGGGAATGTGTGATGATGGCATTAAATGAAATCATTGCTGCAACGTTTTTAACTTTTATCTGAAGTATTTCAAGATAAACATATATACTATAGGTGCTGTGGCATAGCAGGTAAAGCCGCCGCCTGCAGTGCCGGCATCCCATATGGGCGCCGGTTCAAGACCTAGCTGTTCCACTTCTGATCCAGCTCTCTGCAATGGCCTGGGAAAGCAGTGGAAGATGGCCCAAGTCCTTTGTCCCCTACACCCGTGTGGGAGACCTGGAAGAAGTTCCTGGCTCCTGGCTTTGGATCAACACAGCTCTGGCATTGGAGCCAATTGGGGAGTGAACTGGCGGATGGAAGATCTCTCTCTCTCTCTCTCTCTCTCTCTCTCTCTGCCTCTCCTTCTCTCTTTGTGTAACTCTGATTTTCAAATAAATAAATATTTTAAAATATATATACTATAAATGCAGTGTTTCAGTATGAAAATAGACTGTGATAACTAGAAGATGTCTATTACAATCTCTAGACAATTAAATAATGACAATGTCTACAGCTACAAAGCCAAGAATGGAATTGAAGTAGAACACCAAGAAAGAAGAGAGACAGCAGAACCAATTCAAAGAGAGAGAGAGAGAGAGAGAGAGAGAGAGAGAGAGAGAGAAGCGTAAAGAAAAATAGCAAACTGATAGACCTAAATCCTAAAAAACCGATATGTAGGTGAAAAATCGGTGGCTCGCACACTGAACCCCAAAGGCAGAGCAGCTAAAAGCATAAACCCAGCCAACTGCTCTCTCCAGGAGAAACCCTGCAACCCAAAGACACGGCGATTGGAAAGTAAGATGATACAGAAGCCCTAAGAAAGGTGGAGCAGCTGGACTGATCCTCGACAAACGGACTTCAGCAAAGAAGTGCTACGCAGAGAGAGAGGAGAGAATGAGTCAAGCAGGAAGAAAGCTAACATGATAAATTCCTGTGCCCGTAACAACAAAAAGTGGTCGAGTTAAAGGCACAAAGAGCCAAATCAGCAATCACTGTTGGAGATTTAAAAAAAAAATCATTGACAGCACAAATAGGAAAAAAATCCTTCAGGGTGTGGAAGATGTGCGACCACTCCCACGCGTGTTAACTACCTGACCGTGGGGGTGCAGCGCGCCCCACGCTGCAGGCTGCACACCCTTTCCAAGTGGCTGTGGACTGTTCTTCCCGACCTTGAAGCAGGCTTCAGTCGTTTTTAAAGGGGTACATCTTCTGGCCAAAGTGTGGCTACTTAGGGAATTAAATCAGTTATCAATAATATTGGGGGTGCACAGATAATCTCAAGCATTGGGAAATTGAACCACGTTCTTGTAAATCACCCACGGGTCCAAGAAAATTGCAATCAAAATCAAAAACATTGTAACCGAGTGACAGCAAAAACCCAGGAAACGTGAGCTGCGTGTAGAGTGAGGTTAAGAGGAAAAGTTCCAGTTTTAAAAGGGTCTGTGAGAAAGAAGAGAGACCTAAAACCCATCTGTAAGCTAAACGTGCAAAACAAACAAAAATAAGCAGAAGAAAAGAGATAACAGAGACAGAAGTTAATGAAACAAAAAATAAACAACAGAGAAAATAAGTGACCACAACCTGGCTCTTGGGAAAAAGTCAATAAAACTGGTGAATTTCCGGCTAGAATAACTGAGAAAGAAATGACAGCTTCAGGAACAGAAGAGCAGGTGCAGCCTCCGGTCCCACAGCGCCCAGGGCCACCACACAGGATACACGTGGCACGGGAAAGCTCTGATTGACACGCCAAGCTGTCACTCCTGTGACCTCACTGAGCACCAGGTTAGGAGACCTCATCCTGACCCCTGGGAGACGGTGATCTGGCTTTGACACCAAAATCCTCACAAATACCATCCATAACTTCACGCCAATCACTCTAACAACGTGGTGAGACAAACATTCTGAAAGTCGAGTCTGCGTCAGCTCGGTCTGCCCCGGCAGAGCGCTGTGGACGGAGGAGCAGGTGCCGCGGCAGTGGACGTCTGCCTCTCGGCTCCGGAGGCCGTGAGGTCCAAGGCCAAAGAGGCAGCCGGCTGGGGGCTGGGTCCTGCTGAGGCCTCTTTCCCACCTGCCCACCAGGTACACGTGGTGGAGAGCGAACTATGGTCTGACTCCCCCTTCCCGTAAGGACAAGAATCCCATCTCGGGGTCCCTGCTCATGACCTCCACTGGAGGTGAGGGCCCCGCCCATGAACATGGGAGACACAGGCATTCAGGCTGTGAAAACAGGGATTCAGGAAACCAGCTCAGTGAGACATACGCTACAAGTACCCCCCATCTGCGAGGGA
The DNA here is from genome assembly GCF_033115175.1 of Lepus europaeus. NCBI lineage: Eukaryota > Metazoa > Chordata > Mammalia > Lagomorpha > Leporidae > Lepus > Lepus europaeus. The sequence continues at coordinate 4,648,557 of NC_084848.1, read as the reverse complement.
ATTGCATTTCTAACGTGAAAACCTTGAACAAAAAAACTAATGCACAACTCAAGGGGACTTCGCTGTTGATTTTCATCAAACTTTTTTTTTTAAGTTACTCTTCCTGTCTTTCTGTTTTTAAGATTTATTTGATAGGTAGAGTGGCAGAGGGGGAGGGCAGAAAGAGGTCTTCCATCCACTGGTTCACTCCTCAAACGGCCACAATGGCTGGGGCTGAGCCGGGCAGAAGCCAGGAGCCTGGGGCTCCATCTGGGTCTCCGACGTGGGTGGCAGGGGCCCGGTACTTGAGCCCATCTTCTGCTGCTGTTCCAGGGGCGTTAGCAGGGAGCTGGATAGGAAACAGAGCAGCCAGGACTTGGACTGGTGTTTGCATAGGATGCCCGTGTCACAGGCGGCAGCTTCACCCGCTGTGCCACAATGCCAGCCCCCCCATCAAACATGTAAGCAACGAGCATCACCAGGCCTACACACTTTTTGGAAAATACAGAAGGAGGAAACCTCCTGACTGATCTTCTGAGGCCTTGAGGCCAACATCAGATAATTAATCACATTTTTTAAAGAAAAGCTATAAACCAAATTCCTTAGAAAAACACATAAAATTCTGAATACATATTAGCTAATCAAATCTGGCAATTCATAAAAGTAATAACATATCGTAACCGAATGGGGTTTATTCCAGAAATGATGGGTTGGTTTCAGATTTGAAAATAAACCAATGGAGTTTATTATATCAAGAGAACGCAGACAGTCCACTAGATCCATCTCGACAGGTACAGAGCAGGTAGTGGGATCAAATACCCATCACGAGTCAAGACTCGGCAAATCAGAAATGGAAGAAACCTTCCTCGTCCTCCTGAGCTAACACACAAAACACTGTTAGCTCCACACATGCCGGGGAGACTGCTTTCCCCCAAGGGGAGGAGCGAGCAAGAATGCTGACCCACACTGACCACGCACGTTCGGCCCCTGTCGCTCACTGCTCCCCTGCAGAAGTGTGGGTAAGTGGGCACCAGAAAGCCCACAGAAGGCGGTGCATGGCCATTACTCCTGATACCGAGACAAGCCAAATGTCTGTCCATGATAAAACAGGTGCAGAAACAGAGGTGTGGTCACTCCGAGCGACACAATGGAGGGAGGAGAAGAAATGTGCCACTTGGAGGGCAGCCACGTGGTGAAGCCCACGACACCTACAGACTGCACGAGGCCCTGAACACAGTCAGAGGCGAGCACAACAAGCCACGGGGGCAGAAGTCCCCAGAGAGGAGATGTGGACCGGAGAGCGGTGCCCGGCGGGCCTGATAGCTTCTTGCTCGTTGAGAGGTGTGGCGGTTTCGCCAGCGTGTGGTCTCTCCAGAAATCCTGTAAGTCGCACTCCGTGGTTCTGTGTGTTTTCTATATGTGTTACATTTCAATTTTTATGCTGCTTTTAAAAAATGATACATTTGCATTATAAAAGACCATATGACTATTTTAATATGATAACTCTGCCCACATGTACTAATTTGAACATCTCTTTAAACCATTTTGAGGGAAAAAAAAACAAAAAATCCTATAACGTGATATTAAAATTTAAAATGGTCTATTTATAACACAGTTAAGAGAGAAGATAGCATACATTTGAGATAGATGGATGCACAGATAGAAAGATAGATATTAAGTTAATAGCTTTGAATGAAGCACCAAGATATAACCAATTGGAAATTCAAAACTGAGAGTTCTGAACAAGATGAAAATTTTTAAGGATCTAAGCTGTGGGTATCTGGCAGGCCCTGGAGAAGGGTTCATCCTGTGAGCATGAAATTGTGTGTGGATAGTTTTTTTAAGATTTATTTATTTGAAAGGCACAGTGACAGAGAGAGAGAGAGAGAGAGAGAGAGAGAGAGATCTTCATTAGCTTGGTCCACTCCCCAAGTACCCACAACAGCCAGGGCTGGGCCAGGCCAAAGCCAGGAGCATGGAGCTCCATCTGGGTCTCCTACATGGGTTGCAGGGGCCCAAGCGCATGAACCATGCTCTGTTGCCTTCCCGGGCGCCTTAGGCAGGGAGTTGGATCAGAAGCAAGGCCACCAGGACTGGAACCAGGGCTCCAATCTGGGATGCCGAGTCGCAAGCCGCAGCTTAACTCACCTTGCCACAACACTGGTTCCAAACAGGTGATTTTTGAACCATAAAACCAACTGAAAGGTGATCCACATCTTATTAATGCCAGGAGTTGGCAGTTCTAAATGATGCCAGTGATAAAACACTCTTTCCAGACCAAAATCTTTTGTTGGGCATAGTTGTAAATAGTTGTTGTTATCACTGTTGTATTTTTTCTAACTCATTTATTTACTTGAAAAGCAGAGTTACAGAGAGAGGTATTTTAATAATATACATGTAAGCTTCAAATTAACATGTTTTTATTTCTTACCTTTTGCTAAGTACTGTATCCTGTATGGAGGTTAATCCAAAGAACTTCCAACACACGTGAACTCCGTTACAGGTGTCCGTTCAGCGAGGAAGTTCACAACGGCTGGAAATCCTGCAAGGGTACAACCTGAGGAGAGCAGTGTGATTGTCTGGAAAGCGAAAATTCTACTTCGTAAATAAAGGATTTTACTGAATGTAAATAGTTTCAACGTTGCAATTTATTTTTAATTAACTTTTAGAGCTACAAAGCCAATAAAATAATGATTACTACTGATTATTGCATGATTGTTGTGGAAAATAATTTTGTTTTATTCCGAAGGGAAAGCCTTAAAAATGATCTACTTCAGGTGCTGAATACACTAGGCATGGCACTGCCTAATTCACAGAGATCTCGTAAGAATTAAACAAGGAAATAAATATAGATTTCACAGCTTAGTGCCTCACATATACTAGATACTCAGTGCACCGTACCCTTTGTTATTAGTGTTTGCTCGCTCTCTCTCTCTCTCTCTCTCTGCCTCTCCTTCTCTGTGTGTAACTCTAACTTGCAAATAAATAAATACATCTTTTTTAAAAAATGTTATCTAGGGGCCGGCACTGTGGCGCAGTGGGTGAAGCTGCCGCTTGCAGTGCCGGCATCCCATATGGGTGCCGGTTTGAGATCCAGCTGCTCCTCTTCCTATCCAGCTCTCTGCCGTGGCCTGGGAAAGCAGCAGAAAATGGCCCAAGTGCTTGGACCCCTGCACCGGCATGGGAGACCTGGAGGAAGCTCCTGGCTCCTGGCTTCGGATCAGTGCAGCTCTGCCCATTGCGGCCATCTCGGGAGTGAACCATCGGATGGAAGACCTCACTCTCTCTCTCTCTCTACCTCTCCTTCTCTCTCTGTGTAACTCTGACTTTCAAATAAATAAATAAATCTTTTAAAAATGTTATCTAAGTTATCACTCTCAAAACCCTATGAGCACTATTTTTATCCCCACTTACCATATCATAAAACTACATTCAGAGAGTTTAAGCTATATTCTCCAACTCAGTTAGCTAATACGTAGAAGGTCAGATTTACAGAGTGAGAGGGAGAGACAGAGAGAGATCTTCCATCTGCTCGTTTGTGCTGCCGTGGCTGAAATGGCAAGGGCTGGTCAAGGCTAAAGCCAGGAGCTTCCCCCAGCTCTCCCAGACACTTGGGCCGTCTTCTGCTGCTTTCCCAAGCCATCAGCGGAGAGTTAAACTGAAAGTGGAGCAACTGAGACAAACTTTACAAACTGGTGCCCACGTGGGACGCTGGCATTGCATGAGGCAGCTTTACCCCTTCCGCCACAACGCTGGCCCCAATAAGGAGCTTTAGGATCAAATTTGCGTTTGTTTGATGTTAATATTTTTTTTAACTTTTATTTAATGAATATAAATTTCCAAAGTACAGCTTATGGATTACAATGGCTTCCCCCCCATAACTTCCCTCCCACCCGCAACCCTCCCCTTTCCTGCTCCCTCTCCCCTTCCATTCATGATGTTAATCTTGCACTCTTTCCATGTCACTTGCCTGCAAGACCATCATTTGTGGACATCTTTGTCATCATCCAACATCACCATCATCATCATCACTGAGCCCCAATCTGCTCAGTATGTGTGGCAAGCAATCACACACTTGGCTTTATATAATTAATATAAAATGATTTTACCCATATATTTACCAATTATTTTTTTAAATGACTTATTTTATTTATTTGAAAGAAGAGTTACAGAAAGAGAGGGAGTGGGGCCGGCACTGTGACACAGAGGGCTAACACCCTGGCCTGAAGTGCTGGCATCCCATATGGGCGCCAGTTCTAGTCCCAGCTGCTACACTTCCAATCCAGCTCTCTGCTATGGCCTGGGAAAGCAGTAGAAGATGGCCCAAGTCCCTGGGCCCTGCACCCACTTGGGAGACCTGGAAGAAGCTCCTGGCTCCTGGTTTTGGATAGGCGCAATTCCAGCCGTTGCAGCCAATTGGGGAGCAAACCAGTGGATGGAAGACCTATCTCTCTCTCTCTCTCTCTCTCTCTCTCTCTCTCTCCCTCTCTCCCTCTCTCCCTCTCTCCCTCTCTCCCTCTCTCCCTCTCCTCTTTCTGTGTAACTCTGACTCTCAAGTAAAAAATAAATAAATCTTAAAAAAAAAAGAAAGGGAGAGACAGAGAGAGAGGCCTTCCATCCACTGGTTCATTACTCAAATGGCTGCAATGACCAGAGCTGGGCCACACCGAAGCCATGAACCAGGAGCTTCTTCCAGATCTCCTATGTGGGTTCAGGGGCCCAAGCACCTGGGCCATCCTCCACTGCTTTTCCAGGTGCATTAGCAGGAAACTGGATCAGAAGTGGAGCAGCCAGGACTCAAACTAGTGCCCATATGGGATGCAGGCACTGTAGGCAGCAGCTTACCCAGCTACACCACAATGCCAGCCACCTGCAGCTTTCTTAATTCATTTGTTCCTACACCTCAGATCGTTCATCTAAGTCATTTTCCATCTGCCCAAAATATGTTTATAAGAATTCCTCTAGTGGGGGTCTATTGGTGAGAAATTTTGTTTATATAAAATGACTGTATTTAATCTTTGCTGTTGAAAGATATTTTCACTGAGTATGGAATCCAGAATTACAATTATTTTTTTCTCAGCACATTAAGGATATCTTTCCACCGTCTTCTGGCTCTGATTGTTTCTGGTGAGAAGTCAGCTGTCTCTCCTTTGGGTATTGCAATCTCTTTTCTCTCTTGCTCACATGATATTTTCTTTGTTTTCTGGTTCCTACAGTCTCATTGTGTTTTTCTTTTCATTTAACTTGCTTGTGATTCTGAGGATTTTTCTGCCCCTAATTCTGGAGAGTTCTTGGCCATTGTGCGTTCACAGTGGTGACACCGCCCTAGCATCTCTCTCTCTCTCTCTCTGTGTCTCCACTCCATCTCCCCCTCCCTCTCATCTCTGCTTCTCTCCTCTCGCCTCCCTCTGGAGCTTTGAGTAAACAGCACTTGAACCTCCACTCTATCCTTAGGTCTCTTCTTTTCCGTACCTTCGTCTCTGCAGGCTGATTTTCAATAATTTCCTTATTCTTACCTTCAAATTCACTAATTCTCTCTTAACTTGTTCTAAATGTCCTATGTCCTAAACTCCAATTATTACATTTTTTTCACTTACAGGATTTCATAATCCACTTGCACCTTATCCATTTTAAACCTTCTCTTGTTTCTTAAGCATATTAAACACTTTTTGCATTCTGTGTGTAGAAATCCTAATATCTGAAGTTTTTGGAAGTCTGATTATGTAGCGTTCTCATTCTGCTCCCTGCCCCCAACCCACCCGATGTCCTTGTTTGTCTGGTGGTGTTTACATAGGAATTTGTCATTTTCCATGAAGCTTAACTGAGGAAAGTTTTTGAAGCTTCAAGTGGAAGTGGCTTCCGACAGAGAGAATCTGTGTTCTTTACTGTCAGGTACCTGGAGCTACATGGGAGCCCCAGAAGGTTGTGGGTGTGAGAGGGACACAATCAGCAAGCCGAGGCAGAGACCACGTCTGCTTCACTCACACCCAACCCCGAGCTCATTGGAAGTACTCAGCCAACACTGAATGAATGAATGAATGAATGAAGCCTACTGGCCTGGCCCCTTTAAATGCAGGCACCCAGACACTATGTCCAGGCCAGCTTGTAAGGACAAGACATTTAGTGATCACATTATTATATACAATTATATAATATGATTTAATTTATTGGCAATTTTAATTCTAAAACTCCAGGCATTCATTTGGAGAGTCCCTGAGTCACCCATGCAGTTGCTGGCCACTCACTGGCGTTCCCAGAGGCCCTTCTTGTCCTGAGCACTTCCACAGATGCTCCGGGCTTTCACAAGGACGTCCAGCCACCGTCCGGATCAGGCCCAGCACAGCCTGCCCAGCAGGACTGCTGAGCTCATGATTCACACTGAGCCTTCTGGTCATGGTCATGGTCAGACTCGGCCATGGGACTGAGTCAGCCAGCAGGTCCTTCCCAAGGTGTTTTTTGGATGGAGCCAGTGGAGAAGAGCCATCTTCCCTCTCAAGTCACCGAGCTCCACGCTGAGATTCTGGAATCACCAGTGGCCATCGATTCCTGCCCGCCTACAGCACACATGAAGGAAGCGTGCAGAAAGGAACAGGCATAGAGGGAGGGAGGGGGGCGGAGAGGAAGAGAAGGGGGAGGGAGAGAGGGGAAGGGAGAGGGAGAGAGAGGGAGAGAAGGGGAGGGAGAGGGAGAGGGGGGAGGGGGAGGGAGAGAGGGGGAGGGAGAGGGAGGGAGACAAAGGTGCAGTGTTGTCCAAGGCCCCATGTCCATGTGTCCTGAGAACAACCCTGCCCCTGCCCCCAGAGGATGTCCTATGACCTGAGCCAAGTCAAACTCTTTCCCCACGAAAGCCCAGTTAACTTGGGATCCTATCGTTTGCCATCAAGAGGGTTTTAGCTCATTCAGAAAACTGTGCAGGGTGTTACCGTGCACGTGTTTGTCCATGCGTTCATTTGTTTTCCAAACAGTGGTAGAGGAAATGCAGACTCTTTCCTGCCAATTTCCTGGCACAGAACTTTGGCAGAAACCGTCTCCACCTGCCCCTTCCCCAGCCGCCTGTGGTTCTCTGGACCCCTGGGGAGGGGCTCTGGACACCAAGCAGATAATGTGAGACGATGGGGAAGCGGAATCTGTCCAAAGGCACCACATGAGTGTGTGAGGAGCTGCCCAGCTGTGTTGACGCTGGGTCTACACACACACAGACATGTACACACACACATGCACACACGTGTACACACATGCATGCACACATCCACACATGTACATACATGTATACACATACCCACGAGCATACATGTACACACGTGTGTGCACACATGCACACACGAGTGTCCATGCACACATTCATGGGCACACATGTACACACACAGATACACATGTACACACATGTGTGCGCACATGCGTGCACACACACTCTGCCAGGGCAGAAGCCCCTCACCCAGCAGAAACACCGGGAGCTCCACCACTAGTGAGAGACCAGTCTTCCCCACCTGGAATGCATTTCCTGCAGGTGGGCACATCACCCTGCTCCTCACGGAGACCCTCGTCTTACAGGGGCAGACACCAACGTCCGAGTGGCTCAGCACATGACCCACCCACACAGGTGACAACACCGGAAGCCGAGCCCTCCTTCCTGACACACCTGGGATGGCTTCTCCTGGAGACCGTGAGGTCCGTGGGTGAGAGAGAACAGACGTGGTGCTGTCCATTCTGCCAGTGACTGCCGGGGGACCGCAGGGATTCCTCAACTTCCCTGCACCCAGTTTTTACCTCTTTGGAGCATGGGGCAGTGTTTTGTTGGTGCCGAATGCCGGTTCACTGTGGCTATGTGCATGGGGTGGAGAGCAGCTCAGAGGTCGGGGGAGGTGAGGAGCAGGCGGTGCCACTGCACGGGGAGCTCCAGGCAGCTCCTTGTGCTGCCGGACGAGCTCTGCCTCTCTCTCGCGGTGGGTTCTCGGCGCCTGTGTGTGATCAGGAGACGCCACAGGAAGTGTGTGGACACGCAGGTAGGGTCTGCAGCCTGCTGCATTGCATTGTGCCAGCCAGTGTCCTGGTTTCAAAATGTACACAGCTGGTACGATGCCACTGCCTGGGAAAGCTGGTGATGGATAAATGGGACAGCTCCACTTTTGTAATTTCTTGTGAGTCTATAATTATTTCAACTAAAAATTTTTTAGAAAATAAATACAGTAAAAAAAAAAAAAAAAAACCAGGGGGGCCTGTGACCTTGCTGCTTCCCTCACTACATTGAAGTTGTAGTGGTTTTTACTGCACTTATAAAGAGGCACACGTATCAGCACACGTTGGTGCTTAAATATTTTGATAACCATGTTCCTCTGTAATGTCCTGGTCTTTTCTGCAGTAAGATCACATCCATCCCAGAAGGAGGTCCTTGGGCTTCCCTGGGGCCTAGGACAACGCGAAGACTTCGTCCCTGGATCACGGAACAGAAGCAAACCGCCCCAGCCCGGACGGGACCCTCAGCTCCAGGGAGGTCTGCAGCAACAACACCTGCGGGTCTCCGAGTCCCAGACCCACCCAGAGGGAAATTCTCTCTTCCAGGAGAGCAGCAAAGCTCCTCCCCCCTGCACTGGCCACCTCAGGGTGGGTGTTTACTCTTGCAGGTGGAGTCCATCCCGGGTCCACTCTGGGGCCGCCCGGTGGCCTTTGAGACGGAGAACAATGCCACATTGTGGCCCTGGCTTCAGATAAAAGAGAAACTTGGCCCAAGGGCCCAGGCGAGAGCCACTGTCCTCTTAATATTAATACAAGGAGGGCGCGCCGGGCGCACACCCTCGCCTCCCTCCCCATGGTGGCGGTTGTGCAGAACGCGACCCCACTGCCTTCTGATGGGCGGTCAAAGGCCAGCGCGCCGGGCACTTTTATTGTCAGCTGCCTCAGTAATCTTTAACCTCCACTGGCCAAAGGGCTGAAAGCTCAGAAAGACAAAGCAAACATGGGCTGGGCACCAGAGAAGAGTGACTCAAGGGAGCCGGTTTTCCCTCCACCCCTGCTGTGCCCTCCCACCCGAGGTGCACCCAAGAAAGGGGCCTCACGGCGCCCACCGGGCAAACAGGAAGAAGTGGACCTGCCCACAATGCCGTGATGTGCGGCCAAGTACCCATGACTGCAAAGCCGTCATCTTTCCAGTCGGCTGCGTATGGAGAGCCCCTCTGCATGCAGGTGCCCGTTTCACCCCCCGCAGCCGTGAGGCAGGGATCGTGGCTCCACCGGGCAGACGACAACGCCGAGGCTCAGCCGCTGTGAGGCTGGAGCACGCCGGCCAGAGCCCAAGTCATTTGATCCCAGGACCCACATCTTGCTGCCTCTCGACCTGATGTGCATGACCATGGGGTGCCTAAGCGTGGCACCAGCATGAGAAGGTTGCAACACGGAATCCATCCTACGGTGCAGACATAGAGGTCCCCGGTGACTGTCAGCCCTGTCCACGTCAGCTGCTTCCCTCGCTCTTTGATGGGAGGGGTTGTCACCATGCAGAGGAGTAACAGACCAGGAGAAATGGACCAGAGGCACCCCCACGCCCACCTTCTGTGGGGCAGGGGCTTGCGGGTGGGGGCGGAGCTGGAGGCCAAGAAGGATGTCGTCGGTTGGATCCAGCTGGCTCCGTCCCAGGCCTCTCCTCCACAGAGCCGGGCAGCTCCAGGTCTCCGCCATGGCGGCAGGACTCCCCCCACCTCCGCCTTCTTTCTGGCCACCCAGGGCTGGGGCCCCAGCCAAACCCTTGCCAGCCCTGCTGATAAAGTTACCTCCGTGCCTGGGGCAGAAGGTCAGGAAAAGCCTACAGCCGTTGGAAGGAGGTTATGGTCTTGGGGATCTGCACCAGGGTGGGGCGTGGGGAGGGAGGAAGATAAGAGTGGACAATAAAAGATAGGCAGAAAGGGAGAGTGGGGGTGCCGGGATGGGAGCACAGCCCCTGGTGGTGCCATCTCATCAGGACCACAGAGGGCACGCAAACAGGCAGTGGCGAGAGCCTAATCTCGCTCCCCACATCTGTAAATGATCATCCAGAGTGCACGCTGCCCTCAGAAACGACAGCTATGCTGGCCCCAGTGGGAACCATGCCACGGGGCGCTGCGGCCTGGGGTGCAGAGACGGGCAGGCTGGGCGCCCGGCTGGGCTCTGCCAGTGCAGGCCGGGCGGGGGGAGGCAACAGGAACGGGGTGTCTCCTGGGGAGTGAAGCCCCTTGCAGGCCAGCACGGCCTCTGTCCGGGTGCAGGGCGTGGGGTGATGGTCCAGGCCAGGGCAGGCTGTCAGGGGTTCTTCTTTGTGGCATAAAACATCTCTGGGAAGGGGAGCACCCACGTGCAATGTGACGGGTGCCCTGGGCCTCTTTATAAAGAACTTATAAAAAAAAAATATTTAGCGTCCGAAATAGCCTGTGGCACACAGTAGGTGCACAATAAGTGGTAACTGTTGTGACTGCTCATTCCAGTCTTTGCAACAGGCCTGCGAGCTGTCTCGCCACCTAGGGCCCCGAGGATGCCTGGAGCCCCCAGGGGCCCTGTGACCTATGGCCCGCCCCCTGCTGTGCTCGCAAATCCATCACTGCACTCCTGACAAGGCCAAGGCCTGGCCTCCTGGGGGCTGCTCCCAGCCACGGGCTGAGCCCCTCGGGGTCCTCACGTCTGCTTCTGGTACACGCAGGAATGTCAGGGGCTCTTCCTGAGGCCCTGGGAGCAGCGGCCGGGGCTGACGCCACCTGGGGCTTGCTCTGCCCCTCCACCTGTGCCCAGCAATCCCCTCTCTGTCCTCCTCTGTCCTGCTCCCGGCCTGGCCTCACTGGGCTCTGCCTTCTGTCCTCCGGCTGGGTCCAGCCAGTAGGAAGCCCAGACTGCAGACAGATAAGTCGAGGTCTGGGTGTTTCCTCTTCGGCCCTGCCATGATCCAAACCTTGGCCAGGCGGCTCCCTCGGCAGCTCCTGCTCCTGCCAGAGCTCCTGCCTCCTCCAGCTGGGGGCTCACGGCTTCCCACTGTGGTGGCCCCTGGCTGCAGCAACACCTGTCGGCGCCTCTAACTCTGTTCACACTTCCAGATACAGTCCCTGAGCTGCACTCCCCTCTTGCATGGGGTTCCATGAACTGCAGGACCCTGACACCGTAGTGAGGGCCAGAGCCCTCCCCAGGGAGGCCCAGAGACGGGGGACAGTCCAGTTCCTTTGGCCCCAGCCTCCCACCGCCCTGCAGGCAGCAGCAGGCATTACTGGGATCTGCTCACAGGCCCGGGAGTGGGCTGCCCTCTCCCCTGGTCCTCTCTCTAGAAAGTGGACTTTGTGATGTGCCCCAGATGGGCGTCTCTAGGGAGGGGGCAACGGAACAAGAGAAGGCACAGACAGTGGCAGACAGGAGAACGCAGCACAGGGCTACGGGGTCTCAGTGCCCCTGCCGCCTCCCTGCCCAGGACAGCTGCCCGGAGGAGAGGGGACGCTGGCCGGCAGCCAGAGGCTGCAGCATGACCTGCTGCCAGGGCCAGCTGCCGGGCCGGACAAGGCTGAACAAAGCCGGCTGTGCCCTGCCAGGCAGCTGTGCACGGGGTGGGGCGTGCGGGCACACACACCCCATGGGAGTCATGACAGCACCTGCCGCCCAGGGGACATCAAGTCCTCCGCGGAAGGGAGGCCATGATCTGGGCGTAAGACGGGAACTTCAGCTGCCCTGGGTTTGCCCAAGGGGCCACAGGGTGAAATGAGCTATGAGAGGTTGGACACAGGGCAGGTGGGGGCAGCGAGGGGGGAGGTAGAGCTGTTGAGTCTGGGGCCGCCCCCCTGGGACTGCTCGGCAACCCCACGTAACTGCTGCCGAGGGCCAGGTCCCCTGGATCTAGACTGCAGGGTGTGAAAATCACAGAGAACAGTGTCCCAGTCCAGCCAGCAGAGCTCTGAACAGAGGAAGGGCAGGTGGACGCTCTGCCTGCCCTGCACCTGCCCCCCCGACTCGGTCCTGTCTTCCTCTTCGCAGGGGTTTCTGGGTTCCTGTCCCGTGCTGGTTGAAACTTGGTGCCAGAAACAGGCTTTGCTCCCCATGCTGCAGACGCACGACGCAGCCCAGACCGAAGGCACGGGGTGCGGAGTGGTTCTGTGCCTGCCTCCGAGGTCTGAGCACCGCGTCAAACACTGCACCGCACTGCGACACGCATTGTCTCGTTTCATCCTCTCCACACCCCTGTGCATCTCTCTGGACCTCAATCTCCCCCATGAACAGCAGCTCATACAATCCCTGACTGTCCCAGAGGGAGGACTTGGGGGCAGGGTCGGTGTCCGGGACAATTGGGACACAGAGCATCTGGGATGTGGCTCCCCACCCCCCAGACGAAGCCTGCATAGCAGGAGACCCTGGGAAGCATTTTTGGGGGCAATGAATTCAGCTGCTGTGCTCTACACGTGTGTGCATGTGTGAGTGTGTGTGTGTGTGTGTGAGAGAGAGAGAGAGAGAGAGAGAGACTATAACCCGGGGCTTGTGGTTTCTAAGCACAAGGTCACACACTTTGTGCTGCAGTGGGAATGCAGGCCCAGGGAGCACGCCTTCCTGAAGCAGCGCGGCCAACTGCGTCCCAGCTCTTGCCACAAGGGGGCACCACCTTGGCTGGTAAACCTTGGACCCTCGTCCACATAGGGGGCCTGCTGCTCCGGGGCACCCAGGGCTGTGTGTGCCGAGAGCAGGTGGGCGGTCCCGGCCCCAGGATGGGTGTGGAGGCCGCCAGGAGGGCTCACGGCCGCCATCCCCATCAACTGAGCTGAAGGACCAAGGTGGCAGACGGGTCGAAAAAGGTCACTCCCAGAGGGCCAGGAGGCTTCTCAGGGAGGCCACAGGCCCGGCCAGAACAGCCGTGGGCGTGGCCTGCTGAGCCCGGCAGAAGGAGTGCCCCTCCCCTAGGGCTGGGGGCTGGGTGACCACAGAGGTCAGAGCCTGCCCAGCTGGCTGACCACGCAGGCGGGGCTGCCAGGGACAGGGCCCTAGCAGAGGAGGTGAGAAAGTGCCCAGGGGCTGAGCCTCAGCTGGCTCGCTCTCACCTCCGCCCACTCATGGGGGCCGCTGCGTCCACTTCCTCCCTGGCCTGTCCTCAGTCAGTGCCCCTAGGAGCGGACTCGGCGGGGGTTGTGGGTGAGGGGGACAAGCCTGCACTGACCACATGCACCAGAGGCCGGGGGTTCTTCCCTGGGCCCATAGCCCTCCCCCCCAAGCCCCTCCAGCAGAGCTGAGGCACCTGCTACACTCTGGCAGGGTTCACCAGGAGGTCACGGTCACACTCGGCTCTGAGAACAGGCTCCAAGCACCATCCCCCAGACCCTCTCTTGCCAAGACCCCAGGCCCCTTGCTCAGTGCTGCAGTTCTGCCCCTGCCCCTCTTCTCAGGACCCCACAGTCAGCCAGCCAGAGACGCTGGCTCTTCCACACCACAGATGTCCACCTGCCAGCCTCACCTGCCCATGGGTACTCAGCAGGGGGCTGGGCAAAACCACAGCCAAGACCTGGACACAGGACAAGCTGCCTGGACACAGGACTGGCTGCCTGGACACAGGACATGCTGCCTGGACACAGGACTGGCTGCCTGGACACAGGACTGGCTGCCTGGACACAGGACTGGCTGCCTGGACACAGGACAAGCTGCCTGGACACAGGACTAGCTGCCTGGACACAGGACAAGCTGCCTGGACACAGGACTAGCTGCCTGGACACAGGACTGGCTGCCTGGCGGAACCTGCAGACTGTGCCCAAATGTACCTGGGCGCCATGGACGCTGGTCTGAGGACCTTGGCCTTCAGGTATTTGGTTACTCACCTGGGGTTTATTGAGGGGGTGTGCACACGTACACGCACACACGGGATACAATGTTCACACACAGCCATGCACATGTACACACGTGTGCGAGCACAGACAGGCACATGCTCCACTCACACACAGCGGCACACATGTCCACACTCACAGCTGTGCCCTCTTTCAACCCCAAGACCCCTGCCCAGCCCGTGTGCAGGGTGAGTGAAACGCACTTCTTCCCAGCAACCACGCTTGTCACCCTGACCTTGTTGCTAGGGAAGGCTTGTCGGGGTCACAGTGGTTCCACGGGCCCCTGACAGTGGGCTGATCCCTTGGGCGCTAACCCCTGCCCTGTCTGCCTATGCTGCCTGCGACGTCGGGACAAAGCTCACCCAACACGTCTGAGGGTCAATTTCTTTGTGTTCACACCTCACCTCTTCCATTCCAGTTTCTGATTTCCGTTTACTTCAACAGCCACTTCTTCCTGGAAGCCCTCCCTGGCTTCTTCTCGGGTCGCCTTGTCCCTGTCACCCACTGGTTCTGTTTCCCCTCCTCGCTGTGACTTCCTGAGTGACCACAGCGCCCAGTGCCGGAGGTCCCCCCGGAGCCAGGCATCAATTCCCCAGGCACCCATGAAGGCGCAGGGAATGGGGGGCGGCACTTCTGCCTAGCACTGGGCCCCCTGCCTCTCCCATCTGTTTGGCTCTCTCCTGCCACATTCGCCTGAGGAGCGAACTCTGTGTCTGGCAGCGACCCCAGGACTCCGTGCCTGCCTGTTCCTTCCAGCTCAGGAAGCATCTCGCTACAGGAGCTTGGATCCTGGGGGGCGCTTCCTGGGGACGCTGGGAAGGGGGCTCCCCCTCCAGGCGCTTCTCCCTCCCTGTTCCTGCCTCCAGCTCTCTGCAGGGAGGGGGCATTCAAACGAGGGTCTGGGAGGAGGCAGGAGCCTGAGCAAGAGCCCACTGGCCTGGCCTGGCCCTGGGAGCCAGTTCACGGGGCGGCACTGCTGACCTGGCTCTGTCCGGCAGGTGTCCCCTGCCTGCCTCCTCCCTCTGACTTGCACATGAGCCCACTCCTGACCTCCTCCTGCAGACCACACAGCACCTGGACCCCTCCAAGCTCCTGCCTGCCACGACTCTGACCCTGCCATGTGCCCTGTGGCCTATGTGAGTGGCATCTCAGGCTGATCCAGGCCCCCACGTGCCCATTGGTGCTGCCGGGCTGCTCTGGCCCTGCAAACAAGGGCGGGACCCGCTCCTCCCTGGCAGAGGCTAAGGCCCCAGCACCTGGAAAATCGGTCTGGGCAAGGTTGGTTTCCAGTCCTGTCACTGCGACTGAGCGTGGCCTTCCTGCCATGTCACAGGACCTGGGATTCGAGACCAGCAAGGGCCAGCGCAGCTCGGAGCCCCAGCTCCCTGGCCCTCACTCCCTGCGACCCAAGGGCCCTGGCTGGGGAGCCCTGGCTGTGAAGGCAGCCCTTGCCCGGTCTCCTGCTTTGCTGCGTCCCAGGCTCACGGCAGGATGACGAGGGACACAGGTTTGTTCAGACCCCGACTTGAGTCCCAACTCCCCACATGTGCACTTTGTGACCCAAGCCAGTGACTCAACTCCTCGGAGCCTCCATTACCACCAGCTGCAAAACGGCGGTCACCACGAGGATTCCAGCAAACCACGTGCACCGTGTGCTTGCCAGAGACTAAAGCATCATTGTGGCTCTGATCCATCTGGGAGCCGGGGGTACTGGGAGGGGTTCCCTGAGGAAGCTGATCAAGGGCAGGGCTTGGCCCACCACCCTGGAGAGATGAGCACAGACTCTCACCTGGGGACACATGGCTGCACCCAAGAGGGAGCTAAGCCCCCCTGGCCACGCCTTCCTCACCCCTCTGCTGGGTGCTGGGGCCAACAGTTGACCTCTGGGACCCAGCCCCAGCAGCCCCAGGAGTCATGGCTCGAGGCGCTGGGGCCAGGGCCGGGGAGGAGGACAGGGGCAGGCCCCAGGGCCCTGGAGCCCACAGGATGGTCAGCTTCCAGCAGCAGCAGGGAGAGCTGCACCCCGAGACACGGCCTTGCTGTGCCCCTAACACTGGGATGGGAGTCAGGTGAAAAGCAAAGTCCACTGGGAAAGCAGACCCCGGCTCTTTGGAGGGCCCCTCTGGCCTGACTGTGCCCAGGGACGGCCACTCCTTGTCTTCTTAGACCAGACTTACAGGGGGGACACTTGTCCACTCAACATATGCTTTACTCCACTTTTAGTTGACACTGAATAGCTGAGTGTTTCTTTTTTAAAAAGATTTTTTTTATTTCAAAAGCAGAGTTACAGTGAGGGAGAGGCAGATCTTCCGTCCACTGGGTTCACTCCCCAAATGGCCACAGTGGCCAGGGCTGGGCCAGCCTGAAGCCAGGAGCCTGGAGCTCCATCTGGGTCTCCCACGTGGGTGCAGGGCCCCAGCACTCAGGCCACTTTCCATTCCCTTTCCAGGTGCATTAGCAGGGAGCTGGGTTGGAAGTGGAGCAGCGGGGACTTGAGCCAGCGCTCATTTGGGATGCCAGCATTTCAGGCAGCGGCTTAACCCACCACACCACAAGGCCGGCCCCAAGGCTTCCCCCTCCACTCACCAAACCTCCACTGAGTGTTTGCCACGTGTGAGATGAGCTGCCCACTCTCGGGAACACTGTCTTCAGGGTCAGGTCCTACCCGCGGCTCAGGCACACATGGAACACCTGCCCACGGAGAGGGAGACACACCCGTACACACAGCAGACCAGTCACGAGCACGGAGAACTAACCACGGACCCCCAGGACCGATCCGGCTTCCCGGGGTCCCCATGAGAGCTCCACGGCCAAGTGGGACTGACAGCTGGGGGAGGAGGCGCGTGTAAACGCCTCCACCCACCTCACTTCCTGGAACCTGACATTTCCTCGCTTTTAAGGAGCAGATCTGTGCCCCCCAGGGCCAGAAGACGTAAGAACACGGCACTTCCTCCCGAAAGCTCAGTCTGCTCCCTCCTGACACGGATCCAAGAGCCCTCAGCACCACCGGCAGGTGAGGAGCCCCCGGGGGCGGGGCCTCCCTGCACCGTGGGGCTGCGAACTCCTGGTCAACCCCGGGTCTGCGAACTCCTGGTCAACCACAGGGCTACAAACTCCTGGTCAACCCTGGGGCTTGTTGCAGGGACAGTGGCTGCAGGATCAGCTCTCGCGGTGGAGACTCAGCAGGCTGGACACCCCGGGGGACTTCAGTCTGAGGGCCACAGGCACAGAGGATTCTCTCTCTCATGGGAGAAGTGGGGTCACTCCGGAGTGGGGTTTCCCACCCAATCCTGCGACAGCACACGCGGATGGTGTTGAGCTGAGAGAGAGAGAGAGAGAGAGAGAGAGAGGAGAGAGAGAGAGGAGAGAGAGAGACAGACAGAGAGAGGAGAGAGAGAGAGAGAGAGAGAGAGAGAGAGAGAGAGAGAGAGAGGCTCCGCTAGGAGTCCAGTCTGTGCCAGAACCGAGTACTCACCCATTCATTCAACAAACAGTGAAGGCCGCTTTGGGATGGAGCTCACAGCGACCTTACGCACACACTGGAAACGCTTCCAAATGCCGACCTTCGGGGGTGCCAGTTCAGGGGTGCTGACAGTGGAGTAGACATTAGCCATGCCTCCCCCCGTGAGTGCCAAGGAGCCGTTGAACTTGGCCTTGGCTGAGGTGCACACGCTGTCGTTTTGTTTGTGTTGTGAGGCAGAAGAATGCAGGGTGGAGATGGGGCGCCACCTGGCCCGCCTCTGTCTCCTGCCTGGATGTCCAGGACCCAAAGCAGGACGGGCGGAGGACGGGCACAAGACCCCCTCGCTGACGGGCTCAGCCCCATCCGCTGGCTGCCGTGTTCGCCTCCAGGTGACAGACAACAGTCACCCCCCCCCCTCCTTAGACTCTCCACAGCTATCAAATGCACCCAGGCCCCGAGTCTCAAACTGGGAGAGCGCCAAGCAACGGCCTTGGCTCCATGTCCCAGCCTGTGTTTCTCAAAGGGGCAGAATGAGGCTCGGGGCGGACCGCGACTTGCAGGGTTCATGGTGGGCGGAGCTCTGCTCTCACCACCAAGCCAGCAGGAGGCTCTGGCAAGAGACCCCTGCCCAGGAACGGTGCAGGAAACCTGTGATCCACGCACGGGGTGTTCCTAATGCACGTTTTCCGTGAGGTTCCTGGAGGTCCGTCGGGCACGGCTTTCTAAAGGTGCATGCCCCAAAACAGACACAACTTCTCATTCCACGTCCCACTAACTGCTTACAGTGCCCTCATGTGAACGGCACTGCTCTGCAACACCGGTCATCAGCTTCAAAGGGGTTTCGAGACAAGGACACAGGGGCCAGTGTTGTGGCAAAGCCGGTAAAGCCATCGCCTGCGATAGCATCACCTCAAATGGGCATTGGTTCGAGTCCGGCTGCTCCAATTCCGTTCCAGCTCCCTGTTGATGGCCTGGGAAAGCAGGGAGCCCAGGATGCCATGCATTCTGGGGTGACCAGAGGTGGTGGTGGTGGAAACCAGGCAGGCCTCAAGAACGGAGAGCCACCGACGCATGGAGCTGGTCCAGGCTGGGGGGTGGGAGATGCTCCAGCTGGTCTCCCATGCAGGTGCAGGGGCCCAAGCACTTGGGCCATCCTCCACTGCACTCCCGGGCCACAGCAGAGAGCTGGACTGGAAGAGGAGCGATTGGGACTAGAACAAGTGCCCATATGGGATGCTGGTGCCACAGGTGGAGGATTAGCCAAGTGAGCCACGGCGCCGGCCCCCTTCTAATCTATTCTTCACCCTCCCACCAACAAGAGGTTGTGACACCTGCTGCGTGCCAGGCTGCTGGCCACTGGGGCCCAGCACTGGACATGGCCCTGTGCCCCTCTCCCCATGGTACACACTGTGAGTGCTCGGGGCAGAGGCTCAGGGAGAATGAAGTGAACGCAAAATGATGGGACTAAGATGGGGAGCTCAGGGAGGCCCTGATGCAGTAGAACTGGCCCTTATAAAAGGGGACATTTGGGCACAGCCCACAGGGACAGTGTCCACAGAGGCCAAGGTGGACATCAGAGAGAAGTGACCACAAGCCAAGCAGTAGCAACAGCCCAAGCCCACAGCCCGCCAGAAGCCAGGAGAGAGCCCCGGACTTATTGGTTCCCGAAAGCCTCGGGAAGAGCCGGCCCTGCCCGGCCCTGCGTCCCAGACTTCAGCCCCCAGAGCAGCCAAACTGTCTGTCTATGGTTCTCTTTCCAGCAGCGTGGGCAAGTGAGTCCTGACTTGGGGAGGACTCGGCAGGAGCGCGTGCCCGTGCGACCCTGTGCCACCCAGAGCTCCGCCAGTGCCTGGCCTCTGGGGAGGAGGGCTCCCTGGATCGTGACCTGGTTTGTGGAGCCTCCCAGGTCTCCTTGCCTGTGCCCTCGGGCCACAGCGTGCTAGGTGCTCCAAGTCCCCCAGCACCTCCCTGCCTCATCCGGGGACTTGGCAGCAGGGGAGGGTGGGGGTGAGGAAGGGGGACAAGCAGGTATAAAGGCTCCCTCCCTTCAGATCTCCAGAGCCCCTCCCCACCTCCTGCCTCCCTGTCAGGGACCTAGGCCCTGGCACAGGCCTGCTGGGGGAGAAAGGCTTTGCTGCTGTCCACCTGGAGAGACCCCTCTGTGCCTGGGGCCGTCCTCCCCATTGTACCGCAGCCAGAGTGCCCCCCACCCCCCAGCCTGGACTGGCTCCATGCGTCGGTGGCTCTCCATTCTTGAGGCCTGCCTGGTTTCCACCGCCTCCACCTCTGGTCACCCCAGAACACGTGGCATCCCGGGCTCCCTGACTTCAAACCATGCTTTCTTCTGCCCAGAAGCCTCCTCCTGGCCCTGGCACTTGCCGGAGCCCGGCTTTGCTGCCTGTGCTCTCTGTGTACCTGGCTGCTGGGAAGGCTCCCGGGGCCTGGAGCCATCTCCTCAGCCTCCGTCTCACCCGCTCCGCTCTGCACCACGTGGGTCAGGTTCAGCTCCCTGGCACATGCCACAGAGCGTGCCCGTCTCTTGCTGGAGCACCACCGTGGCTCACACGGCTGATGGGAAAACCATCTCCTTACGCGGCCGTCCACCGGGTCCTTACTCGCTGCCCCTGCCGGTTCAGCACCCTCTCTGGCTCCAAGTTGCCACTCTTGGGCGACCACGCATGAGCCACTTCTCCATCTCTGAGCAGGAAGGGATAACTTGCAGGGTGTAGTTGTCTGCCCGGAGCTGTGAGCCTCTCTTCATCGGGCTGCCTGGCCACCCTGGAGTTTCCGACTCGGCCAAGCGCCTCTAGCGAGCACGTCTGTGGGGCCCGTGTGCGTGACTCTGGGGTTTGATCTGCACGAACTGTTAACCTTAGGTGTCTCAGAGAGGACTAAAATAGCAGCCGCCTCCGCCTCCCACGCGGGGCAGACGGTTTTCACAGTTCACAGCGCTATGGCTCGGAGAACGCGGCTGCCGCTCCAGCGTCCCCAGACGTGATGGTCGAGACTCACAAGTCAGGAAAAAGGAGAGCTGAACGGTGACGCCAGCAGCTTGTCCGGTTACCAAAGCCTTCACCTGCCCACCAGGACGTCTCCTCCTGCTTCTGAGCTGGGTCACTCACGCGCACACGGACTCCCAGCTGGGTTTTCTAGGAAGCCGGCGGAGCTCAAGCCTGGGGGCCCCTACTCCCAATCCCTCCTAAAGGGTGGGAGGAGAGAACTGGGTGGACACGGTGGGGAGCAGCCAAAGTCAAAGTCAGGAAGCAAGGAGAAGTGAGCAAGGCCATGGTAAGGTGGTTCCCAGCACCCCCACCCCCAGGCAGGAGAAGGGGGAGTCGGAGGCTTGGCATTTGCGCCCAGAACTCATCCTGGGAGAGACCCTAGCAGTCACCCGCCCCCTGCAGGTCTGCACAGGAACTGCACGGCCATCGACCTGCAGCAGTCCTGTCTGGGCCAGCCCAGGGTCCCGCCTCTGCCTCCTGTACATGGACAACCCTTCTCCCAGCCACCAGCAGACAGAGCACAGAACGGCTTGCTGAGCTCTGAAGCATCATTTGCTCTTGGAAAATTCTGGGGCTACTTCCAAAAAAGATGAAATCCGTGCATACGAGGGGTCGTCCAAACGGGCATGGCAAATGTGCATTACGAAAAAACTGTGTGGATTTCAAAATGTCTGGTACCAATACACCTCTTTCAACTCCACTTCCCCACGAACTTGGTGAAGTCCCCTTGCGGATCTGTCCTGGCTCCTGCCCCTCCCCCATGCCAGGCTGCCGGCCAGGTCCTGGGGACCCCATGACACGATGCCCACTCTTGAGGCTCTCAGGATCTGGGGGAAGCAGGCTGACTGGAGACGGCTGCCCTGGCCGTGGAAGAGGGGGACGCGGGAGGAGAGAGTGACAGCCTCCGACAGCTTCCGGGAGCTACAGGTGGTTGCAGCCAGCTGGGGCCCTGGGGGCAGGGCGGGGCTGGCGCTTTTGCAGGCTTGCCTTCGAGCCTGGCGGCTGCTGGCACCAAAGTCATTTCTTCTGGAGCTCCTCCTGGCTCCAAGAGCCCAGACGAGGAACCTCCCTCGGTTCCTCTAACAGTTTGCTTTCTGGGCAACCTTTAGCAGCTCCGAGTTCCATGCTCGGAGGAGATTCAGGGTGTCGCGCTGACATTTCCACTGCTCCAAGCTGCTCGGCACCCCCGTGTTTTATTTCTACGCTGCAGGCAAGAGGGTGGTATCTGGCCGGCGAGGAGCCCCGGGAACAGGTCTGGCCTTTTCCTGGGGAACATTTGAAAGGTTCTTGGCAGGACCCTGAAAGTATACCAGAGGGGGCTGCCGGGCCCACTGGAAAAGCTCCAGGAAAAAGGAAGAGAATTCCAGAAACCAAGGGAACTTTCTGAGCCTCCGAGCTAAGGAGAGCACCTGCTGGCAGGCTCCCCCGCCACGGTCACAGGAAGTGGCGTCAGGAACCTGGGAAAGAGAGGCCAGCCGAGTCCAGGCGTCCATCAGAAGCAGCGCGGGTCAGTCTCAGGCCCTGGAGCTGGGGGACCCACCACCCAGGCCCGCTCCCTTCTCCCCAGCTGTGTGAGGCCGCGCTGCCTGAGGAGAACATCTGAGCTCCTGTCTTGTTCTCGAGACAAGTGGGAAAACAGCAGCCAGCTCCCAGAGGCCTGTGCTCTGTGAGACGGAAACCCCTCTGGACAGGAGGGGCCGTGATGAGGAAGAACCTGGGCCCCTGAGTCACCACCAGGAACAGAAGCTCAGTCAGGCCATCTTTGCCGAGCCACGGGAGCTGGGGGCAACTTGCTGGGTGCAGCTCAGCCTACCCCAAACTAAACGTGCCCCTCGCACACCTCCCTCCCGGGTCAGTGCACGAGCCCTGGAGAGAGTTTCCTGAGCGATGCAGCTGATAAATGACAACAGGGCTGTGCCACAAGCGGGTCCCCAGACTGCTGGCAGAATCTCTACAGGAACAGAAAGTCTTCAGGCCAACTGTAAAGGGGAGGAGACAGACAGGGGACTCTCAAGGTCAAGGGAGAGAACTTTTTTAAGTTCTTAAGTTCACTTGAGGAGGCTGCTTGGTGTAGCAGCTAAGTCACCGTATATGACACTCGCATCCCATACCAGACTGCCTGAGTTCAAGTCCAGCTTCATTTTCGATCCAGTGTCCTGCTAATGTGCACCCTGGGAAGAGCGGGTGACGGCTCAAGTGCTTGGATCCCTGCCACCCGTGTGGGAGACCCAGATGGAGTTCCGGGCTCCTGGCCTCAGCCTGGCTCAGCCCTGACCATTGTGGGCATTTGGGGAGTGAACCAGCGGATGGAAGGCTCTGGCTGGCTGGCTCTGCCTTTCAGATACAGTACATGAATGAATATTAGTGGGAAGGACCCGGATGCGGGAGGCAGGAGAAGGCGAGTCCTCGGGGGTGCTGTGGTCTCTGAGACGGGAGGAGATGGATGCTGAAGCACACAAGGACGCCTGACACTCCCAGGGCAGAAGCCCCTGCTCAGGTTGCACTGTGAATGTTCACTCACCTAACGCGTCTCTCAAGTCCTCAGTGTGGCGTCTGGCACACCGTGAAACCTGTCCTATGTCAGTAATGCCTTCTAAGATCGGGATGCGTGGTCACTGTGGCCAAATGGACACACTGACTTATCTACTGAGATAATCATGTATTTTTTTTCTTATGTAAACTACTGATGTGATTTGCTATACTAACAGATTTTCCTTAGCATTAAACCGTTCTTACATTCCTGGGACAAAGTCCACTGGACTTTGATGAATCATTAATGTGCTATTGAATTTGATTTGTATTTTATTTAGAATTTTTACATCTGTGTTCCTTAAGTGAGATGAGTCAGTCATTTTATCTTGAAGTTAACTTTCATAGATTTTTTGGTGATGAGATTATTTTGATTTTTCATTTGGGTAGTTTTTGGTTTCTTTTTTTTTTTTTTTTTTTGGACTGATTTTTTTTTTTTTTTTTTAGGATTTATGATTTTTTTTATTTGAAAAAGAGAGAGAAGGAGTGAGAAGAAGAGGTGGGGGGGCAGGGAGAGAGAGAGAGAGAGAGAGAGTCTTCCATCTGCTGGTTCACTCTCCAATTGGCCGCAATGGCCAGAAATACAGCGATCTGAAGCCAGGAGCCAGGAGCTTCTTTCAGGTCTCCCACTCGGGTGCAGGGGCCCAAGGACTTGAGTCATCCTCTACTGCTTTCCCAGGCCATGGCAGAGAGCTGGATCGGAAGTGGAGCAGCCGGGTCTCGAACCAGTGCCCCTATGGGATGCCAGCACTGCAGGCAGCGGCTTTACTCCAAAATTGGGTGCAGGCATCTGAGCTGGCATCTTAACTGCTAGGCCATACATCTGCTCCTTTCATATTCCAAATAACTCAGTGGCTTTTAGCCCAGTGGTAGAGACTCCAGTTAAGATAGCCAAGTCCTACAGATCATTGGGTTCAATTCCTGGTTCCTGCTCCAGGCTCGAGTTCTCTGCCAGTGTGTACCCTGGGAGGCAGTGGCGATGGCCCGGGCAATCAGGTTCCTGCCACCTGGTGGGAGATCTGAACTGAACTCCCACCTCCCAACCTGGCCAGCCCCAGTCTCAGCTGCTGCAGGCATTCGGGGAGTGAACCGGCATACGGGTGAGCTGCTTCTCACTCTCCCTCGCTCGCTCTCTCTCTCTTGTTCTTGTTTTCACTTTGTTTTTCAAATTAAAATGAAAATACAGAAATTGTTTAAACCCCCCTGCCCTGCAATGGCCATGTGAGTGCTTTGATGAAACGTCAGCGTGTTCTACAATCATTGACTTTCTTACGTCTTCCCAAGCCCTTCGGTCCGCACGGCCGTCCAGACGTTCACCACGGTCATTCGGGTCAGCAGGCAGCACGCGTACACGCACAGACATATTTCACCTTTCACAAACCGTCTCGGCACTGCATTCCCTCCGTGGTCATGTTAACGTTTTGCATTTTTTATCTCATTACAGTCACCAGACGACTTGAAGTTTCTTAATGTTTCAAACCAACTCACACACACTTGTTAGCTGTTTTCTGTTGCACTGAGCTTGGCTTGATCTGTTTAATGTTCTGGGGGCTGCTTTTTCCTCCTTTTCTAAGTTGTTGAGTTCAGTGCTTAAACCCTGCGCGTCCTAACTTATCGCTGCGAGCCTGCCTTGGCCATAGCGGTGCTCTTAGCAGGTCAGGCGTCTTTATTGTCACGACTTTACAAATATTGTGCAGACCATATCTCATCCCTTTATGTTCCAACAGCTAAGGAGACTTTTTAAACATTTCACAGTTTCTTATGGTTTAATCTTTTATCAGCGAATTTGACCTGTGAAGTTCATTATTTTTCTCCAGACCTGGCGCATCCTCGACCTGGGCAGGGCCCGCAGAAGCTTGGGAACAAAGTGCCCTCCTCGCTTATGTGCGCAGGAGACGCGTGTGGGCTCCGCACTGAAAATCCCCACCCGCCACTCCGCCAGCTGACTTCTCGCTGCTTACAAAGACATCTTCAAGTGCCCCTTCCCGGCTCACTCTCCTCTCTCTCTCTCTCTCATTTCTCAGTTTTTCCTTATAAAACTTGAAGCTGGATATCATCCACACATTGCGGGTTACACTTTTCTCCCATTCAGATGGTCCTGTCCGCCTGGATGTGCCAGTGACACTGACAATCTCATCGGCCTAACATCTACTCACCTCCTCCAGGAAGCCCTCCCCCACTCCCTCCGTCCTGAGGAAGGCAATGATCTTAAGAAACATTTTCCCAATGACGGACACATTTTCCAACCTAAACTCGGCTGTGGGATCTGCCCATCACAAGTGAGCTTTGAGAGGGGGCAAAAGACCGACTCGATGACCTCGGGTTGATGAACTCCGAAATTTGGGAGTTTTTCCGGAGAGTCTTGGACATGCAGTCGCTAGGCTGCTCTTCCACGAGGAGCGAGAACAAATCAGAGCGGGCCCCCCACCGCGCCAGGCCACCCCGCAAACTCAAGTCTGGCGTCGCCATTCAACAACGTCCCTGGGAGGAGAATGCGCAGCAGCAGTTGATGGGGCTCTGAGAGATGAAGTGGGTTTGAGAGCAACCAGTTCCGTCAGTGCTAGATGGCAGACCCTTGTGGGCAGGTTCCTCTGCGTCCCCTCTCTCAAACGTCCCTGGTGTGGGAGAGTCACAGCATTTCTGTCATCACCATGTAACTACTTTTTCTTCTTATGGGGAACAGATGGCACTCACAGATTGTGACTATTGTCTCGTGTTCTTAAGCAAGGTACACGAGGATCTTGTGTCCCTGCCGGAAGCTGGGCTCCATGGCTGCCACAGGAGAGGGCACTCCAAAGTCTGCAAACTCTCGGAGTTCCTCCTCGGGTAGGAATCAAGCCTTGCTGATGTGTCAGTTAGGATCATGTGACAGTGCCTCTAACACAGGAGAAACGTCTTTCTCTCCACGAAGATCTAGAAGCAGGAAATACAACCCTGATGCAAGGGCCATCAGGAGCCTGGGCTCTGACTTCCAGCACCATCACTCAGGTGTGACCTCATTATGGAAAGTAGCTGCTACAGTTCCAGCCATCACATTCGCGTTCCAGGCGGCAGAAGTGAGAAAGGGCTGAAAGAAGAGCATGTTCTTTCTTTTTAGAGATGAACTCCCCCCGACCCCAGCCCCGAAGTCTCACAGGACATCCTTGCCCATGCTCCCTTGGTCAGAAACCAGCCGGTTCGCTGCTAGGGGAATGAGAAAGGTAGTCTTGTTTAACTGCAAGCTGAAAGCAAGGAGCTGACGAAGCCCTCGAGGTGGTCACCCGGCAGGAGCCCACCCCGGGGACCTCTGGGGCGGAAACACGTGCTGGACTCTCGCCGGGTGGCTCGGGTTTCCGGAACAGCCTCTGATTCCGACACCCAGGCCCAGAAAGGGTGGCCGGAAACTGCCAGGAGTGGCAGCCGCCTGTCGCGGGGTCATCCGTCCCTCGGGGCCGTCGTGAAGACCTCCGGCCGCCAGGGGGCGCGCCCGCGTCACCCGCCGCAGGGCCGGGTCCGCGCGGAGCGCTAAGGGCGGGCGGCCGTGTCTGCCCCGCGGGGATGCAGGCCCCAGCCCAGGGCACGCGCGGCCACCGCTGTCCTGGGCGCCTGGATGTCACGGCGTCGGCGCACGCGGAGGCGTCGTCCGTGGGGCCCGCTCGGCCCTCGGCCTTGCGGACCAGGCGTGAGGCCGGGCAGGGGCCCACCCGCGCGCCGCCCTCGGAGTCCGGCCCGCGCCGCGGACGGCGGCTGTGCACGCGGGGCCTCAGCGGCGGGCGAGCCCGGCGCCCTCGGGGGCCGACGCCGCCTCAGCCCTGCGAGGCCGGCCCGGGGCAGGTGGGCTTCACCCGGGTACGGGCCGGGCGCCATCGTGGGGGCGCTCGGCGTCTCGTGAGCCCGGCGGGAGGGCGGCGCGCGCTGCTGCTCCTCGCAGGGAGCGGCCCCTCGGCCCCCGTCAGCCCCTCGGCCCCTCGGCCCCCTCAGCCCCCCCCCTCCGGCCCCCTCGGCCGCCCCTTCCCCCTCAGGCACCGTCAGCCCCTCGCGCACTGTCAGCCCCCTCGGCCCCTTCCCCCTCGGCCGCCCCTCGTCCCCTCAGGCACCGTCAGCCCCTCAGCCCCCTCGGCCGTCCCTTCCCCCCTCCCCCCCCCCCGGCCCCTCAGCCTCCCCGGCCCCTCGGCCGCCCCTTCCCCGTAAGCCCCCTCGGCCCCTCAGCCCCTCGGGCACCGTCAGCCCCTTCCCCCCCGGCCCCCTCGGCCCCTTCCCCCTCAGCCGCCCGTCGGCCCCCTCGGCCCCCTCGGCCCCTCAGCCACTCGGGCACCATCAGCCCCTTCCCCCCCGGCCCCCTCGGCCCCTTCCCCCTCAGCCGTCCCTCGCCCCCCTCGGCCCCTCAGCCACTCGGCTCCCTCGGCCGCCCCTTCCCCCTCAGCCGCCCGTCGCCCCCCTCGGCCCCTCAGCCACTCGGGCACCATCAGCCCCTTCCCCCCCGGCCCCCTCGGCCCCTTCCCCCTCAGCCGTCCCTCGCCCCCCTCGGCCCCTCAGCCACTCGGCTCCCTCGGCCGCCCCTTCCCCCTCAGCCGCCCGTCGCCCCCCTCGGCCCCTCAGCCACTCGGGCACCATCAGCCCCTTCCCCCCCGGCCCCCTCGGCCCCTTCCCCCTCAGCCGTCCCTCGCCCCCCTCGGCCCCTCAGCCACTCGGCTCCCTCGGCCGCCCCTTCCCCCTCAGCCGCCCGTCGCCCCCCTCGGCCCCTCAGCCACTCGGGCACCATCAGCCCCTTCCCCCCCGGCCCCCTCGGCCCCTTCCCCCTCAGCCGTCCCTCGCCCCCCTTGGCCCCTCAGCCACTCGGCTCCCTCGGCCGCCCCTTCCCCCTCAGCCGCCGGCGCGGGTGGGGGAGGGGCGGCTCCGGAGCGCGCGCCGGGCAGGCCCCGCCCCCAGGCCCGCGGCCCCGCCCCCAGGCCCCGCCCTCGCGTTCGCGGCCGCGTGCGGTCCCCGCAGCGCGCGGGCGGCCCCTGGCTCGCCGACCTCGGCTGGGAGCGAAGCCGGGAGCCCCGAGCCGCGTGGCCGCCCGCGAAGGCAGGGCCGCGTCCCCGAGCCGCGTCCCCGGGCGGGCCCTCAGCGTGGCGGGACTGGCCCGCGCGGGAGATCGGTGCGTTTTCCTCCAAGGGGCAGCCGAGGACTGTGCGCGGGTCCCGGCCTCCACGCGCGGGTTCCGGCCACCATGCGCGGGTCTCGGTCACCATGGGCGGGTCCCGGCCACCATGCGCGGGTCTCGGTCACCATGCGCGGGTCCCGGCGTGTTCACCTTGCATCCTCTCGTGGAATTTGGTTCTGGGGGCGTGAGGGGGCTCCAGGGCTCCGGCCGCCGCCAATCGTTTCTCACGTGGGGAGGGGGCGGCTGGGTCTCGGGTGGGAACCGTTGCAGGAGACCGAGGAAGACCCGGTTTGGGAATGCGAACGTTTGAAAAATAGAAGCCGGCTTTGTGGCATAGCCATGGCCGCCCATGTGGCCGCAGGTTCGAGTCCGGCTGCTCCACTTCCGATCCAGCTCCCTGCTGTGGCCTGGGGAAGCAGTGGACGATGGCCCAAGTCCTTGGACCCCCGCACCTGCCTGGGATACCGGAGGAAGCTCCCGACCCCTGGCCTCAGCCTGGCGCAGCCCTGGCTGTTGGGGCCATTTGGGGAGTGAACCAGCGGATGCAAGATCTTACTGGCTCGCTCCCCTCCACTCTGTAATGCTCTCAAACATTTTTTTTAAATGTAGCGTAGGTTTTTTTTTTTTTAAATAATGTGTATTCCCATGAATTTTTGAAGGTCCTTCATATGTGTGGATTTCAAAAACATGTGCACCAATATGGTTAACTTTTAAAAGATTGGGTTTTTTTTCATCATTTGAGAGGCAGAGAGAGACAGGAAAAGAGTGCTCCCATGTGCTGGTTCACTCCCCAAATGGCCACAACAGCTGAGGCTGGGCGGGGACAATGCTGGTCTCCCACGTGGGTGGCATCCACTGCCTCCCAGGCGCACATCGGCAGGGAGCTGGAGTCCGGTGTTCAGCCAGGACTGGATGCAGGCACTCCCGCTTGGGACATGTGCATCTTAAGCGCTAGGCCAAGTGCCTGCCCTATACCTTTGTCTTCTAATTCCACGTCCCACGAACTTTCTGAAGTCCCAGGTGGGGTGGATACGAAGGGCTTGGCATGCCAGCTGCCATGTTGGCAGAACCGAGATGAGACTGGGCGCTGAGGCAGGTGCAGGGGGCGGGGGCTCTGAGCAGAGATGGTAGGAGGCAAGGAGGGAGGGAGAGGCTACAGCCGCCCAGCGCAGGCACAGGAAAGCAGGTCCCCGGTTCCGGTGGGAAGAGCTGGCGAGTGTTCATCCCCAGAGGGAGTGGGGACCGCAGCAGGGAGCAACATTCAGAACACGGACTCGGATCTGGATCCTGAGCTGCACAATGGTCACATGCCTTACACGTGGGCTCCTTCCAGGCGTCCTGTCCAGCTCTCAGCCCCTCCCCCTGCTACCTGTCCTGCTCTTGACAGTGGCTGTGTGAGTCAGGCTGACAATACCAGGCCCCTAGAAGGTCACAGTGGGGCCTGGACGTTATTCCATATTCCATGGGGCTGAGAGAGAATTCTGCACCAGTGTCGGGAGCCAGAGGACCGGAAGGCCACCAGCAGCGAACTTCAAATTTTACTGTTTAGCTATTGGACTTTCTCAAACCATGTGGCTCCTGGTAGGGGTGGGGATGCGCCAAGCCAAAAGGAGCCACCAACCACCCTGCCGGGATGTGGGGTCAAGAAAGCAGGGAGGGGGCCGGCGCCACGGCTCACTAGGCTAATCCTCCGCATGTGGCGCCGGCACCCCGGGTTCTAGTCCCTGTCGGGGCACTGGGTTCTGTCCCGGTTGCTGCTCTTCCAGTCCAGCTCTCTGCTGTGGCCCGGGAGTGCAGTGGAGGATGGCCCAAGTGCTTGGGCCCTGCACCCCATGGGAGACCAGGAGAAGCACCTGGCTCCTGCCTTCGGATAGGCACAGCTCCAGCCGTTGCAGCCATTTGGAGAGTGAACCAACGGACGGAAGACCTTTCTCTCTGTCTCTCTCTCTCTCTCTCTCACTAACTCTGCCTGTCAAAAAAAAAACACACACACAATAGGGAGCTCCCACTTCCTCACTGCACCCCAAAACTCCTCACACAAGACCTTGAAATCCGTTATGAGTAACACTGGTAATCACTTAACAAACGGAAGTGCGGCCTGTGTTCTGCCAAGCTTGCATTTATCGCCTGATGTGGGTCCCTGGCCCCCTGGAAGGTCACCCTGCCACTCACACATACACAGAAGCCCAGCTCAGGGACTCCGCTGTGGTGGCTCATGCGGGCTCACGCACAGAACAACTGTGCAGCAGCCATGGGGGTCCCCACTCCCCCCTTCATGTTCCAGGCCTTTCTGCCACATGCAGCCATCGGCCTGACATCAGCCCCCGAGAGAGACCCCCAAGCACCTGGCCGCTGCCATTGTCCATGCAGGTCAGCCCCGTGTCCCCTGGTGACACCGTCTGCTACTCTGAGGGGCGAGGACCCTGCAGTGTTCTGGAGGCTTCTTGGAACCCTGCATGGGGGAGACAGGAAGGGCTTGCTCCACCTCACTGCTGCCTTTCCCACCTGGGGAGGCTGGAGCTCGCCACAGCTGCATGGACGAAGCCTGCATTCGTGTGTGACCGCTCACCACCAACGCACTTGGCAAAAACAGCCCCCTGAGCAGGATTCAGAACCATTCTCTGTTTGGACTGACACTGTGCCAGGTGCCTTGTGTGGAAGCATAGATGGGGCTGGTGTTACGATGCAGTGGGTTGAGCTGCCCAGCAGTGACACTGGCAGAAAAGTGCATTTTCAGCTTTGAGGGTCATGTGGTGTCGGTCACAGCAGCCACGTGTGGGGAAATTAGGCACCAGAGGCAATTCAAAGATGGCGCCTGCAGGGAAATTAGGCACACGTGGCAATTCAAAGATGGCGCCCAAAGGAAGTAACGTGGGCAGTACCCAAAGTTGTTTACCACGAAAGCTGATTGGCCGCACAGCATCAGGGGAGGTGACAGCTGATGACGAGTGTACAGACATGTGGCTGGTCCTGTAAAAAGTCACCCTGTAAAATGACCTTTTAAGTAATTGGTTGGTCCTTATGCCCTGCCCCAGTAATCCTGTGGTCTTGTGCTTTAAAAGGCTTTGCTATGTGCGTAATAAACCGAGTTCTTGCTTGCTTGACTTGACTCCCCGCTGCGTCTGACTGTCTCTGGGATCGGGAGGCTGGGGAAAGGGCGAGCGGTGCACTTACCTTTCCTCGGACCCAGTCCATCCTCGTGCGGGTGGACTAAGACCCAGCAGCCTCGGACAGAAATGGGCTCCAGCTGCTCTGCTTCCGATCCAGCTCCCTGCTGATACTGCTGGGAAAGCAGCAGAAGATGCCCAGGTCCTTGGGCCCCTGCACCCACGTGGGAGACCTGGGTAGAGTTTCAGGCCATTGTTTCCGGCGTGGCCCAGTGGCCCAGCTTGGGCTGTTGGGGCCACTTGGAGAATGAACCAGCAGATTGAAGATATTTCTCCAAGTCTCCCCATCTGTCTCTTTTGTTCTGCCTTTCAAATAAAGGAAATAAATCTTAGAGCAAAAAAGAAAGAAGGGGCCAGCGCCATGGCTCACTAGGCTAATCCTCCACCTGCGCGCCAGCACACCAGGTTCTAGTCCCAGTCGGAGCGCCGGATTCTGTCCTGGTCGCTCCTCTTCCAGTCCAGCTCTCTGCTGTGGCCCGGGAGTGCAGTGGAGGATGGCCCAAGTGCTTGAGCCCTGCACCCACATGGGAGACCAGGAGGGAGTGCCTGGTTCCTGGCTTCAGATCAGCGCAGCGCGCTGGCCATGGTGGCCATTTAGAGGGTGAACCAACAGAAGGAAGACTTTTCTCTCTCTCTCTCTCACCGTCTAACTCTGCCTGTCAAAAAAAAAAAAGAAGAAGAAGAAGAAGAAGAAGAAGAAGAAGAAGAAGAAGAAGAAGAAGAAGAAGAAGGAAGGAAAGGAGAAAGAAATGGGCGTATGTTGCAACAAAACTTGCAACAAGTAGGTGGAGGGCCAGGTGCGGCCATGGGCCGTGATTTGTCTGTGTTTGAGGGTAGCATCAGCTTCCGCTTTAAACAAAGGCAGCAGTGTGCCGCTTGAAGCTCATCGTCCGCTCATGGGAAGCCCCACACAGGCATCTGTGGTCAGTGGACAGCTCACCCTCAAGTCTGGATTCAGACGCCCAGACCCTGCCCCCCCCGGGCTCCAAGGCAGTGGGGTCGTCCAAGGCAATGGGCAGGCTGGGCCAGTTGGCCGCTGGCTCCTTGCCTGGAAATGCGCACCTGCAGCATCCCACTGGAAGGCCAGGGTCACGGGCGCCACGGGAAGCAGAGGGAGTGGAAGTCTCGGGCGTGGCCCATGCGGAAGCAGAGGGGCAGGCCCTGCGGTCAACACCTCGCCGTCCCTGATACAGACAGGACATAGAAGAAAGCCCGACTGCCTTTGGAAAGCCAAGGTTCTGGAGAAGCTGCAGAAGGCTCTCAGAGAGCAGAGGGGGTGCTCCTGAACCCTACCTGAGCCCTCACAGCGGGAGCCAGCAGCCACGTGGGGTGTGAGGGACTCTCAGGAGCCAGGCAGAGCCGGGGAGGCTGGCCCGAGCCCGAGGGCCACGCACAGCGGCTCAGGAACCCTGGCTTCAGCTCAAAGACAGAGGAAGCCACAAGGGAAGAGCGACGATTCTTTCGTGCCAAAGAGGATTCTCTCAGGGGCTGGAGCGTGGCTCAGCGAGGACCAAGGCTGGGGGCAGGGGGACACCAGGACCCTTCCAGCTACAAGCAGGGGTTGGACATGCAAACCAGAGCGGGATTGCGATTGGTTTCAGGCGGTGAGTCCACAGCAGGAAGCCCAGAGGAGCAGGTTTGTGGGATGGGGTCAGCTGAATCGAAGGTGGCTACAGGACCCCCAGGTACGGGAGCCTGCTGGGGAACCACAGGCCCACTGCACAGCGCTGGTCCCCGCGGGCAGCCAGAGGTCCGGAAATCATTCTGCAGACCGAGCTGACGTCCGCTGACCACACTTGCACGATGGAGCTGCCTGGAGCAAAACGGCACAGCGACCAGACGTGTCACCGGTTACACGGGACAATATTGATTTCCAACAGGTGGCGAAGGGGAGAGCCCGTGAGGGCACACAGGAAAGAGACCTCGACACCCATTCATCAGGTGCTGCCAGCCCAAGACCAGATGTTGCTGGAAAAAAAAAAAAAAAAAAAGCCAGGAATCTCATCATTTATCCCAGACGAGAAGAGCCCCTGGCCTGGAGCTTCAGGGCGAACAGGAACCGTCAGGCAGGGGGGTTTCACATGACTGCCTGTCACCCGTTACCAATTGATGCCGGCGGTGTCCGACACGCGCCAGCACACGTCTGCTAGGAAGGCAGGAGCCCGGCCCTGGGGAACGTGCGCCACCTGCATCCGAAGGCTGCAGGCAGGGCTTCCGGGGGGCTGCAGACCCGGACATTCTGAGCACGCCCACCTGGGGTGCTTGAGACCTGGAAACCCACAGTCAAGGCAGGCCAGGGCCCAGGCCTCGTCCTCCCTCCTGGCCAGGTCTGGGTGACCCTCCCAGGCTGTGTCGAGTGTGCCACACCAGGCGTGAAGGCTCTGACCACGACAGGCCAGGGCAAGTGCCATCACCCCGCCGGCAGGGCCAGGTCTCCTGGGGCAACCCCCCCAGGCTGTGTCATCTGCACCACAGCCAGGCCTGAGCATGGCCTGCAGTGTGAAGGGAGGGGTGTGCTCACCGCCTCTCTGGACCCTCCTCGGCACAGGCTTTGGCCTTCACACTGCAGACCAGCCCTCGCTGTTCCAGTGTGAAAGCCCAGTCGGGACCTCCAAGTCCCGGTCAGTGGGTCCCTGAGGCCCACGAGTGGTTGGGTAGAGGGGCCCGGCTGTTTTGCATAAGCAGCACCACCTGTTGTTTCCTTCGGAGCTCCGCAGACCCTAGGATGGCCGCGTTTGCCATCACGGTGTGCAGCGAAGACCCCCAGTGTGTGGGGCCTGGGTCCACAATGACCCTGTGACACCCTCGAGTAGGCACCAAGGAGTGCAAGCCACGGATCCCAACAGACCCAAATTGCTCCCTGAAAGACCCTATTCAAAGACCCCAACCTAGGGGCCCCTGCAGCCAGGGGCACTGCTGTAGAGCAGGCGTCAACAACCGAGAGCCCCAGGGGGACGGCTGTGGACCGCACTGCCCACACGAGGAGAGCAGGCAGCAGTGGGGTCCGCATTTGGTCCCCAAGGCAGCCAGGGGCCAAGGAGAGAGATGTGCAAGGGACGACCTGCAAGGCAAGAAGGGACACACTCCTGGAGGGAAGGACCGTGCCCACCAGGGCCTGGCAGACGCGGGTGCTCAGTGGGCTTGTGTGGAAGTGGGGAGGAGGGAAGAGGAGGAGAAAGAGTTCTGGGGGGAGGGGGAGGAAGGACTCCCAGGACCAAAGATCGGATTCCAGGCAGAGACCAGCCCTCTGGGGTGGGAGGGCTCCGGGGGGCTACCCCACAGTCCTTAGCAAGCGCAGGCCCTGCCAGAATCCCCGTGGACTCTTGCCCACTTTCTGCCCCACCTGCCAGGCTGGCACCTCCATGGGCACAGGGGCTGTGCCCCCCCCCTCACCCAGCACTGGGCCGGACACATGGAAGAGCCAGAGAAGGAGGGCACAGGCCCTGTCACTCTTCAGAGGCAGGGGGTGGGGGGTGCCATGGGGCAGACGGAGGAGGGGGAGGCGGTGGCCAGGCTGCCTCCTCCGCACCCCACGGGCCCCTCAGTCCCGAGTGCCTGGGCCGGCGAGGGAGCCAGCAGCCCAGCAGCGTCCTGACTGCCGGGAGCGGTGACTCAGCGGCCATCTGTTGTTTAACGAGACGATGACAAGCCAATGGAGTGTTCTCCCCCTTCTCTTTAATATGGCAAATCGAAAAATGTGACTTTCTTGATCCATATTTTAATGAGTGAGTCGCTCCCTCTTACTGAATGCTGCAGTAAACAAAGCTGTGATTTGCCTAGGAATTCCTGCTGGGGATTCTTCAGCGCTGGTTTTGGGGGCTGGGGTCCTTTTTTATAGGGGAGGGGGCACTAGGCCAAGGTCACACCTCCCTGCCTCTGCTGGGGGAAGGGGTCTGTCATAGGCAGGATTTGTTCCTTGAATTTCAAAAGAACAGGGCAAGCCCAGCACGAGTCAGAGAGGACAGGCTACAGGGCAGGGACCAGGGCCCCTAGGATGCTGCAGCCGACCCTGGGTGACCGAGGGGCCCCTCCCCTCCCCAGGCCCCCACTTCTCTGTCTGTAGAAGCTAGGGAGGCCTGGCTTACCCTGAGGTCCTGGGTGTCGGCCCTGCAGCTCAAGGTTTTTCTGGAGAGACTTTGGCAGTTTGCACAGGCACCGTGCTCCTGTGGGCAGAATGGCGGTGTTGAGGAGGGGATCTT
The DNA here is from genome assembly GCF_033115175.1 of Lepus europaeus. NCBI lineage: Eukaryota > Metazoa > Chordata > Mammalia > Lagomorpha > Leporidae > Lepus > Lepus europaeus. The sequence goes on along the minus strand of NC_084848.1, from coordinate 4,613,294 downwards.
GCACACCCTGTGTGACTGGCCCTGGGGGAGTCGCTGCAAGCCCTGAGCAGGCCCTCAGATCCGGTTGTGCCACAGAGAAGGCGACAGCACCACCTGCCCACGGCACCCCCTCCCTTGGTGCTCATCCTGCTGCCTGGGAGAGGAAACTCCGTGGGGCATGATCCTGTCTCTTCGTGTGCAGGGGGGTCTGCCCTAGGAGCAGGGAGCCATGTGTGCAGCTCAACCAGAGACGGGGCAAGGCCCTGCCACCCGGAGGGCCCAGTCTCCCTGACTGTGAGGTGCCACGGGCACAAGCCCCTGGCCGTGCAAGGGGACGTGTTTGTAGTAGCCTCACGACCAGGAGGCCACACAAGGTGGCGTGAGAACATGGCTTTGGGATCCTACAAGTCAGGCTCTGAATCCGTTCATCAGCGTGGGCGAGGGAGCCCCTCTGAGACTCAGTTTCCCCGTCTGTTAGCAGGGCTGAGAAGCCCACCAGAGCGGGGTGGGGGGTTGAGCCAGCGTGAAGAAGCTGGGGCCTGCAGGTGTCTCCTCGGGATGCCCAGGTGCTGTGCCGCGTGCTTCCCACACCGGGCCCCCACCCCCACCCCTCAGGCTGGCCACCAGCCCCCTCCCCCATGCGTGGACACAGGGCCTGTTGGGGGGGGGCTAAGATCTGGCCACGTGCTCTGCCTCCGTCCAAAAGCCACGTTCACGTGACCATCGACAGAGGATTGATGAAATTAAGCACAGATGGCTACTTTGTTGTTGTTCTTTGAACTGACAGCTGCTGGTATAAAAATAAATTAAATTAAATTTCACATAAGTCAGACTTTTTTTGTATTTTTTTCAAATGATCTAAGTTTTTCTGTGTTGTTGTCGTTAAATTGTTTTCTTTCTTTCGAACATACGGAGGCAGAGAAAACGCCAGGGCAGGAGAAACAAGAATTGCGAGGGGGCTGCTCCAAGGCGACCTCAGGATTCGGAGAAAGTCCCACCCAGCTCCCCCGGCCCTGACCCCTCGGAGCCGAGAAGGCCGCGGGGCCGCCAGGGTCAGCCCTTGGCTCCGCTGTGTTTTGGGCTTAGGCCAGGATGTCAGACTGTCCTAGGTTCCAGTCCAGACCTGGCCCTGTTAACCGCGTACCTTGGGCCAGTCATTTTCACTTCTGGGTCCCGACTTCCTGATGCACACCGTGTTTACTCCCGAGGGTCGGCCGCCTGCGCCCCCGTGCTCGGCAATGCTCGGCTCATTCTCGTGAGCTCCGTGACCTTGAGCAAGCAGAGCGTCTCCGCTGCTCCTGAAGATTCCGCACAGGAGCTCACAGACAGGCGTCCCGACCTGTCCCACAGCAAGGTCGAGAGACTGCTCCCCCACCCGCCCTCCCCTCTGTTCACACCTGTGCCTTGTGCATTCGGTGGAGAAGCCGGAGGCTCGGCCAGGCGAGGAGCAGGTCCGGAGCCGGCATCTGTTACCTGGCCAGCCCTGCGCCCGCTCCCTTCCCTGGGAACTTTCTCTCCTGTCCGTGGCTACCTCTGCTCTTGAGTAACCTGCTCCTGGCCACAGCGCTCTGGTCCACAGGTGGACAGCTAGCCAGGGAGGCCAAGCAGAGCCCTGCCCTGGGATTTTCCAAAGGGAGGGAGGGAGGGAGAGGGAGAGAGAGAGAGAGAGGTGAGTCCACGGCTTGTTCCTGCTCTTGGAAGAGGGTGATCAGCAGAGACAGTGAGGCGGGGATCAAGGATGGAGGGAAAGCCAGGGGCCCTTCCGTCCCCACTTCCACCCCTTCCCCCATCCCTACCTCATCGCCACTCTTCCTGCCATCCGGCCATTCTGCGTGGCTGTGGGTCTCTGCCTAGTGACAGGTGACTGTCACTGCACCCGACTGCCCAGTCCTCGGTGGGTGGGGGAGAGATGACAAAAGGGCAGCAGAGCCGGCCAAGGGTTCGGGTAGGGAGAGCTGCAGATAAGAGTGGTGGGCTCTCCAAAGGGGAGAGACCGGTTCTACAACGTTGCCTGGAGGAGGCGGCCCTGGATGTGTGGAGGAGAGAGGCTTCCGTGCAGGAGGAGCAGTGGGGTGGGAAAGCCAGGGAAGCCGTTCTCGGGGGGAGAGGGGGACAGCGGGGAGGAAGGGGCCGACCGAGAGAGGCCTCGGTGCCGCGTTGGGAATACTCGCTTGGCTGCAGGCTGGGAAGGGCAAGAGCCCCCCTCACCATTCTTCCCTCCGGGGCCAGGCAGACACTTCTAGCTGGCCTGAGGAGTGGGACCGGGCTCCAGCCTCCTGACCCATTTAGTCTCCCGTGCCGTGCTCAAGCAGCCATGCCAACAGGTTGGAGTTGGCGTGTGGGGTGGAACCTGCCTGCCAGCCTGTCACCCATGACGGCGGAGCTCCTGTGGGCTCCCATGGACACCAGGGCTGCCGGGAGGGAGCACGGGCGCAGGAGGGGAGCCTGTCAGACCTTTGGGTTGCAATGAACCAAGAGCTCTCGGCGGCACTGAAGGCCCACACGGCCTGTCGAGGGGACTTGGCTGCTTGTCAGGAAAGTGATGGACACGCCGTGCCTGCGCTCGGTCTGGGGAGCAGTTCTTACCAGTTTTGTACAGCACTGGCAATGGGAGTGACTCTTGAAGCAGACAGACGCCCTCTCTCCGCCCCTGCCTTCAGCCGGGTGCCCCAGGCCTATGCATGCAGAGGGAAAGCCCTGGATCTGCAGCTCTCAGCGCTGCACCGAGCCTGCTCCCCACTCCAAATCCCATCCTCAGTGGGCCCTGGGAGCCCCCAGGACGAGGGGTCAGAGATCATGGCTCCTGCTAACTGGCAGGCAGCCTCCCATCCGTCACTCCACACCAGCGACATTCCAGAACCTTCTGCAGACTGGACATCCAACATGGCAGCCACACACGTCTTGTAGCACTTGCAATGAGGTTAACACAAGTGTGGAAATGAAAAACTGTGATTTAAATTGTATTTCGTTGTATTTCATTGTATTCAGCTTTAGTCAAGTGTCTATGAGTGGCTGCAAGCTACCGTCCTGGCAACACAGCTTCCAATTCTGAGCCTCAACTTTCGAATCTGTAAAGTGGGCCTGTGAATCCTTACCTTGCAGGGGATTTGTAGGATGAAGTTATAACAGCAGTGAGAACCACACACACGATGCAGCTTCGTAAACTAAAAGCTGGCAAAGCGATGCGAAGGGCGCCACCCAGCGCTCTTCCATCCCTTGCTTTCATTCTGTCAAGTCCCAGGGAAGTATGGGGCTCTGGGGTGGGGGTGGGGGTGGGGGCAGCAGCAGGAAGCCAGCCCTGCCTTCACGGAGCGTGCAGTGCAGCAGGAGAAACGGCTTCTGCAGACACCCCAACATACGTTAGGGAGGAGGAGGACAGGGGGTCATCTGAGTGGCCATGAGCAGTGGGCGTGGGTTGGGTAGGCGGCAGGGAGGCAGGCCCGTGTGGCCCTGAGCAGTGGCCGTGGGTCAGGTGGGCGGCAGGGTGGCAGGTCCGTGTGGCCCTGAGTGGTGGCCGTGGGTCAGGTGGGCGGCAGGGTGGCAGGTCCGTGTGACCCTGAGCAGTGGCCGTGGGTCAGGTGGGCAGCAGGGTGGCAGGTCTGTGTGGCCCTGAGTGGTGGCCATGGGTCAGGTTGGTGGCAGGGAGGCAGGTCTGTGTGGCCCTGAGCAGTGGCTGTGGCCCCTGACACTGTCTTTGGCAGGGTGGCAGGTCCATGTGGCCCTGAGCGGTGGGCGTGGGTCAGGTGGGCAGCAAGGAGGCAGGTCCATGTGGCCCTGAGCAGTGGCCGTGGGTCAGGTGGGTGGCAGGGTGGCAGGTCCATGTGGCCATGAGCCACACAGATCAGGGGATCACAGGGCGTGATCCCCTGACGCTGTCTTTGGCAGGGAGGCAGGTCCGTGTGGCCCTGAGCAGTGGCTGTGGCCCCCTGACGCTGTCTTTGGCAGGGAGGCAGGTCCGTGTGGCCCTGAGCAGTGGCTGTGGCCCCCTGACGCTGTCTTTGGCAGGGAGGCAGGTCCGTGTGGCCCTGAGCAGTGGCTGTGGCCCCCTGACGCTGTCTTTGGCAGGGAGGCAGGTCCGTGTGGCCCTGAGCAGTGGCCGTGGCCCCCTGACGCTGTCTTTGGCAGGGAGGCAGGTCCGTGTGGCCCTGAGCAGTGGCTGTGGCCCCCTGACGCTGTCTTTGGCAGGGAGGCAGATCCGTGTGGCCCTGAGCAGTGGCTGTGGCCCCCTGACGCTGTCTTTGGCAGGGAGGCAGGCCCGTGTGGCCCTGAGCAGTGGCCGTGGGTCAGGTGGGTGGCAGGGAGGCAGGTCCGTGTGGCCCTGAGCAGTGGCTGTGGCCCCCTGACGCTGTCTTTGGCAGGGAGGCAGGTCCGTGTGGCCCTGAGCAGTGGCTGTGGCCCCCTGACGCTGTCTTTGGCAGGGAGGCAGGCCCGTGTGGCCCTGAGCAGTGGCTGTGGCCCCCTGACGCTGTCTTTGGCAGGGAGGAAGGTCCGTGTGGCCCTGAGCAGTGGCTGTGGCCCCCTGACGCTGTCTTTGGCAGGGAGGCAGGCCCGTGTGGCCCTGAGCAGTGGCTGTGGCCCCCTGACGCTGTCTTTGGCAGGGAGGCAGGCCCGTGTGGCCCTGAGCAGTGGCCGTGGCCCCCTGACGCTGTCTTTGGCAGGGAGGCAGGCCCGTGTGGCCCTGAGCGGTGGCTGTGGCCCCCTGACGCTGTCTTTGGCAGGGAGGCAGGTCCGTGTGGCCCTGAGCAGTGGCCGTGGCCCCCTGACGCTGTCTTTGGCAGGGCCTTGGCTCACCCTGTGACATCAGCTCCCAGCCAGAGCTCCGAGATGCAGAGCCACTAGAACCCAACTTTGGGGGCCTCTGCCGCTGCCCAGGCCTTTGGTCACCTCGGCTGAGGACCTGGCTCCGGATCTGAAGTCAACTCAGGACTCAACAGGGGCCGCCCACCGGAGCCGCCCGCGGCGGGAGCCAAGGAGTCTGTGCAGGTGCTCTTTGTCCAACAAGAAGAAAACGTAGGGGAGAGGCGGGAGGGGTAAAGGAGGAGGCAGCGGGGGCTGTGGGCTCTGGTCTCAGTACTGCTGGGTCTCCGAGGGCCCCGTGGGAGCAGGGCACTGCCCTTATCCAGACCTCGGCTGCCCGAACCGTAAACAACAGTTCACCCAGCTGAATCTTTTGGTCCATAACAGCTGTGGCCTCCAATTCTAGAAAAATCTGTACAATGACAGCACAGCTGATGATGACAGCATAGCAACTACCCCTCTAGGAAGGTCAGTGTCAGGGCTAAGGGCTCCTCTTTCAGCCCCCAGCAGCGCGGGAGACATTGTCCCTTCATTTCCCAGGGGCTGATGCGGAGGCTCAGAGAGGGGAGGGCTGTGCCCACCAGGGACAGCTCCAAACCACGCCACTTGCAGGCCCTGTGTTCTCTCCCTCACTGGGTTGGGGGCCCTGGACTCCCATGCCAGACCTGCAGCCCCACCCACTCCTGCCCCTCCTTGGGGAGCTAGCCATGCCCCTGGGGACTGATGGAACCCGCTTAGGGCCCAGCTTGCAGAATGGAGAAAGGTTTCTGTGGTCTGTGGCAGGTTCCTCACCAACCTGGGCAGCCCTGAGGAATGGACAGGCCTCTGGGGCAGGACAGACAGACAGACAGGGTCTCTGGACAAGACAGACTCCCGCCTTGCTGCTGCTATCTGTGTGTGCAGCCTTGGCCATGGTCCCTCCAGCCTCCAAGTCTGTATCCCCGCCTGGAAGTGGGGGTGACGGCCGCTCCTGCTACCGACGGGATGGTGGAGGCACAGCTCTGGGCGGGCAGCACCACCCAGGAGCCCTGACCAGGAGAGGGCTCCCTGTTGTCAAGGTCAGGCCTGGAAAGGCCTGGAGGCGTGGACCAGGCTCTCCATCCACAGGGCTGGTCCTCAGCGCCCGAGCCTGGCTGCAGCCTGTCCCAGTAGCAGCAGGAGCAGAGGATCTCAAATGAATTAAAAGCAAGCATGTGTGTTTGTCTTCGGCCCATCTGTGGCAGTTTCTCGAAGCACCCGCTCTTGGAGCGGGGGCTGGGGGACAAGACGGAAGTAGAATGGCTCTTGGAGAAGCTGGAAAAATTAGCAATTAGGAGGGAAAATTGTAATGAGAAAATGAGCCTTAATAAGGCAAACACAATACTGCTGCAGCTTTTTTCCTGCTCTCTCGCCGCAAACAAGCGGTGACTTCACGTCTGGATGTCTTTGCTCTCCTGCAGCAGAGCCAACTGGGAAAGGGCTGGAGAGAAATGTCTCCATTGTCTTCACAGTCCTGGCCTCCGGGAGGAGAAGGCCTCTTACGTGATGGGCAGGAGAACCTCACTGGCTGCCCCTTGTGCTCGGGTGACACCCACACTCGTCACTTGTCAGGGTGGGCTTGGTGGTGCTACAGTGACAACCCCAGACCCTCCATGCATCGCTCCCCAACTGTGTCTTCAACCCAGGGGACAGGGACGTGGGGTGCCCAGAGAGGCCACGGGGTGCTGTGGTGGTGGGAGGAAGACGGCCACTCCTCTCCCACTGGCTCTCCAAGCCTTAACCTGGAAGGGACCTCAGCACTTGCACTCACTTTCATTAACCAAAGACAGGGCAGGGAGCTGCCTGCCAGCTGTGCACCCAGAAGGGGGGCTGGGGGCCGTGTGACCAGCCCGGCGGCCTCTGTACGCTCGTGGGACCCAGCACAGGAAGCAGCTGGCAGCCGCTGGTGGCACTGTCCCACTTTACAAACGAGAGCCTGAGGCTCTGCCGCGTCATTCGCTCACTCAGCACTGGTGGCTTCCACACTCACCCAACAGTAAGTGAACCTGCACTTCTTCATTTCCGGGAGTTCATTCCACGATCGGCAGCCTTTGTTGCGGGCCAGCATTGTGCTAGCCTCTGGAAACACTGCAGGGGATGGAACACGGTCCCTGCCTTCACGGACCTCATGGCCCAGGGAAATACAGAAACAAGAAATAATGAGAAGTAAAATAATGAGAAATAAAATAATGAGAAATAAAAATAATGAGAAAATCCTGAGGATGAGGAGGACTGAGAGGGAAGTGACCAGCGCTGGGTGAACGAATGAGTGAGGACTGTGTCAATGAATGAATGAGGACCGTGTGAATGAATGAGTGAGGACCAGGTGAATGAGTGAGTGAGGACCAGGAGATTGAATGAGTGAGGACCAGGTTGATGGATGAGTGAGGACCGGGTGAATGGATGAGTGAGGACACACGCGGTGAAGGTCGTCTTCCGGCCTTAGCCCCAGACCGGCAGCCCAGAGCCGGGGAATGGGCTGAGCTGCAGGCTGCTGTCCCACCGCGTTCTGGAGCTGTGGTTTGGGTAAAACTCTGCCATTGAAGATGAGGAGGAGACTCACTGCTCCAACTCTGCCCACTTTAAAGAGCATTCCTCTAGCGGGTACCGGCACCTGGTGCACACTTGCTACGTGCTGGCCGGCACCCTGACAATGCTTCCCATGGCAACGTGATTGGGTGAAGGAGCGGGCCCTGAGTCCAGTCTGATGCCAGGGGAACAGCACACGAAGGGTGGAAGCTGGGCTCTGCTCCGGCCTGGGCGTGCCCTCCGGTCCAGGAAGGGGGCCGTTTGTATTTCCAGGGCCCTCAGCGCTGACACCCTTAGGGGCACCCGATACCAGAGAGCCGCCTCTCCATGAATATCAACGCCAATCAGTGGTGCTGGGACTCGCAGGACAGGTGGGAATGGCTGAAAGCCGACCTTGGTCCTGGCTCAGGGCCTCCTGCATTGTCACCTGGGGGACTCAGCGCCATCTGGGAGTTCAGGCCCAAGGCATTGACTGGGGACCAGAAGCTGCCAGGGAGGGCACGGGGTTGCTCCCAGGCTTGGCAGGATTCTGCCTGGCAACCCCACCAAGCAACCTTCCCCGAGCTTTTAGGTTTCCCTCATGAAAGGCTGATTGGCTCAGATTGCCACGCTCCTGTATCGGGTGTTCCTATTGGGCAGAGTTCACACCCACCCATGATCGTCTTTGGCTCCGCCCCCAAGCTCTGGGCCAGTCAGCAGGTGGGCCGCTGGTGTGTATGGCACTGTCACTGGCAGGTGGCCCAGGTTGGGGGAACTCCGTCTCTCAGCTGCCGTGATGAGCAACTCCGCAGTGATCTTGGGTGAGTCACCTCCTTTCTCATCTGGAAAATGGGTCCATGGTGGCCCTGCTGGGACCACCGTACTCACACCCTCAGGGACTCGTTCCTGGCTCATGCAGAAAGGACAGCCAGTCTCCACATGCATGGGGCTTCGAGGACAGGAGTGGAGGCGGAGAGGGCAGGGTGGAGAGGAAGGGCCCCGCCATGGAGGCGGCCGGTCCCCAGCTGCACGGAGACGCGGTGCCTGCTGTGGACAGAAGGCTTCTCTCTGCCAAGGAGTGACAAGGCACTGAGCATCCAGGCCCTGAGAAGCCGAGGATTTCACAGCCCCCCCACGGCCAAGCCCGTCCCCGCCAGCCCGGGAGAAACAGCTGGGCTGACAGCGCAGCCTCGGTTAATGGGAGCTGTAATTTCTCCTGCGCCTCCGTCTAGAAACGGCGGTGATGTGCATAATTCATGGGGGTCTGAGTCTGTGCAGCCAGGCTGTTCGCCCGCGCACAGTTGGGCGGATGCGAGGGTGGAAAAGCAGCCCAGGGCGGCCGGCAGGGGCTTGGGAAGCTGACATCCAGCCGTGGAGCAGAGGCCCACAGCTGCCACTCCCGTGGGCTCCCGGCAGGGCCACAGGTGAACAGAGATTCTGCTGTTGGGTGGCTCTTGTCACTGAATCCCCAGCCCAGCCTGGAGGGGGCTTTTGTGCAGCCTTGGGACAGGGTTCTCGTATTGGCCTTCCACCCCGACCCCAAGCTGGGGGTTTGTCGCCTGACACCTACCCCCCGACACAGGCCTCCCTGCTTGAACAGGGGCTCCCTGGCCAGGGCCCCCGTCTGTCTTCACAGCCATCTCTCAGCGCTCAGAATAGTATGATCTCAATAAATACTCGCTGAGGGGCCCAGGGGGTCCAGGATCTCAGCCTGCAGGAGGGAGGCTGCTGGTAGAGTCGAGAGACAGGAGCCTGAATCCTAGTTCTACCACTGACTTGTGGGTGGTCCCGCACAGCTCAAACCTCTTAAAACTCTCTGAGCCTCTGTTTGCTTTTCTGTAAAACAGGGGTAAGTGGGTGCCACCGCCTGCCACGCCAGCGTCCCATTTGGGCACCAGTTCAGGCCCCGACTGTTCCACTCCCAATCCAGCTCCCTGCTAATGGCCTGGGAAGGCAGTGGAGGACGGCCCAACTGCTTGGGCCCCTGCTACCCACATGGGAGACCCAGGGGAAGCTCCTGGCTCCTGACTTCAGCCTGGCCCAACCCTGGCCGTTGCAGCCACTGGGGGAGTGAACCAGTGGATGGAGGCGCTCAGTCTCTCTCAATCTCTCTCTGTGTAACTCTGTCTTTAAAATAAATAAATAAATCCTTAAAGAACTTTTTAAAAATGGGGATAAGTGGATCATACCCTAGGGAACCTAACGGGGGCCTCTTAGCCTCTTGGAAGAGGGCGGAGTCTCTCTCCCCAGGCCCATCAACTCAGGAAGACCAGAGCAGCTCCAGTCCTGACAACTGGGCGGCTGTATCGTAGTGTGAAGACCTCTGCGTTCCGTGTGTGTGTGTGATGATTCTTGTGCCTTGCAGACAGCGCACGGGCTCCTGCCTCCGTTCTGCCGGGTGCTCACTTCCTGGGCCGTGTTTCTTACGCAAGCTTTTGCCCTTGAAGGGGGCAGAATGGGCTTCGCAGGAGTGACACGCGCAGGTTTCTGGAAGATTCCACAACCAGTCCTGTGGTTCTACAACTGCCAGTCTAGAGGTTCCAGAACTGCCCAGGGGGATTCTGGAGCCAGGGACCCTGGGATTCCAGAACACTGCCCCGGACATTCTGGCCCTCAAGACTCTTACCCAAGAATCCAGGAGGGCAAAGGTCAAGGACAACGAGTGCCCTGATCCAGGTCTCACTTGGAAACCTCGTTCACATGGACCTTGTTTAGCTTAGCCATCCCAGGCCCAGGGTTTCCAAGGTCACGTGTCGAAACCAGGCTTTCTCGTGGTGGTCGGCTCCCCAGGAGGATGGCGGGAAGAGAGTCCGCCAGCCCTGGGGCCTCACGGGCCCTGTGCACGCAGTCTGCTGCACCTGGACGCCGATTCTCTGGCGAGGGGCTCCCGGCACCCGTGGGGACACAGCTGAACCACTGTGTCCAGGAGTCTGGTTGGAAAGCAGCTTGTACTCAATAATGCATCCCCCAGCTGAGGCCGCCCAGCCTGGGTCAGGCCGGGGTGGAGCATCCGCCCCAGCGACAGATACAGGCTGCCTCCCGGAGCCCCGCAGCTGCCCCAGCCCTCAGGGGCCTTTTGTGAGGGAGCAGCACAGCCCGCCCTGACAGGCTCCACTCCTCTGCCCGGCAGCCTGAATATTCCATGGGCTTGAATAATGCAGGCACCCACATCGCTGCAAACCAACCAGGGCTGCTGCAGGGCTGCGGAGAGAATGCGTGCTGGGGTCTCCGTTCGTGACTGCGGGAGGGTCTCCTTGGGCGGGGGAGGAGGCCTGACCTGCGGGGCAGCGGGGGTAGGGACGCTGTTCCCCTCCCAGCCCCTGAGACTAGGGAGGGAGGGGGGTGGGAGCCAGGCAGACCCAGGCTTGATCCTGCTCCCGGCACAAACCACTTAGCCTTGCTGAGCCTCGGCTTCCAACCCTGTAACCTGAAGACCCTGCCGGGGACCAGGACCGAATTAGGAGAACGGGCAGAGAAGGGGGAGGCACACGCTGGAAATTGCCGCATGGGCTCTTTCCATCCTCCTCATCCCCACCTCAGTCATCACTCCCCAGGCAGAAACCGTGAGCCTCTCTCCTGGCTGCCTCAGAGACCACGTTGGTCACCCAGTGTGGGCTCCGGGAGGCAGACGCTTGGGAAGACCGCGGGAATCCCAAACCCCGGAAGGCAAAGCACGAACCAAGAGGGCCCCAAGCCCTGCCTCCCCCTCCCTGCTTAAAATCCTTTGTTTTCTGTTCTTATTTAGTTATTTGTTTTATTTGAAAGGCAGAGAGAGATTTTCCCATCTACTGCTTCACTCCACAAATGCCCGCAACAGCCACAGCTGGACCCGGCTGAAGCTGGAAACTCTGCCTGGGCCTCCCACGTGAGCGGCACAGGCCCAAAGTCTTGAATCATCACCGCTACCTCCTAGGATGCACAACAGCAGGAAGCTGGAATCAGAAGCGGAGGTGGCACTCGAACCCAGGCCCAACAGTGTGCGGTGTGGGCATCCTGAGGGTGGCTTACCCACTCTGCCTAACACCTCCCAAATCCTTTGTTCTTAAATGCAAAAACAAATAGCACTTGCTCATTATAACAGCTCAAGCCATAAAAGCACACTTAATACACTGAACAGCGTCTCCCACCCCAGCACCGTCCAGGTGAGTAGTGAGGGTCTGCCTCGCTGTGCTCCGAGCACGCCCGAGCACGGAAGTCGATGGCTGTCATGGCCGCCAGCCCAGGGCACCATCACAAGAAGCAAGAACAGGTGGCGTGTACGGCAGAAATGTGTCATCTCGCAGTTGGGGAAGCCGGAAGCCCCAGCGCCCCCTTCAGGTGCCTGGGACGGGCCCGTTCCTGGCCTCTCCGTGCTCCTGGTTGGTCCTCAGCCCGGGGCAGCGAAGCTCCAGTCTTCACACGATGTTCTGTCCGTCTGTCTGTCCGTCTGTCTGCGAATTGGCCTTTTCAAGATCACCAGCGCAGCAGATTAGGGGGCCCCTACTCTAGGCTGATCTCACCTCCATTACCTCTGCAGGCCCCCACTTCTGAGCTCCTGGGAGTTAGGACTTGAATGTGTGAACGGGGCAGGGGGCACACTTCAATGCATAACACTCTAGCTTCTCTCTCTCCCTGGCACGTCCATCACACGAGTCTCTCCAGGCCCACACAGTGTTCAAGCCACTAAAACAAACAAACAAATAAATAAATAAATAGCAGACTGCGACAGACAGCTCCATGGAGATACAAGTCCCATACTGTTCACATGACCTACCTAAAGAGCAGGCAAAGCCAACTCCAGCATCCCATATGGGCACCGGTTCGAGTTCCAGCTGCTCCACTTCCAACCCAGATCCCTGCTAATGTGCCTGGGAAAGCAGTAGAAGATGGCCCGAGTGCTTGGGTCCCTGCCCCCATGTGGGAGACCCAGAAGAATCTCCTGGCTCCTGGCTTCACCTTGTCTGTTACAGCCATCTAGAGAGTGAACCAGCAGACGGAAGATCTCTCTCTCTCTCTCTCTCTCTCTCTTTCTGTCTCTCCCTCTCTCTCTCTGTAACTCTAACTTCCAAATGAATACATAAATCTTAGAGAGAGAGAGAGGAAGGAAGGAAGGAAGGAAGGAAGGAAGGAAGGAAGGAAGGAAGGAACATATGGCAATGGCTTTTGTATGTTACGGTTTGGAGGTGGTGTGGGTGGCCCTGAGAGTCCACGTGTTAGAGGCATGGTCCCCAGGGGTCGGTATTGGGAGGAGGAGAACCGTTTAAGTTGCCGGGCCTTTAAGAGTGGGCGGTCCTAGGTCTTGCTCGGGGCACTGCCCTCAGAAGCCTTGGAGGTGGCTCCCCTGCAGTCCTGGTGATCCTCCTGAGAGGTTATCGTGAAAACCCAAGCCCAGGGCCACCCAGCGGTCTCTGCCTTCTGGTGCAGGATGCAAGCACTTCTACAGGCACCGCACCCCTGCCGTCCGCCACAGTGGGGCCGTGACGGGAGCCTCCCCAGAGCTAACTCGGACAGGCAGCACACCCTTGAGCCCCCAGAGCTGTGAGCTGGATAAACCTCTCCTTTGTAGGAGCCTGTGTGGGGCGCTCTGTGGTCGTGATGAGCAGCTGGCGAACAGTGTAGTCACTGTGTGGTCTCCACCACAGTCAAGTTTAGAACATCCTCATGACCTCAGAAAGAACTGCAGGGACGGACATGGTGCAGCGAGTGAGCCGCGGCTCGGATGCCCGCAGCCTGCGTTGCAGTGCACGGTTCGCATCCTGGCTGCTCCACACGCCCCATGCAGCTCCCGGCTAACGCTCCTGAGCAGCCAGAGACCAGCCCAAGCAATTGGGCCCCTGACAGCCACGGGGGAGACCTGGGTGGAGTTCCTGGCTCCTAGCTTCTGTCTGATCCAGCCCAGGCTACTGCAGGCATTTGGGGAGTGAACCAGCAGATGGGAGATCTCTCTGTGTCTTCCCCCACCCCCTGCCACTCTGCCACTCTGCCTTTCAAATAAATAAATTGAGCTGGAGTTTACCTACTTAGCACTCACCTATGTATCCCCCCCAGCCCTCAGCAACCTCTGCTTAGTTTCTGTCTCTCTTGACTTGCCTGCCCTGGGCATCTCATGTCAGCGGCATCCTATCATATGTGGTGTTTGGTGACCGGCGTCTCTCAGTCTTCATAATGTTCCAGGGTCATCCGTGGGGCAGCACATACCAGCATCTCGTTGTTATGGCTACATAATATTCCACCATAAGGATATACCGTGGGCTGCTTAGCCATCCATCAGGTGATGGGCATTTGGGTTACATCTACCTTTCGGCTATTACAAATGCTGCAATACACTCCCAGGTACAAGTTTTTTTTAAGGATGTTTCCTTCCATCTCTTGGATGACAGCTAGGAACAGAATTGCTATGGTAACCTGGTGTTTAATCATTTGAGGAATTGCCAGACTGTTTTCAAAAGCGGCCGGCTGCACCACGGAGCAGTCCCACCAGCAACATGTGCCGGTCCTGCTTCCTCCATGTCCTCGTTGTCACGTGACTTCTGTTGGGTGTGAAGTGGGGTCTCACTGTGGTTGTGACCAGCAGTGTTGAGCACCTCTTCATGTGCACAGTGGTCACTTGTGTATCTTCCCTGGAGAAGCCCTTTGCTTATTTATAAAATTGAGAGTTTTCTTTTTATTACTGACTCATGTGAGTGATTCGTATATTCTAGATACAAGTCCCTTATCAGACATATAATTTGCAAACATTGTTCTATCATCCTGTGGGTTGTCTTTGCACTTTCCTGATAAATGCTCTTTGAAGCACAAAAATGTTGAATTTTTATTAAGTCCAATTTATCTATTTCTTTTTGCTCATGCTTTTGGTTTCACATCTACAAATTCATTGAAGTAATGAAGATCTCCCTCCAAGTTTTCTTCTAAAAATCCTAGAGTTTCAACTTAGTTTAGGTCTTTGACCCATTTGAGTTGGTTTTGGATATCGTATGAAGCAAGAGTCCAACTTCATTCTTCTGCCTGTGAGAATCCAGTTATCCCAGCACCAACTGTTGAAGAGACTGTTCTTTAAAAAAAAATTGTTATTTATTTGAAAGGCAGAGTGAAAGAGATAAAAAAAAAAAAAAGAGGGAAAAACAGAGAGGTAGAGAGAGAAAGAATTGATCTTCCATGTGCTGGTTCACCCCCCAAATGTCTACAAAAGACAGGGCTGGGCCAGCTCAAAGCCGGGATCCAGGAGCCACATGTGGGTCTCCCACGTGGGTGGCAGGCACCCAAGTGCCGGGCCATCATCTGCTGTCTCCCAGGCGCATTAGCAGGAAGGTGGGCCAGGAGCAGAGGCGCAATTCCAGGCACTCTAAAATGGGACAGGGACATCCCAAGTGGCAGCTCAACCCAACGCCTGCCCTGAAAAGACTGTTCTCTCCCGATGGAACGAACAATCTCCACATCGCTGTTGACAGTCGGTTCAGCATGGATAAGGCTCTGTTTCCAGACTCTCAGCGCTATCCCACTGATCCATGTCCATCACTGTGCCAGCACCAAGTGCCCTTCATTGCTGCTGTCTTGTAGGAAGTTTAGAGTCAGAAAGTGCGAGTCTTCCAATTTTATTTCACTTCCCCAAGAATGTTCTGGACATTCCATGTCCCTTGAAAATCCACATGGACTTCGGTATCATCTTGGAAATGTCTACAAAGCCCATTGGGATTCTGATCGGGGCTGCATTGCACCTGTAGATAATTGAGGGTGTGATGCCCTCTTCATGATATTAAGCCTCCCAGTCTAGGCACACAGATGTGGACTTAGACCTTTAATTCATTGCAGCAATGCTTGTAACTTTTAGAGCATACGTTTTGTGCTTCCTATGTGAAACTTATTCCTAAATATTTTATTCTTTTTGATGATATTATAAATAGAATATTTTCTCACACACCAGGGATCACTGCATCAGCTGTTAATCTTATTAGGACTTCTTGTTATTGATGCATTTTCCTCTTTTTTAAAAAAAGTATTTATTTATTTGTTTGTTTATTTAAAAGAGTTACAGAGAGGGAGAGACAGAGAGAGAGAGAGAGAGAGAGAGAGAGAGAGATCTTTCTTTGGCTGGTTCACTCTCCAGATGGCAGAAACAGACAGGGCTGGGCCAAGCTGAAGCCAGGAGCCAGGAGCCTCCTCCAGGTCTCCCACGTGGGTGCAGGGGACCAAGCACTTGGGCCATCTTCTGCTGCTTTCCCAGGCCATCAGCAGGGAGCTGGATTGGAATTGAAGCAGCCAGGTCTCGAACCAGCGCCCATATGGGATGCCGGCATTGCAAGTGGCGGGTTTCCCCGCCACACCACAACACAGGGCACATTTCTTTCCCTCTTGTCACTTTCAAGACTTTCTCCTCGTCTTCGGCTTTCAGCACTTCGGTTGTGTTGCCTGCTTGGGGAGCTGTTTGCTTTTATTCTGGTTTGAGCTTTTGAGCTTCCTGGATATGCAGATTAATGCTTTTCAATAGACTTGAGAGGTTATTAACCATTATTTTGTTTTTTTTTTTAAGATTTATTTTATTTTTATTTGAAAGAGTTACAGAGAGAGGTAGAGACAAAGAGAGCGGTCTTCCATCCACTGGTTCACGCCCCAGATGGCCACAATGGCTGGAGCTGCGCCAATCCGAAGCCAGGAGCCAGGAGCTTCCTCCAGGTCTTCCCACATGGGTGCAGGGGCCCAAGGACTTGGGCCATCCTCCACTGCTTCCCCAGGCCACAGCAGAGAGCTGGATCGGAAGTGGAGCAGCCGGGACTAGAACTGGTGCCCATATGGGATGCTGGCACTGCAGGCCAGGGCTTTAACCCACTGCGCCACAGCGCTGGCCACAGTTAACCATTATTTCTTTGAATGTGTTGGTGCTACCTCTGTCCTCTGTGTTCCTAGTGCACACGTATCCGTGCCCTTAGTGACACGTCCGAGGTTCTGTTCTCCTTCCTCGTCTCCCGATTGCGTGATTCCCGTCAACCCATCTGTCTTCAAGGTCGCTGATTGCTTTCTTCCGGAGTTCAAATCCACCGCGGAGGTCCTCTAGGGAAGTCTGAGTTTAATTGTCCTAGCTTAGCATTCACTGTGGCTCCACGTAGGATTCTGTTCTGTACCTCGCATGACACAAGGATGGAACCGTCTCCCTCCGAGTGAGAGCCGATTGTGTCAAAACCGTGAGTAAATTCGCGGGGCCTCTGTGTGTGTCCCCCCCCGACCCGCCCACCCCTCACTCTGCCTTCAAATAAACACATCTTTCTAAACAATCATCTAGTCTGCCCTTCTAAGGAAGACTTTCATTAATACCAGCATTACTGACCTTCTAATGAGGCTTTTCTTTCCAACCAGAAACACGCTGTGTCTGTCCATTCACCACCATTCTGTTTGATATCTTTCAAAAGTGGAGCTTTGTTGGCTGGTGCCGTGGCTCAACAGACTAATCCTCCGCCTTGTGGCGCCGGCACACTGGGTTCTAGTCCTGGTTGGGGCGCCGGATTCTATCCCGGTTGCCCCTCTTCCAGGCCAGCTCTCTGCTGTGGCCCGGGAAGGCAGTGCAGGATGGCCCAAGTGCTTGGGCCCTGCACCCCATGGGAGACCAGGAGAAGCACCTGGCTCCTGGCTTAGGATCAGTGAGACGCGCCGGCCGCAGCGGCCATTGGAGGGTGAACCAATGGCAAAAAGGAAGATCTTTCTCTCTGTCTCTCTCTCTCACTATCCACTCTGCCTGTCAAAAAAAAAAAAAAAAAGTGGAGCTTTGTTCCCCTTGCGAATGTGATGGATTTTCCATTTTTTTCTAATAAAGAGCATCTTTTTATGTTTTCCTTATTTATCTAGTATCCAGCCACCCTGGCTTTCATCACTTGAACTTCTTGGCTTCATAATCATGTCAGCAAAAAATAAAGAAAATCTCGTACACTTTACATCACTGTCTTTTTTTTTTTTTAAGATTTATTTTATTTATTTGAAAGGCAGAGTTTCAGAGAGAGAGAGGGAGAGACAGAGAATATTCCATCCATTGGGTCACTCCCCAAATGGCCACAACGGCCAGAGCTGGGTTGATCTGAAGCCAGGAGCTTCTCCCACGCGGGTGCAAGTGAGCCAGGAGAAAGGCCCTTGGCAGCCCTCGCAGGAAGAAGGGAAGGCGTGGGTCTGGGGAGCCCACGGAGGGCCTGAGGTCGCCGTGCCATCCTGGGAGGGTAGCGTGGGGGTCTGCGCGCCTCTGCTCTCTCCAGACCTCATGCGCTTCCACGGGTGCCGCTCTGAACAGTCTGCTGTTTCCCCAAGCCGCTGTTGGACAAGGCGGTGAGGAGAGGAAGGGGCGCGAGGGAAGGGGCAGGGGTGGAGGGGGAGGGCCGTCCGCGGGGGCCGTTGGTTGGAGGAAGCTGTAAGGACCACACAACTTCCCCCAAGTCGGTGGTGTTTTTTGTCGCCCCGTGAGGGTTCTACGTGAGGTCAGTGAGAAAATACAATGGCCGTAGTCAGCAACAGTGCAGCCTGCAGCCTTCCAGGAGCTCGTTGGCTGCTGGTCTTCTGATAAACGCTGAGGTCGGAACCAGCCTTGTGGCGCCACGGGCTAAGCTGCTGCCTTGGATGACACTGGCATCCCATATGAGCGCCAGACCTAGTCCCAGCTGCTCCACTTGAGATCCAGCTCCCTGCTAGTGCACCTGGGAGAGCAGCAGAGGACGGCCCAAGTGCTGGGGCCCCTGCACCCATGGGAGACCTGGGTGGAGTTCCAGGCTCCTGGCTTCGACCTGGTCTAACCCAAGCTTTGTGGCCATTTGAGGAGTGAACCAGTGGATGGAAGATTCTCTCTCTCTCTTTATAACTCTGCCTTTTAAATAAATAAAATAAATCTTTAAAAACATAAACATTGAACTCTACATGGAAATTAATTACACTGGCCCTTAAACATGCAGACTCAGCTACACCCCCGGGCCAGGGGCTGGTCCACTGGTCACCTCCTTGACCCTGCCCCAGGGAACCCCTCCCATCCCCTGTGTTCCCCCATACCTGCCTGTGCCACCCCCACACAGTCTCCACAGGCCCTGCCCAGACAAGCCTTGAGCAAGACCCTAGGAAGCCTTCACCCCCAGCTGCCCTCCCTCCCTGTCCCTGTCCCCACCACTGGGTCTTGGTGCCTGGCACAGCCCCTCCCTCAGACTCGCTCAGCGGCTGCTCCCTCCAGGCAGGAGCAAGGGGCTTTCTCCCCAGCTCCACCTCCTCCTTCGGGGACCCAGAGGAAGGTCCTTCAGAGAGGGACGGGAGATTCCTGCCTGCATCCTGGTGCCACCACCCCGCAGGTGACAGGGGTGAGGGCAGCTGGAATCGGTCCTTCCGGCCCAGGATTTTGGTCCCACAGAGATCGGGACATTGGCTCCCCCCAGGGTCCTGTTCCCACTCCCTCTCATCCCGCCCCCTCCTGCTAGGCATGGCGCCTACCTGGTGGCTGTGCTGACCCTGCAGGAAGACGCGGGGCAGGCGGGCTGCCACCTCCCTCTCCCTGGTGCCTCGACCCAGGGCTCGTCTCAGCAGAGCACCAGCAGAGCCTCTCTGGCTGCACACGTGCCAGCACTTGATGTTAGCGCACTGACACTCTTGCCAGTCTGGTGGGGAAAAACTTGTCAGATGCCTTTGCGTCCCCCCCTTCCTAATGAGTTGAGCAACTTTGCTATTAACCCTCGTCTCTGTTCTGCATCTTGTCTTCTCAAGTCCTTCCCTACTCTCTCTTAAATGATGACGTCGCAGCCCAACTCTTTTTAGAGATTATTTACTTTCATTTATTTGAAAGGCAGAGAGAGAGAGAGAGGGAATGTTCCATCCACTGGTTCACTCCCCAGTGGGCACGAGGGCTAGACTGGGCCAGGCTAAAGTCAGGAGGAGCCTGGAACTCCATCTGGCTCTCCCATGGAATCCAAGTCCTTGATCCATCACCTGCTGCTTCCCAGGGTGCAAGTTGGCAGGACTCGAATCCAGGATTCTGACATGGGATTCATCAGCTTAACCCGCGGTGCCACAAGGCCACCCCTCGTTTTCTTTCCAAAGGAATTCTTTAAATTTTCTGGACACCAATCCTGAGTTTGATATATGTGCTGTCCCGGTATGTGTGCTGCTGTATACGTTGTAAAAAGACATTGCATCTGTACACGTGTGTTTGTTAGGCACCTGTTCTCTTTATCTGCCACTTTCTGGTGCCTTTTAACGTCCTTCACCCAGACGTGTAAACTCTGCAGTTAACTTCATGAATTTTGAGTTCCAGTAGACCCTGCTTAAAGCTTGGGGTCTTGTGTTTTTCTGTTTTCTTCTACTACTCTTGCAGCTTTAAAGAATATTTATATCCTTATTCTATTGATTTTTGCTAACCATGTGAAGGGGCAAGTTGTATTTAATTTTTTTCCAGGTAAGTAGATTGTTCCAGCATTTACTGGATAATCCAATCCCCTCCGCATGTCTGAAATGCCATCTTTATTCATATACAAAATTCCGGTATATACATGAGCCTGGTTTTGTGATCTTCTATTTTTGTTCCAAGGGTCTATTTATCTATTCATGTGCTAATATCACATTATATTTGTTAAAATTACTTTCTAATAAGCTTTGACATCTTGTCGGGCAAAATTCCCCTCTTTTTTTTTTTTTTTCCTTTTTTCAAGCTGTCTTGGCTATTCTTGAACATTTACTCTCCCATCTGAATATCAGAGTCAGCTTGTCAAGTCCCGTTAGAATCCTGATCATTTTGATTGGGGTTGTGGGACATTTATAGATTTATGGGGGAATTAAAATGGAGCAGAATATGAAGCCTCAGCCTGTGATGTTGATAGGGAGAGTGCACAGAGACTGCGTGCTGGGTCACAGGCCACCTCGCCCTGGAAGGCAGCAGCCACGCTCAGCTCACCCGCTGGCCGGGGCTGCCTCTGACCTTGGGGTCTGGTGCCAAAGGTGCAGCATTTGGACGGCTCCTCTGTGACACCTTCCCAAGAAGGAAGGGTGGGAGGGAGAGAGAGGGGAAGGGAGGAGGAGGGAGGGAGGGAGGGAGGGAAGGAAGGGAAGGATGGGAGGGAAGGGAGGGGGAGGGGAAGGGAGGGACTGCATAAGCCTGGGAGGTGCTCACGCCCACGTGCCCTGCTGCCCGTTCTCTTAGGCCACAAGAACTCCGAGCTCGGCCACCTGTTGGCCACCAAGGCTCCATACGACAGAGAAGGCACCCAAGCCTTGCATTAGCCCAGGAGGATTCCCACCCCCACATTTAAAAAAAAAAGTCACAGGAAGTCCACTGGGACACGTGAAGCC
The DNA here is from genome assembly GCF_033115175.1 of Lepus europaeus. NCBI lineage: Eukaryota > Metazoa > Chordata > Mammalia > Lagomorpha > Leporidae > Lepus > Lepus europaeus. The sequence goes on along the minus strand of NC_084848.1, from coordinate 4,592,723 downwards.
TCTGCCAGGAGTGCAGCCGTTTGATGTTAATTAAAGGCAAAGCTGACAGCCCCCAGGAAAAGGGGAGATTTCCTCCCTGGAACGGGTGACCTTTCAGGAGAGCTTGCTCTGCACCTCACGTGGTCGCGTGGTTGTTACCAAACCTGGAGCTGGCCTGCCCGCTCTGCTGCCTTCGGCACCCTGGGCCCTGGGGAGGAAGGGCAGGACTGGGCTCCCTGGAGACCCCCACCCCTCACCTGGCCACGCCCAGAGTGACGCCCACAGGCACTGCCGGATTCCAGCCTAAGACACCGCAGCCACCAGGCGGGAGCCCCCCCTCTTCTCCGCCAACCCTCACCCGGGCAGCCGCCTGTACCGCCGTGCCCTGCCGCAGTCCTCCAGGCACTGGCCATGGGCTTGACTGAGGCACGGCCCGCACCTCGCACCGTGAGGACACAGGACCCCAGCCCCCTCCCCCGGAGGGCGCACCGCTCGGCTGACACTTTCTGAGGGAGAGGGGGTCACAGTGGGCAGCTCAGAGTCCCTCTGCGCATGCCCACCAGGGCCCAGCCGTCCTGGCCTGTGCCCTTCTCAGCCCACGAGAGAGCTGCCCCGTCCAGTTCCCGTGGCCCTGCCAGGCCCGTGCTGCCCGTGTCGGGCCTGTGTCAGTGCTGCTTGTGCCAGGACGAAGGTGGTTACCCAGCACCTCAGGGCCCTGCCCCTCACAGCCCAGCCCCACCTGCGGTGGGGAAGCGGAGCCCCCACGTCCCTCACAGCCACACCGCCACGGCGACTCAGAAGCACGGATCTCTGTCCTGGGCCCAGAGCACGCGTCCTTAGCATCGCGATTGCTGTCTGCGAGTGAGGAGCTGGCGGGGCAGGGAGAACAGGTGATGGGGCCCGGTCAGGAGAGGAGCTGTGCAGACGCGTGACGAGAAGTCTCACACGTGTGTACACCCACACACACGCGTGATCCATGTGCGTTCTTATCCTCACAGTCCCACACACATGTTGACATACATGCATCGATCCATGTGCGTTCTTATCTTCACAATCACACACATGTTCACACACATGATCCATGTGCATTCTTATCCTCACAATCACACACATGTTCACACACATGATCCATGTGAGTTCTTATCCTCACAGTCCCACACATGCACTCACACATGTTTACACACATGCATGATCCATGTGTGTTCTTATCCTCACAATCACACACATGATCCATGTGTGTTCTTATCCTCACAGTCCCACACATGCATTCACACACGTGTGTTTATACACATGCATTGATTCATGCGTGTTCTTATCCTCATGTTCACACACATGCACTCACACACATGTTTCACACACATGCATTGATCCATGTGCATTCTTATCCTCACAGTCCCACACATGCACTCACACACACGTGTTCACACACATGCATTGATCCGTGGACATTGCTATCCCCACACTCACACATATGCACACACATACACTTATCCATGTGTGTTCTTACCCCCTCACATGCACACACGCTCTCCCATGCATTGATCCATGTGCGTTCTTCCCCACACACACACACATGTTCACACATGCACTCACGCACACACGTGCACACATTCGCAGGTGCACATCCTTGCACACTCACACACTGACCTTGTCGGGCCTCAGCATCCTGATCAGCCAGGCAGAAGCAAAAACCATGTCTGAGGAGCTGTTTGGCGCAGGGCTCGTCCCGGCGTGTGCCCGGGAAATGCATCCCACGGCTGCCTCCTGCCGTCTCCACCAGGGGACTCTGAGCGAGTGCAAGGCCAGCACGGAGGTGGGGTCAAACGTGGGGTGTGATGGGGCACACAGTGGGCCAAGGCACAGCAGGGAGTGACAACGAGAGCCCCCCCAGCCGGTGGCAGCACCCAGGGTGGGACGGAGAGGAGGAGGTCGGGCAGGTGGGGCCGTGGGAGGGGGCCGGGAGTGGCGTGGCCACTCGCTGTCCTCGCTGGGAGCAGGGGCTGGCGCCCGGGGGGCCCAGGGCACACACAGCCGTGCGGGCCGCGCGCCTCCCCTCCCGGAGAGGAGCACCAGCCTGTGCCTGTGTTGCCATTGGCGGAGGTTCACAGATTGACTGGAAACCCTGTCCTGTTCCTCTGTGTGGTCTACCAGTCTCTCCGTATTTCGCTGGAAAAACAAAAAGCAACACTTGGACCTTCTGCGCTGCTACAGATTGGTCTGCAGCTCTTGCTGTACTTGTGAAAAGGAAACCAAAGACCTCTGCGGCAGGCTGCAGCCGGTCCCCTCTCCTCCTCCCCCAGCCTGGGGTGCCGCCCGGGCTCTGCCGCAAACCCTGCCTCCCGCAGGTGGGACCCTGATGCGCAGGGGCGTCCACACTCAGCTTGGCTTCAGCACCAGCATGGTCCGTGCTCTGCGAGCAAGCCCAGGATGGGAGCGCCGGGCAACATGGCCCACCAGACGATGCCACATTCCCCGCCAATGCCCTTTGTCCCCTCCAAGGTCCTGTGTGGCTGTCGCTGGTGGGCGTCCAAGTCCCCTCCACCCCTGGGAGAGCTCCGATGAGAGCAGGTGTCTCTGATGCCCTGCCTTTGGGTTCGCCGACGTTTCGGTGGGTTCTGGGGCTGTGCATTCTTGGCCAGAACCCCACTGAGGTGGTGCTGTGCCTGTGGAGCCTGCAATCGGGTCCACGGTGCTGAGGTGCCACCCCAGGGCGATGCTGACCGCGCTGCTTGGTCAGAGGCATGGAGGCCGGGCTCCTGCCCTGCGAAGTGACCACTCAAGCCCTGTTCTCCTGTCTTTCTGCTCTCTCCTCTCTCTGCCCTCTAAGCCTGGCTCCGCCCGTGCACCCCGTCTGCACGGTTACTGCCACAACAGCTCCCTAATTTCCTCGCTCCGTTCACGTGGCCCCGTGTCCATGCAACTGTACCAGGACAGACCCGTGGGGTTTATTCTAGCCTGTGCGCTGTAATCCACACCACCATCACCTGTTCTGGGCACATAGCATTCTGGTCTGACTGTCGGGAGCGTCGTCCCTTTGGCTCCTGGGTCCTCTCGATGAGTACCCACAAGGACCATTCTGGGCACAGCCTCACCTGCTGGCACCGCAGGGTGTCTCACTGCCTGTCATCTTCTTCTTCTTCTTCTTCTTCTTCTTCTTCTTCTTTTTAAGAAATTCATTTATTAAAAACAGCAGAGAAGGCCGGCACCATGGCTCACTAGGCTAATCCTCTGCCTGCGGTGCTGGCACCCCGGGTTCTAGTCCCGGTCGGGGCACCGGATTCTGTCCCAGCTGCTCCTCTTCCAGTCCAGCTCTCTGCTATGGCCCAGGAAGGCAGTGGAGGATGGCCCAAGTCCTTGGGCCCTGCACCCGCATGGGAGACCATGAGAAGCACCTGGCTCCTGGCTTCGGATCAGCGAGATGCGCCTGCCGCAGCGGCCATTGGAGGGTGAACCAACGGTAAAGGAAGACCTTTCTCTCTGTCTCTCTCTCACTGTCCACTCTGTCAAAAAAAAAAAAAAAAAAAAAAAAAAAAAAAAAAAAAACAGCAGAGAGAGAGAGAGAGAGCGAGATTGATCTTCCATCTTCCGGTTCACTCCCCAAGTGGCTGCAATGGCCAGGGCTGGGCCAGGCTGCAGCCAGGAGCCCGGAGCTCCCACGTGGGTGCAGGGGCCCAAGCACTTGGGCCACCACTGCTGATGTCCCAGGCACATCCGCAGGGTGCTGCAGCAGAAGTGGAGCAGCTGGGACTCAGACTGCCCATGTGGGTGCTGTGCCACCGGCCACGTCTTAAAACCCTGCCCACGAGGAGCTGTGATTGGAGGACAGCGGCTGTAAGCCAAAGCTAGATGTGCAGTAAGCCCACCGGCCCGGGGCTGCCACGGCTCCAGGCCCGCTTGGCGGGTGGAGCTGGGAGCACTTGGGCCACGCGTGTTCTGAGCTCCAGGGCACTCGTCCGTTTTTCTGGTCCTCTCTCTGCCTGGAGCGTCATCACCATGGGCTCACGGGCTGCGGGCTTCCTGCCCCACACCACCCTCACTCAGCTCGGCCCTTCTGGCTTGCAACTGCTTTTCCCAGCAGTGAGCAGGGCAGAGTTCAAGGTCACGCTCAGAGCCCGGCCCCTCGCTCCCCTGGGGCTCAGGTCTTCAGCATCTCCCTATGTCACTTGCACACATGTGAGCCACTCTCCTCCTCCGTGACTCCCTGCAGGGAAACTGGTTACAGAACGGCCAACGTGGCACCTGCGTCACGGAGCCCTGCGCCCTGGGCCTCGCGGTCTCTCCCACAGCTGCGTGGACAGGGCGCCGCTGCCCCTTCTCCAAAGCGCCCTTTGAGTGCTCCTGACATTTCGAAACCACCCACCGCCACGGTGAATCATCGGAGTGTGTCCATTTTGGGGGCAGGCGAGTCTTCGGGACTCGGGGCGCTGGGGCGTCCATGCCTGTGTCATTTGGGTCCGTGCTGCTCTTTCTGGAGGCTGGGACTGCCTTCCCGCCAGCAGCGCGGGGGAGTCCTGTCCCCTCCCGACTAAATGTGTGGCCCTGGTTTCGTTGTTGCTAATCTGCAGGGCAGCAAATGGTATCTTTAAGCTGCAGACCTCAGCGATGAGAGAACTGGACTTCTGTGCGCCCGCATCACCTTTCCCCCATTCTTCCTTCCCGTTTTTGGTCCTTGGCTCCTCCATCTTTACGAGTTCCTTATAACAGAGACATTGGCCCTCTGCCTTGGTTGCTGTCCTATTTCCTCCCAGCTCACCGCGGGGAAACCTTTGCTTCTGATGTTTGTTCTGTCTTTGTCAGGCAGAAACGATTTAGTCCAGCGTCTCCGTGTTTCACTGCCCTGGGGTGTCAGGGACTGCGGCCGGAGTCACACCTGAGCGCAGTTCTGACTTTGTTATTTTATTTTATTTTTTCATTTTAATGGAGAGGCAGAGAAAGTTCTTCTATCACTGATTGACACCCAATGCCCACGACAGCTGGGGCTGGGCCAGGAGCCTGGGACTCTATCAGGGTCACCCATGTGGGCGGCAGGGGCCCTAGCACTTGAGCCATCGCCTGCTACCTCCCAAGGCGCTCAGTAGCAGGAAGCTGGGATCGGGAGTGGAGCTGGGACTTGAACCCAGGACGTGGGCATCTTACTGCGGCACCAACCACCGGACCCGCAGATGCAGCTCTTGAGCCCAGGCCAGTGGGGTTCAGGGTGGCAGGGGCAGGGGCACGGAAGCAGCGAAGAGTACTGGGACCCGGACACCTCAGTCTGGGTAATTCGCCGACAGTTAGCTGAACACCTGGCACCCAGGGAAGGGGGAAGGAGCCACAAGTAGACTTGGTCCTTGCTCCTACCGATGGGGAAACAAAGCTCTGTTAAATAGCCCTGCAACGATCAGAGAGGCAGTGAAGAAGAGCTGGCCAGAGGCCGTCTTCCTCCCGGGCCTGGCTGGAGCCTGGCTGCTGCTGGCTGAGCAGGGCTGGAGGTGCTGTGTCTTCCCGGGGGAGACCTGCTCCCTGGCCTCGAGGGGCTTGGGTCATGGCCTCCCCAGCCCTCAGCTGGACCCCGCATGGCCCCTCCGGCATGCCTTCCAGATCTGCTCTCCTTCTCCTCCCCCTGTCCTTGGCATCTGCTGCTGCAGCCTGCAGGGTGCGCCCCCACCCCAGCCTGTCTCCCCAATGTACTGCGTGGGTCCCCAGGGGTCGTGAGGAAACTCAGGGAGCCCCTGCCTCTGTGAGGAAAGAGCCAAGCTTCCGCCGGGTGTGGGAGACTACCCCAGGCCCAGGCCCCTCCGTAAGCTTCCTCCTCCACGTGAGCCCAGCCTGGAACAGCCAGGCACATCTCAGCTCCTGGCTCCCTGGGGCCGGGCTCTCATGCCACCTCCTCTGGGAACCCTCAGGGGAGGCACCTGCCCCTGTGATGTACCCAGGACAGCCTGACCCTGTCCGCTCGCGGGAGTGTTGGCCCCACAGACATTCCGAGCAAGTGTAGCTACAACAGAAACTTCGGAAGCAGTCTAATGAGGCAAAGGGCCACACAGCGGCTTTGGTGGAGATGGGTAGGGAGAGGAGGGGCAGGCTGGGGCAGGTGGGAGACAGAGAGCGGGGAGGAGACAGGCAGGAGGCTGGGAAGACAGGCAGACCGGGGGCGGCACATCCCAGAGGAACCGGCGGCAACCAGGAGGAAGGGAAACCCAAGGTCAAAGTCCCCTGCTCCAGCACCAGTGTCAGGTGTACTCAGCTTCCACACAGGTTTCCAGGCTCCGGGGATATTTCGGGCCTGCAGGTGCTGCTCTGCGCCCCTCCCCCACACCACCCCCAGCTCTCTCTCCGGGGTCTCCTGGAGCAGGTGGCACTGGCGGCGACTGCAGGAATTCCCCGGGACGAGCTGCTTACTGCGCTCTGTACGCCGAATCACGTTCCTGTACCCGACCGCGGGTCCTTGGTGAAGTGACCTGTCCTGCGACCAGTAAGGGACCACCCCGGGTTCCCGTTTGTCGGCGCTTCTGTCCACACTTGTTCTCGTGTACGCCGCTGCTGGCATGCTGGGAACCACACTGCCTCCTCTACTCTGAAGCGCTGGTTCTGTGAGGGCTGATCTGGGGGAGGGGAGGCGGTTCAGAGAGCCTCGAGGCCGCCTGGCTGAGCTAAATGGCTTGGACGTGCGTTCTGCGCTGGCGTCTTCCAGGTCACTCCCGCACGCCAGGGCAGTGAGGACACGGAGCTGGGCTGGCCCTTGCCCTGGCGACAGACAGGGCTCAGGCGTGAGCTGCAAAGCGGAACAGCCCCAGTGAGGGTGCCTCTAGGTGCAGCCCAGCACAGAGGAGCCGCCGGGAGGCCAGCCGGGGCCAGAGGGCACAGGCGGGAGAGGAAGATGCGGCTCCTGATATGCCCTTGGCATCGGTTGGATAAAAACAGGCAGTGGGTACTTGTGCTCCCATTTGGTTTAAATCTGAGAGGCAGAGACAGACGGAGAGGAGTCCCCTCCCTTGGTTCTCTCCCCAAAAGTTCACAACAGCAGGGGCTGGGCCAGGGCTGGAGCCAGAAACTCCATGTGGGTCTCCCTCATGGGGGGCAGGGACCCAGGTGCTTGAGCCCTCGCCTGCCACCTCCCGGGTGCGCGTCAGCCTGAAGCCGGAGTCAGGAGCAGGGCTGGGACTCAAGCCCAGGCGCTCTGACGTAGGATGTGGGTGTCCCAGTGGCATCTTACCGCTAGGCTAAATGCCTACGCCCGGACCTGTTTTTTAATCTGTGGGTTACTGTACACACTGCATGACTGCGCGGCCCGGCAGCACCCAGGCCTAACAGAAGCCACCTCTGTCCGAGGCTTCCAGCTGGGCTGGGCAGGTGCCTGCTCTCGGGACCACGGAGTGGGAGATCTCTGCTCCGGGTCTCCCGACAGTGTCCTGGCTGGCCTGTCGTTCCAGCTAACAGTGTCACTGTGGATTTGGACAAGCAGGGGGATGGGGGACCGCCGGGGGGAGCTCCCCCACGGCTCCAGGGAGGGAGCATGGGTCATTTGGTTTTGACCAGGGTGGAAAGGGAGGTTTGGTTTTCCTTGTTGGGGCAACCGAGGCATGGGGACTTCATTTTCCCCGCAGGTCTGAGATCCCGTCCTCGTGTGCACCTGCCGTGGTCCAGGCTGGGAGCTGCTGCTTGCACGCGGGGTGGGTTTTTTTAAAGCCATCGATTGAGAAAATGGATGTTTGTGGACCGGTACTGGGAGAGTGGGCTGCCTCACAATGGGTTTCCATTTCCACAAACGGCCTCACTGTTTCCAAAGTCACCCCAAAGCCGCTCTACTCGGGTCCCCTCCGGAACTGCACTCACCTGTTTGGAAGATGCCAGAATCTCTGCACACCGTGCCGTGCTGGGGCTCACCTCGCCTGCGGTCACCGGGCACGGGCTGCACGGGCGTCTGCCCAGCTGCCAGCGGGTTCACCTGGACGCGGCCTGGCGGGTGGCATTTTCGTTCTTAACCCAAGTTGTACTTTGCTGCAAGCCCGCAGACATTACTTGCTTAAAAATGTGCAGATTCACCCGTGGAAGCCTGAGGTCGACATAACTGAATGACTGGGATCCTGAGACGATTTAACAAGTGCGCATTCACATCACCCTGCTAACGGCACACGTTGTTTGGGCTTAATTTTTCTATTTCCTCGCCTTGTAATCTACTTTCCTTCCCATCAGACACACAGCGACTCTCTTCTTCCAGCATCAGCTGTTTCATAGTCCTCACCCTGACAGCGGAGCCACATCCCTGTACTCATTTAATAACTATTTATCATCCTCTGTCTTCCCATTTTCAAAAAAGGAATAAGTTAAATGCTCCAGAAATTGGAAAAAATTGAAATTTGACCTTTATTAACTGGGTTAATTGTCAAAAATCTCTGCTTGTAAAAAAAATTAATGACCAAAAAGTGTAACTTCTGGAGTTTCAAGGAGTAGGTTAATGTCCAAGGAAGTGTAAACTTTGACCTTTCTGACACACGTCATAAGTTACACCGAGCCTAATCAATTGCTGCCTGTGAGCAATTATAAAGTCTGCCCTGCACCAATCACACATTTAATTGCTCTGCAGGCTCCGGCTCCCTTGCAGCCTCGCTCCGGGCCTGTGCCGGGCAGCCGCGCTGGCTCGCTCGGGCTGCTGGACACCCGAACGCTCCGGGACTGAGACCCCGGCTGCCACGGCCACACGGACCTTCCCCCCTCCTGTTCCCTGTGCACTGCGCGACGGTTCTGTCCGTGGTGACCCTCGGGGGGACGCCAGATGGGGCTGGGAGGTGGCTTTTTTAAACGCCACCCGCTGGGGAATGGGGGTTCTCGGACCAGTGCTGGGGAGCAGGACTACCTCACAGCAGGTGCCCACTGCAGCTAGCGACCTCGCTGTCTTCCCAGGTCACCCCAAAGCCGCGCGACCCCGCCCTCTCTTGGAAGATGCTAGAATATCAGGAAGTATCTGAAAACGTGAAGATGATCCCGTGTGGCGGTCACAGAAATAAACGTTCAAGGACAAACACACAGGTGCCGTACACATGCGCACGCTGGGGAGCCGGCCGCTCTGCCCAGCTTCTGTCCAGCTAAAAGCAGAGAAGCCAAGCGTGCTAAGAACCCAGCTGGGCGCAGTGGCCCTGGAAGGCCCCCGGAGGCCCCCTGAGGCCCTCAGGAGTGCTTGTCGGCAGGGTGGGTCCCGTGCAGCCTGTGCTGATGGGTGACCCAGGGGTGTCGCCAACTCACAGAATATTCAGGAAGAAAGGGCTGAGATCACGTGGGCACTTGTGTCCACCTTCCCATTGGTCAACCTACGGGGACAGGGCTTTTGCCGTGGGCAGCCGTGAGGAAGAGGAGCACGAGCCCCGGGGGTCTTGGCACCAGCGCGGCGTCCAAGCTGTGATGGAAATGCCTCTCTCCCCTCTTGCCGTTGGCTCCGAGGGCGGGAAGTGGGGACCTGGAGGGGACCCCCTGGAAAAGCTGCAAGCCCAGTGACGCTGAGCCAGACCCCGCCACGACAGGCTGCTCTGCGTCAGGAGCCCTTGCTCACCCGTGGCACCAGCAGCACTGGCTCCTGCGGCCTCTCCACCTGCCGGCGAGGACGCATGGGGCCGGCTGCACTCTACTCGCCGTAACCAGAGCTCAAGCCTTCCCAAAATAACACTGCACGGCTTTGAACGTGGAACAGCACCTTTGCCAGAGCCCAGCTGAGGGAGCCACGCTTCTGTCGCTGCACCTGCTTCTGGGGAGACGGAGGGTGTGGGGCGGTTAGGGTGTCCAAGATCTGCTCTGCTCTGGCAGGGCTCGGAACCCCGTCTTCCTTTGCTCCTGATCCAACATTCCCCCAAACCCCACCCATACTAGTCCCTTTAACATCCAAGGAGGGCGACAGCCGCCTGTCCTCACTATAATTATGCTGCCCACTTGATGGTGTCAATGCTTAAATCGTTCAGGACCATGAGCCCCAAGCTGTTTTTTTGTTTTGTTTTGTTTTGTTTTTTGACAGGCAGAGTGGACAGTGAGAGAGAGAGACAGAGAGAAAGGTCTTCCTTTGCTGTTGGTTCACCCTCCAATGGCCGCCGCAGCCAGTGCGCTGCGGCCGGCGCACCGGGCTGATCCAATGGCAGGAGCCAGGTGCTTCTCCTGCAGGGGGTGCAGGGCCCAAGCACTTGGGCCATCCTCCACTGCACTCCATGGCAACAGCAGAGAGCTGGCCTGGAAGAGGGGCAATCGGGACAGAATCTGGCGCCCCAACCGGGACTAGAACCCAGTGTGCCGGCGCCGCAAGGTGGAGGATTAGCTTGTTGAGCCACAGCGCCGGCTAAGCTGGGTTTTTTGACAGTTGCCGATGGCCAGAATAAAGCCACCTTTTTCTTTTCATTTTTGCAGGAAAGAGCAGTAGCTGCCTCTCCAGGTGCATCTCAGAGGCTGTTCCACTTGGCCGGGGGAGGGGCCGGTTGTCATTTGCATCTGCAGTTAGGGAAGGGTCTGTTTTGCATTTTCTTGGAAGATTTATTCAAAAACTTAAAGCCCAGATACTCAAAGGTACCTGCTGGGTGGTTGATCATACATTAGGTATCGGTTTGTGGTATCTGCCGCTCTGGGTAAGGCATGGCGAGTGTGATGTTGGCGTGCTGACCCGAGGTCCATTTCTGCGGCCGCAGGGCTGGCGGAACAAGGCACCGGCTGCACAGGACCTGCTGGCTTCAGTCCCCAGCTTCCTGCTGTCAGTCTGACCTAACACCTTGCTCAGGGGCCAGAATGCAAGTGGCCTCAAAGGACCGCCGAGTCCTTGCCTGTGGCCCACGCTGGGCTGAGGAGGTGTCCACAGGGTCCTCGTGGAAGCCACCGAGGCGACGCAGGCACTGCCGCAGGGAGGGGCACCGGGCGCTGTCCGGGGATCTGCAGCGGCTCTTCCGGCACCGCGCCTCGGTGAAACAGAAAGGACCTTTGCGGTTCAAGCCTCGGGGTGACCGTTTGTACTGGGACATTCCTGGGGGCTCAGGGCCCAAGAAGCAGCAGTGAGAGCGAGGAGAGGATGAAGCGGCGGAGCAGCACGCGCTTGGCCGACTGGGAACTCTGCCGAGGAGCCTGTCCGCCGCGCGACACAGCTGGGACGCTCAGCGGGGGCAAGGTGCTGCACCCGGCACTGGGGACCCCGTCCCGGCCCCGCATTCACACTCGTTCTGACATCAGCTTGGCCTAAAGCAGGCCGACCAGCCTCTCTGCCGCCCAAAAGGGGAAAAAAAATGAGCTTTGGGAAAGTTTTATGCGCACAATGTATCAGCACATGCATGTGTTTACATGTACATGCGTGTGTGATCCTCGGCATGTATGGACACACACGGACACGGTATCCCTGAGTGAGAGGGTATCAAGGCCAGGTGACAACCAGCTCCGGGAGCGTGCTCAGACCCGAGCACGGGCTCCCCTGCACCTCCCTGCTTCCGGGGGCAGCACCTATGCTGTTGGGGGAGCCGGAGACCCCACATTTCCCCATTGCAGACTCGTGCAATCCACACGCCCCCTCCGCCCACGGCTCCAGCCAGACTCCTTGTGAAGGCGTCAACTTCTCCAACCCTCTTGGACACACCTGGCTCCACCCCACCACACGTGCCCCCCGATGAGCCCCTCCAGGCTGCCTCCTGCCTCCTCCATGCTTCCGTAAGTGCCGAAGCCCACGGCCCCTCCGTCTCTCTGGGGGCCAGGAAGGGGCCTCACGTGTCTCCCGATTGCCACTGAGCCTGGCATGGCACCGATAGCTGCTGCCCCGCCCGGGGCTGAAGCTGTCAGTGGATGGACGGCACACTGCTCCCTGGCAGGGCAGGGGCCAGGGCAAGGGGCTTGGAAAACAGCCAAGGACAACATCGGCACACTGTGCCACAAGCTGGCCCCAGTCCTCTCGGAGTCCTCCCGGTATTCTCTAGGGTCCCCTGAGGGAGGCTGCAGACACGTGGGGGAAGCAGGGCCGCGTCCAGACCCAGGTCTGTGCTCTGAGCCCCCGGCCTCTGCCTCCCGGACGCTCCGATGGCCGGCACAGCGAGTGCCAGCCCCGTCCTGGCAGCCACTGAGCGAGCGCCCTGTGCTCAGCCGGATCGGCCGCCCCAAGCCCAGGCCGCCCAGGCCGCCCCCTCGTGCAGACTGGAGCAGGTGGGACCCCTGCTTCAGCGACAGGTCGTCAAATCCGTGCAGACAGGGAGATGGTGTCCCCACTGGCTTCCTCCCCAGATGAGCAGGGTGGCTTCATCTAAATAACAAATTCGCTGGTGCATTTAAATACAATTCGGGTTACTCAAATTCAATTTACGCAGGGAATTTCAGGAATACATTATGTAAGGTGCTGCTGATTAAAACGCTAGGGTGACCCTTAATGAGGTTATGTTGGATTCGACTCCATCCTCACCTCAGAGTGACATTTAAAAAAAAGTGAGCCCAATTCTGGGGTCAGGGTCTCAGTCAGACCCTGTTCCGCGCATCCATCCTGCCAGGTCAGTTAACTGACAGGGCACAGTGCAGTGCATCAGCTAAAAGGCCGCTCGCGAGGCCACGGTCACGGTCACACTTGATGCTTGCAGCTCTCCAGATGCCCGCCCCGCACCAGTCACCGTAACTGTGATTCTAAAGTTGGGTTGTTTACTTGAAAGAGCAATGGAGACCGAGAGAGAGATCAGGATCTCCCATGGGCTGGCTCACTCCTCAAACGGCCACAGCCACCGGGGCGGGGCCAGGCTGGAGCCAGGAGCCCAAGAACGCCATCTGGGTCCCCCACGTGGGTGGCAGGGGCCCAAGCACCTAAGCCTTCCCAAGCGCATCAGCAGGGAGCTGGATCCGAAGCGGAGCAGCCAGCACTCGGCCCGGCATCTGCCGGGGACACTGCTGTCAACGCGGCAGCCGTTTTCTGCGCAGTTGGTGCAGGTTGCAGGTTCCTTCAGGTTGGCTTTTTCCATTCTTTCACTCCAACACGCACGTATCAGTGACAAAAACCAAAAAAGTGATGATTTACACAAAACGAATTCCCTTTTTAAGTGAAGGTTTAATTCTGCAGAACCCAAATATGAGGAGGACTTGGGGATATATTTTAATGTCTTACTCCATCTCTCAAAAAAATTTTTTTAAAGATTTTATTTGAAAGTCAGAATTACACAGAGAGAGGAGAGGGAGGGAGGGAGGGAGGGAAAGTCTTCCATCCGATGTTCACTCCCCAATTGGCCGCAAAAGCCGGAGCTGCGCTGATCAGAAGCCAGGAGCCAGGAGCTTCTTCTAGGTCTCCCACGCGGGTGCAGGGGCCCAAGCACTTGGGCCATCTTCCATTGCTTTCCCAGGCCAAAGCAGAGAGCTGGATCGAAAGTGGAGCAGCTGGGTCTTGAACCAGTGCCCAGATGAGATGCCGGCGCTTTAGGCCAGGGTGTTAACCACTGCACCACAGCGCTGGCTCCTCAAAAAAAAAAAAAAAAAAAAAAAAAAAAAAAATTAAACAGACTTTCAGTGAGCCTAACCTACAAAGTATGGGGGGTGGGGGAGGGGACCACCTACAATTGCCAGTTTGCGTGAAAAACTGGGTGGCTTTTCTAGGCTGGTGAAATCTCACTGCTAACTGTCTACACCAACAGCACACAGAGTGAAGGAAACAGGAGCACGGCTGGTGTCTCTCCAACGGTGGCCCGAGCTGCTCCCACTTCAAACACTTGAAGAAAGGTCTGTTTTCACGGCAGGTGGCCACGAGGCTTCCTCAATGCCAACGTCATCACTCTCCGTTTTCCAGTGGGTAAGTGGTAGCTCCAGGTGTCCCTGCAAGGGGACGATGAGCGTGTTCCCTGCCCGCCTCAAAGGGCCGCTCTAGGGCACCGGTTCCCAAGCCAGGGCAGCTGCCGCCCCCCGACCCGGATCAAGCCCCGCTCCTGCATCCACCACGCACCTCTACAAGGCTCTGTCCACGGAGAGCTGACAGAGCAGGAGGGTCTGCGAAGCTTCAGGGGGAGGTTAGCAGCATCCTCTCTCCCAAGAGAAGACAAAGAACGCCCAGGGCCCAGGAACGCACGGGGACAGCTGCGGCAGGGCCCGAGGGCTGGAGCCAGCCCCGCCTTCTTTGTGCTTCCAAGGAAGATTCTGGAAACTCCCCTTCTCACGGCACCATTGTACACGCGAACTGTGTCAGAAGACGTGCTGCACGAGGAAGTACACCTGCAGACCAACCAGTCATGGAGGCTCTGGCCTCGGGGCGCTTACCCAGCTCGAGAGCTCCGCCCCAGCTCTGCAGGCGAGTGAGGTTTCTGGGGGGTCTCAGTGAAACGCTGCAGGGGAGCCGCCGTGCACGCGCGGCCTCTTACTCTCCCTTCAGACTGTGGGCACGTCGGCAACACAGGAGAGCTCCAGACGCCAACACCGGGCAATGCCAACCTGGCTCCAGGTGAAACCTGCCACCAGCGTCCAAGGCAGCAGGCCGGCGGCACCTGCAGAGTCACGGCGCCGTTCACCTTGACACCAGGCAGAGCGCAGCGCCTTCTCGGCAATGAGCCGACAGCACACTTCCATGGCGGTCAGGACATTGGGAGACTGGGTGGAAAGGTTTGGCGAAGGGACCTGGGCAGTCAGCCTGCAGCCCGGGGGCTTTCTGGGCACATCCCACCCCCCCCACCCCCCGAAGGATCCTGCTCCAACATTTTCCCGAAACCTACAGGCTCCTCTCCCCGTGCCCTGACCCTGCGCCCGCTGGCACTCCTGTCCATCCTGTCCATCTCGGCTCGCCAGGATGAGCACGGTCCACCACACAGGTCCAAGGCAAGGTACAAAACCACCGTGGGAGGAAGCGGGACACCGCATGGGGCCCAACAGGCCTGACCCGCTCCAAAGAAGAGGAACAGACAGAAATATTAATCATATTCTCCTTTTAATAAGGGTTTTTACTCAAAAGTGTAGCTTTGAAAATCTCTAGCTTGTGTGAAAACCAAGAAGAACCAGGAGCCGCCTCACTCTCGATTCTGCCCCAGGAGCTGTGGAGGCGAACTCCGCACTGGGGCAGGCGCCACGCCCTGTGCCCGTCCGGGAGTGAGGACAAGTTCTCAGTACAGTGAAACCAAACACAGAAAGTAAACAAATCCTTAGAAATCACTAGATACAGCTGTGTGCAGATTTATGTAATTAGGAGTATCAACATTCAAAACTATTAAAAATAAGCCTGCCGCCTCTCCTCTTCTTTTGGTACTGGGTGTTATTTTTTTAAGCAGGAAAAAAGAAAAAAGATTCTGCCCAGACGAGAGTTTCTCGCCCTCGGCCCCGGCGTCCAGGGCCCCCGTGGGCGGCCTGGGCCCGCGGGAGCACAAGGCAGAGCTGAGGAGGAGCTGGACTCTTCCCCAGGAAGAAAACACGTCCGCCTGCCGCGGGCCGGCAAACCCTGCCAAGGGCAGCTCCCCGCCGGGGCCCGTGCCAGCCG
This sequence comes from Lepus europaeus, assembly GCF_033115175.1. Classification (NCBI taxonomy): domain Eukaryota; kingdom Metazoa; phylum Chordata; class Mammalia; order Lagomorpha; family Leporidae; genus Lepus; species Lepus europaeus. The sequence continues at coordinate 4,577,338 of NC_084848.1, read as the reverse complement.
CGCTGCTCCACCAGAAGCAAGATGGCAACCTCGATCAAAACGGGAAGCTAGTACTCTTTAAAATAACTTAAAAAATCATTTTTATATAAAGCAGCAAAAACACATCTTCCTCTCTGCAGAAAGAAACACGGTGACCAGGAACCAGCGAGGGGAACGGCCGTCCGTGGCGGCACTGCTCCCGTGCCTGTGCGCCGCACCGCCCTCATGGCTTCGCCTTCACGTCCTGGCTGCTGGCGGCAGACTCCCTGGCGCCCTCCGTGGCTCTTCTGATTTCCTCCGGGTTCAGGCTCTCACTCGCGGGCCTGGGCCCGTTGGGGATGGGGTTCGCGCCGTTCACGAGCCCGTTCTCGGCAGCCGTGGCTTTGCTGGCGGCCTCCTTGAGGCTCAAGGCCTCCCGCACCCCAGCTTCGTCCTCGAGGTCTCTCAAGACCAGGGGCAGCCGGGCGTCCCCCGCACTGCTCTCCAGCAGCCCCAGGTTGCCCTCCTCGCACCTGGGCAGCGGCGCCCCCTCCTGCATCTGCCGGCGGCAGTGCTCCCGGCTCGCAGCCGCGCTCCGCACCGCCTTCTCCAGGATCTCCTTCTCACCCAGGCGCAGCTTCACGGCCATGGCCGCCCGGGTCGAGAGAGCGGGGCTCCGCAGGACGGCCTTATCTTCCTGGGAGACAGAACAGCACCCTGAGCACCCGGCGACTGCAGTCTATGCCAGCACCCCATGACCGGGAGGGGCAGGAGGGTCTGTGGGCTGAAGGAAGCGGCTAAAGCTCGCCTGCGCAGGCGCACGGCAGCACCAGGCACTTCCATCAAAATGTTCTTCTCTTTTTCTTTTTAAAAAGATTTTATTTACAAATGGCCACAACGGCCGGAGCTGGGCTGATCCAAAGCCAGGAGCCAGGAGCTTCCTCCGGGTCTCCCACACTTGGGCCATCCTCCACTGCCTTCCCAGGTCATAGCAGAGAGCTGGATTGGAAGTGGAGCAGCCAGGACTCGAACCAACACCCATATGGAATGCCGGCGCCTTAGGCAGAGGACTAACTTACTGCACCACAGTGTGGGCCCAAAATGTATGCTGTAGAAGTGTGAATTTTACACACACACAATGTGCTGAACTACACCTCCATCAGACTGTTCTGGGGCCAGCCTTATGGTGCAGCAGGTAGACCGAAGCCAGCAACGCCAGCACAGGCACCGGCTGCCCCCTTCCCACCCAGCTCCCCGCTAGCAGTGGAGATGGCCCAATGCTCGGCCCTGCCACACATTTGAGAGACACAAAAGAAGCTCCCGGTTCCTGGCTTTCGCCTGGCCCAGCCTTGGCCGTTTGGCCATCTGGGGAGTGAACCAGCAGATGGAAGATCTCCCTCTAATTGCCTTTCAAATAAATACATCTTTAAAAAAAAAAAAACAAAAACAAACAAACAAACAAAAAAACTGTTGTAAAACAAAAAAGGCTTTTGTTTTTGTAAAACAATCGAGAGACTGAATTAAACGGTGTGAACACGTCCGACAGAGGACTTTACCTATTTTTGGTCATCTTCTTTAAAAAAACGTGTTCACATGTTTGAGAAACAGAAAGGCAGTGCCCACGTGCTGTTTCAGTCCCCAGTGCCTGGAATGGCCTGGGCTGGGCCAAGCCAAGGTGGGAGCCAGGGCCTTGGTCCAGGTCTCCCTCGGGGGTGGCAGGAGCCCAGTGACCTGAGCCACCATCGCTGTGTCCCAGGAGGACACAGGAGGCTTTGTCCACAGCTTCCTGTGTGAAGGGAAGAGGCAGGAAGCTGCAGCGGGAGCCAGAGCTGGGAGTCGGGCGCTCCGATGTGGGACACCTGCGTCTGAACTGCTAGGCTAAGCGCCTGCCCTCACACTTCGCTTTTAAAGAAGCACCCTCTGCCGGCGCCGTGGATCAACAGGCTGATCCTCCGCCTAGCGGCGCCGGCACACCAGGTTCTAGTCCCGGTTGCCCCTCTTCCAGGCCAGCTCTCTGCTATGGCCCGGGAGTGCAGTGGAGGATGGCCCAAGTGCTTGGGCCTTGCACCCCATGGGAGACCAGGAGAAGCGCCTGGCTCCTGCCTTCGGATCAGCATGGTGCGCCGGCTGCAGCGGCCATTGGAGGGTGAACCAACAGCAAAGGAAGACCTTTCTCTCTGTCTGTCTCTCTCTCACTGTCCACCCTGCCTGTCAAAAAAAAGGCACCCTCTGGGGCCGGCGCTGTGGCACAGCTGGTAAAGCCGCTGCTTGCAGTGCTGGCATCCCATATGGGCACCAGTTCGAGTCCCGGCTGCTCCACTTCCAATCCAGCTCTCTGTTATGGCCTGGGAAAGCAGCAGCAGATGGCCCAAGTGCTTGGGCCTCTGCACCCATGTGGGAGATCTGGATGAAGCTCCTGGCTCCTGGCTCCAACCACTATTCCCATTTGGGGGTGAACCAGCAGATGCAAGAACTTTCTCTCCCTCTAACTCTGCCTCTCAAAACAAAAACAAATTAAAAAAATATAACTTCCATTACAGCCAACTGGGGACTGAACCAGCGAGTGGAAGACCTCTCTCTCTCTCTCTGCCTCTCGTTCTCTCTGAAACTCTTTCAAATAAATAAATAGATACTTAAAAAAAGATTTATTTATTTATTTGAAAGCAGAGTTACACAGAGAGAGAAGGAGAGGCAGATAGAGGGAGAAAGAGAGAGAGAGAGGGGGTCTTCTATCCGCTGGTTCACTCCCCAATTGGCTGCGACGGTCGAAGCTGTGCTGATCCGAAGCCAGGAGCTTCTTCTGGGTCTCCCACATGGGTGCAGGGGCCCAAGGACTTGTGCCATCTTCTCCTGCTTTCTCAGGCCATAGCCCAGAGCTGGATCGGAAGTGGAGCAGCCAGGTCTCAAACCGGCACTCATGTGGGATGCCAGCACTTCAGACCAGGGTGTTAACCTGCTGCACCACAGCGCCGGCCCCATAAATAAATCTTAAAAACAAAACAAAAAACAACCCTTATCTTGTACCTAGCAACGCCTGTTCATGATTTTTTGGTAAGTATAAGCATGTTAGCCAGGCAAGAATTACTGCTGAGTGACACACAGCGATCCCCACGCAGGGAGCACTCTAATGAACCTGTCCAAAAGCAACGCGCGCCCCCTCGCTGCTCGGTCTGCTTACCTCAATGGTGGTTTTATACGTTTTTAAAAGAAGGGAGGCTCTGTCTTCGAGAAACGTCCACAGTTTGACCTCGTTGTCCCAGCTGACGGGGAACTGGGAGTTGCCCAGGGTGAAGATCCTGTCGATGGCACCGTCGCCCAGCAGGTGCTCCCTCAGCTCCTCTGCGAGAACCCAGACAGCACCGAGTCAGAGAGAGCAGCACGGCTCCCCGACACGCGGCCGGCAACGCCACTTGCCCATGGCTAAAAGCCTCTTGGCCACCAGCCAGGCTGCTCCAGGATTCCCAGAGCAGAGTCAGGGCTGAGCTCCGGGGTGGGGGCAGAGGTCAGGGGTCGTTCATGTGGGATCCGCAGCCAGCCTCGGTGCAGCCCTACCTTTCGTGGATTTGTGGGGGTCCCAGGAGCCCCTGGACAGTTTCACAAGACTCACAGAGCACGCACAGCCCTGGAGTCTGTCCCAGGCCAGGCACTCAGGCACACAGACTGCTCCAAAAGGCAGTGCCTGAACACCGCACACAGCCCGGTGATCCTCCTGAACGGAGGTCGGGTGGGCAGCCCTTCATGCCAGCTCGCACCAGTAAGCCCCAAACCCAGAGAAAAGCAAACGGACTAGGCAAGTCTTGATGAAAAGCTCCATAGCTCCCGCTTGTTGGGAGTTTAACAGGAATTATAAATCCCCACAAGTGAACATCTAGGTCACACTCAGCACGCGGCTGCACATGGTCTCCAGGAGACCACGCCAGCGCCTCTCATGCTCAAGCAACCCCACGCCTCGTCCCCCTCCACGGCACAACACTGCTGTCGTGGCTGGGGTCACTCGAGGAACATACAGAGAAACCAAACTGACTCACACGCCTGTGGTTTTGTCTTTAAGAGAACAGAAGTTATCCAATGTTCAAAAAGAAATGTATTAAGTTGTATAGATCAAGAGAAGAGTCAGGAGCTTTGGGCTTCCGGTTTTTCGGTTTCTGCTCTTCGTATAAAGTGGTGAAGAGAGACCAGGCCGCAGTGCCACCAACTCCGGCCCCGAGGCCACGCCAACACCGCGTTCCCGCTCCTTCCGCCGCCTGCCTCCACCCGCCCACGCCTCTCTGCCCGAGGAAGGCGGACGGGCTGGAGTGGAGCTTTCTCCCCCGCTCTTCCTAACAGGTCACACACTGGCCACACGAGGCCCACGCCCAGGAGACGAGACAGCGCACAACCCGACCTCCTGGACGAGGGGACGCGAGCAAAGGCTTCCTCAGCAGGCTGCCTTCTGCTCAGACCCAGCCGGGGACTCCCACGGCGCCCCAGCCAGCCGCACCTTCAGCGGGCCCCGGAGGTTCACTCCGGTCGGGACGGTGGCCGGGGTCGGGTTCCCTGGAGGGCGGTCAGGGCCCCGTGCCCCCTGGGTCCACGTGCTAGCTCCTCAGTCCTCACAGTCATCCCGCTGGCCCCCTCCTCCTCCTCCAAGCCCAGCGCCCATCGCTCCCCCAGGTCTGACTCAGATGCCTTTCCTCCAGACCCCGCGGACCACAAACTTCTTCCACGGACGATGCCGCCTGTCAGCCAGCAGGAACAAGGTGTGGGGTTGGAGGCATGGGCTCTGGTGTTAACAGAGCCGAGTTCTCCGTCTGGTCGCCCGCTGCTCACTGAGTGACCTCGGCCCGAGTGCTCAGCCTCTTTGAACTTGACTTTCTACATCAGTAGAACGGGAACATCTCAGCTCGAAGGCTGCTGCGGGTAAAGCCTGTGCTGTATTGGCATCAGCGCTGCACGCGGTGCCTCCGCACCATCGTACAGGAACGGTGATGCGGCATCCTGTACCCCTGTATACACGAGAGATGCCCAACCCACGCTTGCTACATGGGACAGAGGAGCCCCCATCAAAGTGCAAACACCACCAAGAGCTCCCACGAGAATTTTCAGCAGTAAGGTGCTCACACGGGACAACTCCACGGCTCACACTGTGTTCTGGAGCCGGAGGCTGAGGGGCCCCCAGGGTTGGGTACTACGTCTCTGCTACCTGCAGCATGACGGCCACAGCGCCGGCAGGCCCTGGGCTCACACAGCACTTCCTGCCTGCCCCAGCCGAGGCGGAGCCGGGGCCGAGGCTGTCCCAGCACTGCCCTCTTTGCAGAGCTCAGGCAGGTGCTGGTCTGCCCAGCCATTTAACTCATTCACGCTCATTCACCTGTTCCTGGCCGGCCTGCTTTGCAGAGGGCTGGGGGTAGTCTCAAACAACAGCAACACACACACATCACAAACAAAACTCAGAACCTAAGCACGCACTTTAGAAACACAGCCACGACTGAGCGGTGGTCAAGTGTCAGCGCCAGCCGCACCGAGGTGCCTACCACATTTAACTCTTTCAGGCACTGAATTCAGAGCGGCAGCGGCCAGGAACATGGTGTTCTGTGCAGATTCAGCTCCCACTGCCACTCACTGTGCCCGGCCCCAAACAGCCCCATGGTAAAACACATCAGTTTCCTCCCTCTTCCCAAATGGGCTTTAGTTTCAAGCTGAACCCCTATGCTTTCTTTACACGCCAACGAATGTAAAGAGAACATCTTTTTACCTTCAGTCATGCAGAATACTCGGAGAAAAGCCAGGAGCTGGGCAGAGATGGGAGGTTCCGTAAAATGCAATGCGAAAACACTGGACCTGACAAAAGCAGGAGCAAGATCAGTGACCCTGGCTGTGGAACAAAGCCCTCCGCGCAGGCAGTGCGGGGGTCCCGAGGAGGCTGCGCGGGGCGGGGGCGTTCCCCTCCGGCTCTGCTCCGGGCCAGGGGCCTGGCCCCTGGCAGTGAGCTCACCTTCCCACAGCCTTCACCTCGGGTGTGTCCAACACTGAGAATTCTACATGCCCACAGTTCTTAAAAAGCATTAACAATAATTTATGCGGCGTTCACCCTTTAATCGTTAATCAAATATTGACAAGTTCAATTAAAAAAGGTCTGGATAATCCATTTTTATTAAGAATGGTTCTTCCATCCCCTGGAGAACCAATAAATTAGAACTCTCGTCTTCTTTATCACTTTACTCCTCAAATGCAAGAAAATCTTCCAGAATTTCACTGGAAATTCCTGAATTCACTGAGGATCACGACTTCATCAGCCAAACTAAGGGCGGCGAAGAACAAGGTGGAGGAAGCCGATCCAGGCCAAGACATGAATGACACCCGAGGACAGGAGGCCACACCCCGGGCGTGAGCAAACAGCACCCGGGGGCAGGGGGCCAGAGCCAAGTTCCGTGATACACCAGCTAAGCCCCCTCCCCAGCACCGTGGCGCAAGCTGACCACTGTCTCTACGTACGTGGGGATGCCGGCGCGGGCCAGGACCTCGGCCTTCATGGCATACAGCCTGTCGCTTTTACTCACTCCAAGCTTTATTTTCACTCTGTCGTGTGAATTATTGTCAAAGAAAAAACCACTGTGGATCACAAACTCTGCATTTGACCGCGTGCCATAAAAAATGTAAATCTGAGATGCAGTAAAGAAAAAATAAAGGGACATGAAACACACTCAGCATCAAGGCAGAGCTCCCCCCCCACGGCCGCGCGGCGGGGCCGACAGGACAGCTCGAAGGGACGGCTGACACGGCCTGCGTGTGAGGGTGACGGGGCGAGCGGGCCGGTGCTGGCCCAGGGCCCTGCTACTCCACGAAGGCTGCTGCCCCCCTGAGCCCCCGTTCCTCCCAAGGGACGGCCAGGCGCTGCTTCTGGCTGCCGCTCTCCTGCCCCACAGCAGCGGCCCCGGGAGCGAGCGCCTCCTGCTGCCCGGGCAGCTCTGCACCACGCAGCCGACCCGAGCTTCCTGAGGCCCATACTCCTATTCTGTCTCAACCAGAAGGGCAGCGGCCGCCTCGGCTGTGTCTGCCTCCCGTCTGCCTGGCTGTGGGACTCACAGACAGAAGGTGGTATTTACAGGCGCACATTCCCTATCTTGCTCAGAAGCTGAACCCTGCCCCCACCCACGTTATTAGATTAAATATCACAGATCAAAGCGAAAGTACAAGACACAGCGTATGCTCCTGATCCCACCCCCCCTTCTTTTTTGCCACTTAAATACTGCCTCTTTGTAAGGAATGTTTCAATCAACAGAAAAAGAAACTAAAGCAACACAGGTTATGGAGTAAAAAAAAAAAAAAAACACAATAAAGGAGCTGTGACCTGAGACCATTTCCTGCCAGTTAACAGTGCCACAGGTGTTAGGTGGACTGTGCATAGAAATCTGGTGTCTTTGTGGACCCAAGCATGACTCGTGCCAGTCTGGGGGTCTCAGACAGGTCCCACCGCTTGCTCCCTGAGCGCCGTGGCCCTCTGCAAGCCCAGCGCCCCGCGCTGCGCAGGCCGCGGCAGGCCTACCTGCTCCCCGGCGTGGAAGTCCCGCAGAGCCACGCACTCACAGCGGTCGTCCTCCAGGTTGTAGCCTGTGGTGATCTGCGGGAGGGGAGGCACAGGTCAGGAAGGAGGCGGACGCGTCCACACGCACCCCTGCACCAAGGCTCGGGAGACCTCGAACCGGTGCATCGGCAGGCTTCTTAAAGCCACGCCAAAAAACAAAACCGAAAAACTGCTCCAGTGTTTCAGTGAATTCTATTTTCCCCAGAGATATCAGGGGGAATGACGTGCCTGAGATAAAGGAGGTGCTCTCGGAGAAAAGATACCGCACAGGTTATCGCTTGTCGGTCCCAACCAAACCCGGTCTCTTACTGTAAAGTTACTGCCCTTAACCCCTGCCCCACCAGCGAGCCCGCAGGCCCGGCCCACAGCCCGCAGGCTGGCGCTCCAGGAAGCAGGATCTCCTGAGGCTCTCCAGTGCTTGCGAGCATTATCCTCTTCTAGTGTTTGCCCACTGAGAACTCAAAGTGGGGTTTCCACTGGATACACAGAGCAAAAGGAAAAAAAAAAAAAGGCCCTATTTCTTTTTTTAAATGAATTTTTTATTATTTATTTCTTTTCATGCTATTTGAAAGGCAGACAGAAAATGAGATCTGCCATCTGCTGGTTCACCACCCCCAAACGCCCACAACAGCCAGGGCTGGGCCAGGGGAGGCCGTGGAGCCAGAGCTCAGTCCAGGCCTCCCATGTGGGTGGCAGGGACCCAGCTACTTAAGCTACCACCCACTGCCTCCCAGGGTCTGCATCAACAGGAAACTGGACTGCACTAGCGGCAGAGCAGGTCAAGCCACCAGCTTGCAATGCCAGCCGTCCACGTGGGAACGCCAGTTCAAGTCCCAGCTGCTCCACTTCCAATCCAGCTCCCTGCTAATGGATCTGGGAAGGCAGCAGATGGTGGCCGACCGTCACCCATGTGGGAGACCTGGATGGAGTTCCAGGCTCCTGGCTCGGGGGTGGTGCAGCCCCCGGGGACCATCAGCACATGCAGTGCCTGCTCTCCTCTTTCTGGGACCCTGCCTTTCACATCCATCAATCAAAGGAAGGAAAGAAGCAAGGGTCAGGGGAGAGTGGGGGTGGGGGAGGAGAAAGGAGAGGGCAGAGGAGAGAAGGCCCTGGGACGCCCGAGGCCTAGCCAAGCAGCGTCTTCATCACCGCACCACACACGTGCCCCCGAAAACTGCTTCTGAATCGAGCACACACTTCACCCTGGAGTTAGAGGGATTAACTCCCAGGTAAGCAAATGCCGAAATACAGTCATTGTTTCCTTCCGTCCAGCTCAGAGATACGAGTTCCTAAACCCACCACAAAGAAACGGAAATCCTCTAACTACACCCCAAGGCTGCCTCCCCCCAAGCCCTCCTGCTACAACGGGGGCCACAGGCACCCAGGTTCCAGGAAGCGCCCCAGCTGCCTGACACCCTTGGCCTCTCCACTCCCTGGCATGGTTAAGGTCCTCACCTTTTCTTGCCGCATGTACCATGCTGCACAAACCTTCCAATCAGACTCACTGCTAACTCACCATGTCCCCTTCCTGGGAAATCTCTCCGCTCTGCCTTCAGAAGAAGGCCAGACTCCAAGAGGCCCACACCTCCCTCAACTCAGGCCTTGCAGCGCACCTGCCACACCTGGCCACTGCCTGGACTCCCTTCTACCCCTGCTCTGCCTCTCTGGGGAAGCCACCTGTGAGTGCCGGGCCATTTGGGGAGTGAACCAGCAGACAGAAGATCCCTCTCTAACTCTGCCTTTCAAATAAATAAAACTAAATCTTTTAAAACATTTAAATAAATAAAAAACAAACCCAATGTCCCCAGAGCAACGGTTCGTTAACCACACGCCTGGAGTCCTTCACCCTTCTACTCTGCAAGCCCCAACGAGAAGCACGAGAACAAGGAGAACGCAAAGAAGCCCAGGATGCTGTCACTCGGTTCAGATTAAAGTCAGTTTCTGCCCAACATCTGATTCGCTGTTCAAAAGCTGACCCTAAAATATCTCCTTGATAACCAGGTAACAGAGAGAAAGGAAAAGACCCCCGGGGGCGGGGGAGTGTCGGTGCCACCCACTCACAGGAGCCCTCCAGGTTTCAGAGACGGGGCCCGGCCACAGTGACCCCTCCTCTTCAGAGCAGACCAGACATCTGGAGGGACCAGTGCCTAATTCCTTGTGAAACACACCTCTCAAGGGGGGCAGACCACAGCGGCCCCGTGAGGCCGGCTTCCGGGGCACTCCGGTGAGCGGTGTTGGGGCCCTGGGCTCAGTTCCCACTTTCACTGATGTTCACAGGACAGTCAAGGCCCCCGGAGGCTGTCCTGGGGCCCTGAGGACCCTGCGCTTGGGAAGGGAGCTCTGCAGAAACCAGGGAGATGACAGCCTGCCGTAGGGAGTGGCGGCCACGGGGCCCAAACTTGGGGACGAGGCAGCCCAGGACACTGCTGACCGCCATCCTTCCACCTTTCCTCGCCCAGCTCAGAGACATGCCCCACCGCAACCGCCGGGCTCCACAGCCACCTGCCAAATGCCCATGGGAGGCCAGGTCCCAAGGGGGCAGTGGGGAAAGAACATGGGATCAGAGTGTAACAGTACAGGTGCCGCTGGGACAGCCCCCTGGGGCAGGGGCAGAGCAGAGGGTGGAGCCACTGCCAGATCTGGGGGAGGGGCACAGCAGTCACAGCAGGGGGCAGGTAGGCGGCTTGGCCTCCTCCAGCTACCCGGGGCCTCAGCTGACTTGTAGGCCCTTTCCTCTCTTCCGTAGCTGCGACATGGCAGGCCAGACCCACTGCTAAATTCGAGCTTAAGTTAGATGTTAAGAAGTAATACAGGCGGCCTTTTCAATAAATAAATAAGTCTCTAAAAAAATAATGCAGGAGGAACAGCAAAATATGTACCCCTCCCCCCAATGTAAAGAAGAAAAGATCACAATACATGATCATTTGGGTGTCTTTCTTTCTGGCCTTTTTCATAGACATGCATGTTCATGTTTCACATTAACTTATTCACTGAGAAAATACCACGCATTTGGGATATGAATAAAACAGACAAACAAATGGCCCTACCTTCAGGGACTCTCCATTCTAATAGGTGGAGGGGGAACTATGATACACAAAAGTAGCAGGAAGAAACCCGGCACAGAGCAGGAGGGAACACCAGAGGGGAGCGCGAGCTACTGGGGCAGGAAGTGTGGCTGTTTTATTCCTGGCCAGCCTCGCTTGAGGGGTGCGGGAATCTCCATCCCGCAGAGAGAAACAAACTTTGAAAAAGAGCCGAGAGACGCCCCACCCCCCCGCAGGGGCCACAGCAGTGGCCTGTGCGCTGTGAGCCTCAAGCAAGGAGACGGAACGGCAGACAAACCACGCAAGGCCTCGCCAGACTGTTTCTTACAGCTCAGCACTGCCTCCACTAATCGCCCCGGAATCTGTCTTTCCAAGCGGCTAGGAAGTCAGTTCACACCGGCCAGCACCTCGAGCCCAGGGGCTCATCCAGCCTTTTCGGCTGCATTTCCTGGTTCAGAATTCCTGTTTCCAGCTTGATTCTCCGTCTGCTGCCACGGCGGGTTTCTGGGACGCTGTCGTTGCTGGGTTACACTCTGCCACCTCCTCACTCAGCGACAGGCAGGAGAGACAGTGCTGCCAGGCAGAGGCACACGCAGAAGGAAACCTCTCCTCGGAGAAGCTGGCCTCCGGCTCTTCCAGGGACTTCATCCCCAGCAACGGCGACTGAGCACGCATGGCGTGCAGCAGGGGTCTCCCAAGCCTTCGTGGAAAATGCACATCACGAAAAAGCTGCGTGGATTTCAAGCACCCACAAGCTTCTGGAAGCGTCCTTACAGGATCTGCCGATCCAAGAACCCTTACAGCCACGAGAGGAGGGCCCCCACGGGTGGCAGTGAAGCCCGCAGCGCGAGCAGCAGGCCCCTCGCACAGAGCTTCCCCGGATCAGCAAGGCTCCAGCCAGCACGTGTGAGCAGGAAACAGAACATGCAGCACGAGTCTTCAATTCCTTGTTTTTATTCCAAGATACACTTTTTGTTTCTTTTTTAGGGGGAAATCTTTACAGTCTTACCCAGTTCCACGGAGGCAACACCAACACCAACACCAACAGCTGAGAGTCCATGGGCACACGAGAGTGACAAGCACAGACTCGGGCCTGGGAGGGGCTTAGGGTTTTACTAGAGACTAAGAACTGATTTACAACAAAGCGTGCATTTTTTTAAATTTTAAAATAATAATAAAAAAAGACTATAATGACCAATCAAGTTGGGAACCAATGATCAAATCCACACAAATAGAAAAATGTTAAGTCAGAAAAGCGATTTCAAAATTTCTTTTTAATCTCAGGCTTATTATCAAATCTTATTAAAATATCTCTGAAGGAAAAAAAAGAACAAAGGATGTAAAATTATACTCATTAATGAAAACAAATCATAAAACATGCCACTATTTCTTAGAATCACTAATTAAATTAAGCAAACCTAAATTAAGGTGAAAGCATAATTAGAAAAGTAGAACTATTCTTTCTTGCTACAATTTAAATACTCTTAAGATTCAAGAACACACTTGTTGCTAAACCTTCCCAAATTAGCAGGAGATGTTCTATCTTAAGTAACTGGCAACCAGAACGTGTGTTCTGGCCACTTTATGAAATCAGACATAAAGTATTCATTTATAGCTTTTCTTTATATTCTATTTACAACACTACTAATAACAACAAAGAAAACTCACATTGTGAAAGGATGAACAAAAACAACCAACCCCGTATGCGCTAGGATATGGTAAAGACTCAGTCATCTGACGTCGCCCTATTTCCGCCCACAAACGTCAGGGATCTCAGCGCAGACAGTGCTTCAGCCCCTGCTGCCGCCTGGACTCCAGGGCCGTCTGAGACGCACCCGGCGCCCCCTCCCTGGCGGTAGTTAGCAGTGGCCATGCACTTGCTTCTCCTACCCGGCACTCCCACCTCTGATGATGCCACTGACCCCCGCATGCAAGGGCCGAGGGCCACGTGCACGCGCACACCCCAACCCCGGGGCCTGTAGGCAGCAAGAGCAAGGGGTCAGCACAGCCCCGGATCTGTCCACAGGAAAAGAATCGGAGAAGCAGACCCCAGTGAATTCAGAGATGATCATGAAAGGGAAAATGAGAAAGAAGGCAGATTTTCTTCAATAAATCAGAATTTCTAAAGTAATATGAAAAAGAAATGTTGGTGTAGTCTGTGGTGCAGTAAGATAAGAAAATGAATGTGTGGGCTGGAATTACGGCTTAGCAAATGAATGGAGTCCACTGTGGTTTCTGAAAGTGGTGTGAGATGCAGCTCCCAGCTCAGGGCTCACACAGTGGCACGGCAACCCCAGCTCCCACGCGTGGGCGGCAGGCTCGGCTGCTGCCTGCTCCTGCAGCAGGGAGGAGGAGGGCGGAACACGACAGGCAGGTGCCACGTCCACCGAGAGAGGAGAAGCTTACCAGGCCATTGGTGTGATTGCACATGTCCCAGAGAGGAATCAGAGCCAGGGTTACGCGGGAGCCGTCCTCCGTGGGGATCTGGTTTTGTCGCGTCATAACAGAAGAGACTGCCCACCTAACGGCCGCCAGAAAACAGTGAATTACAGTCGACGGCAATAAGGAGTAGCGGGCAGGAGCTCAGCATGGTCCGACCGCTCACAGAACCTCCACCCTTCTCCCACATGCCAGAGGCTGGCCGCCCTTGTCACCACCGGCCACTCACTTGTGACAAGGACTCGGGAGGCCAGGGGTGGGGTGGCCATGTCCAGGCCTCTGGTGGGACAGCAGCAGTGGCAAATCCTCCTCTTCCCAGGCCAACCCACGCTCTTTTTACCCCAATACTGACTCTGTGCCTACTTTAGGCTTCAATGGAAAGCAAATGATGTAATTCCTTTCTGGTCAGAAAACCTCAAAGAATTCTACAAAATGTGGAATGCGATTTTTAAAATCACATTGTAAAGTGGATTAAACCATTTTGTTCAAACAGCAAGCCCCCACCTGACACTAACCCAGTCTATCGAAAAAGACAAACTATCCTAGGACCACGCAGCACTGCTGCTCATTTCCAGGGCCGGCCGGCTGCTCCAGCGAGCCCCCGCCACTGCAGGGTAGTGGCTACTGACGCTCGCTGCAGCTTCTGAAAGACCCCGTCTCCGTCCAGGCGCTGTGAGAGGTCACAGCAGGTGCTCTCTTGCTGAACCATTTCCCTCACGGCCAAGGTCCCACATTCCCTTAGCACCCACTCCCTAAAGACCCCCCACACCCACCTGTAGTCCTCGTAGGTGAAGGAGTCCTTCAGCGGCAGCTTGTTGGCATGAGGATGGGTCTGGGAGTCAGAAGTTTTAGAAAGCAGAGGTGCAAAGAGAGAAGGGGGAAAGAGAAATCAGTCGGCAGAATTTCATTATTCAGCTGCCTAAGAGATCCTAACAAGAGCCAAATGAAGCAGGCGGCGTCCAGCCGCGTGCGCGGGGATCATCGAGCTATTATGCTCTCATACATCACTGTCAACTTAATTTGTTGTGCCCAGCAGCCGCCATAAATCTGCTCCTTCATATTTCGATTCTGGAACCCAGAGACACCGTGCAAAATAAAATTTAAGGTGGACTGCCTTTTCAAAGGCCCGCACTACGAGCACCTGACCTAAGCATTAGTGCAGAGCCCCCAAGTCAGGGGCGGGTCTTGGCCCCCTGAAAAGATTCCTGACCTCTTCTCCTACCAATAAAAGGAACTCTAACCAACCAGAAGTTCTCATTTCTATCAGACTTAAACCATCCGAGGGGAGTCGGCGCGTGCCGCAGGAGCCGGGGATGGAGACAAGTGCAGTTCAGTGGGGTCATGACACACCTGACAGATGAGACACAAAGCCACCAGCAGGTCTACACGCCATCTTCCCCTAACTGCACGAATGAACACTTGGTAAAAACATCCGAAACTTCACAATACTGAGAAAACTGTGTGCACTCCCCTTCTGTCTTCACGGCTGCCCCCAGCCCCGCCCCAACTTCTCAATCACTTAAAAATTTGTCTCAATTAAGAAATCCAAAGCTGTTCTAACAGCGCAGTGTTAATCTTGGGTTTCAATGACAGTGTCAGAGAGCGACCACGGCGAGCGGCGGCAGGAAGGCGTTCCACGGTGGCTAATGCACGCAGCTGCGGGCAGCCGCTCTTCCTCTGGACGTGCGGGCAATTCATCATCGCTCACTGTAACGCGCGCGCTGGCACGGCACGCGGGACAGTAGGGGATGAGGTAAAAGTGGCTCAGGCCGTAAATCAATTAGGAAACAAAAGCTTGTGCTCAGTGGGCAATTTTAGGCAAATCACACACTACAAAAGGCCGCCACTGGGCGCTGGCGCCTAGGGCCCGCTCCCCCTTCTGGTCTTCAGCCGCGTTTTAACCCTTTGGAAGGAAATTCAAAACACAAATATATATTCATGCTAATTTTTCAAGCATGCCTCTGTGATACCAAAAGTGAAATCAGAGGAGATTCCGTTCAAGGCAACGTCTGCTGGCACAGGAGGGCCAGGAACTCCCCTAGGGGGATGGGCGTGGACAGCATGGCCAAGGGCAGTGGGGAATCACCCACCGGCAGGGGGCTTTTCTCCCTGCTTGGTAGGCAGGAAAACAAAGCTTTGTTCCATCTTCCATTCAAATATGAGGCTTAGCCACAACAGTGCTCGGCTTCTCCCTGAGAAAGTACAACTCAGCAGGTACCACTCCTCCCCCACAGATAAGCACTGGAAGGCCGGACCACGGAAAAACCTTACATTATAAAGAAAAGGAATTCTGCTAAAAATTCCCTTCCACTGTAATAAAACAGAACTGCACTGTGAGACCGCCCGACTGGGAGCGTGGCGAGCCCGGCGCTCTTCAAACCCTAGGAGGCACAAAGGCATTTCTGCTATTTTCAAGTATTTCAATTCATCTAAATTACGGAATTTACCACGGTATTGGAAAGTCAGTAAATCTAATGCTCAATCCCACAAGCACTAAATATCAAACACATACCCCCCAAAAAGTTGGACTTATTAGAAATACAGAAAAGATGACAATTTTCAAACTGGAAATGTCGAATCTCGGCACTGCTCCGACACTGGAACCTGCTGAAACGGCCCAGGGCCCCCCTCACCCACACGGGACCTCCTCGGGGCCCAAGTGAAGGGGAGCCAGCTCTCCCACACGTCCCCCTCCCTCCTATCTGTGCACATTTCTTACCCAACATGGAAGTTCACATCCACAGTCCCGAGTAAGTCATTTAAAAAAAACTCAAAAAAGAGATTAATTCTGAAGACTACCTGGGCTGTTTGGTTATATAATATTCTAGAATCTGTTAGAAATGGCTGTTCTTATTTAAAAAAACAGGGTGCGAATGCTGTCCTGCCATTGACACAGGCACCAGGGCCCACACGCAGCTCTGCAAGGCAAGCCAGGCCCAGCTACAGGGCTCTCACTACCGTGGCACCAGCGCCACCTGCTGGCTCCGGGGCGGAGCTCGGGAGTTGGTTCCCAGGGCAAGGCCTCTGCAGCAATTCAGTGCAAACCCAAACTGGGTTTATCGGAAACTGGCTTCTGTTCCAGCTTTATGGCATCTTAAAAAAAAGAAAGAAAGAAAGAAAGCCTATTCTACCTCTAAAAATCACTGCAATAATGGTTTTTATGATTGTCTTTTAAAGATTTATTTCTTTTGAAAGGCAGAGTGACAGAAAGAAGAGACATTCCATCCACTAGGTCACACCCCAAACGGCCACAACAGCCAGAGCTGGGCCCGGCTGAAGCCAGCAATCTGGATCTCCATCCAGGTCTCCCAGGTAACAGCAGACGCCCAAGTTCCTGGGCCATCGTCTGCTGCATTCCCAGGCCAAACAGGAGGGCGCTGGGTCAGCGTGGAGTGGCCAGGACTCAAACCGGCACTCTGATACCGGGTGCTGGCATTTCACACAGCAGCATAACAAGGATCCTGAAACACTCAAACAACAAAAATGATCTGAATGTGAAAAACAGTTAATTTTGAAAACAAATATTTTCACTTATTCTAAAACAATGAGAAAGGATGAGACAAATGTCCACGCCACACAATTTTCATCCAAAAGCTCAGAGTAGCATTGTTTTTGAAAAAACACCAAGCCTTTCTCCTGTTGTCCAAATCAAGGTTTAAGAACTCATCTCACAAACACTCGACTGCTCTGGAGTTATCTCAGCGCTAAGACACCCTTGGAGGAAAGGCCTTAAGCTGACTTTATGCAGCAGACAAACGGGCCTTCCGCACCTTGTAGGGCACACTCTTGGAGAGCTCTTGTTGATCCTGGCAGCCTTTCCCCCAGGAAGAAGTTCCTACCTACTTGAAAAATAAAATCTAAAAGCCAGCATTGCGGCACAGCCAGTAACATGGCCACCCTCGCTGCCAACAATCCATGTGGGCGCTGGTTCATGTCCCAGTTGCTTTACTTCTGATCAAGCTCCCTGCTAATGGCCTGGGAAGGGAAGTGGGGGATGGCCCAAGTATTTGGGCCCTTGCACCCGCATGGGAGACATGGAAGAAGCTCCTGGCTCCTGGCTGTTGTGGCCATCTGGGGAGTGAACCAGAGGATGGAAGATAGATCTCTCTCTCTCTCTCTCTCTCTCTCTCTCTCTCCGTAACTCTGCCTTTCAAAATAAATAAATCCTTTTAAAAAAATAAAATATAAAAACAGAAAATTCACTCTTGAGCAGCCAACTTTCTTGGCTGTGGATGCTTCTAAGACACAGATACCCAGGGACTGAGTGAGTGGCCACCCCAGACAACAGGGCGGAACCCCCTCCCTCCTGGGTGAGGGCTCACAAAGCAACACCTCTCTGCACCCTGGGCCCCGTGCACACAGGTGAGACAGCAGCCATTGATTTCTGCAGATTTTTGAAGTGACTGATATTTTTACTTCTTGGGCATAATAAATATTGAAAGTCAAGGAAATAAACAACTGCCACAGCTCATGACCAGACCTGAAGCACAAAGTCTGTTTTTAAAAGAAGATCCTGGCTTGCACTCGCTCTGCCCTCAGAAGCAGGCACGCCACACGAGACAGCAACACTGCAGCTCATACACAATGATCACTATGTTTGGGAAAGATTAAGAACTAAAATTGTTTGTTTGGCTTCAATAAAAAGGAGCAATATTGCTAAATATGTAAGTATGACATTTTGAAGAATTTACCATATTGCATGGGTCTGGTAGCTATGCTTAAGGAAATTAAAAACCACAAGAGTCAGCATATTTGATCCTTATTAAAGTTCTGTCTTGAACTATCACTCAAATGAAACAAAAATAAACCAAGAAGAAATTTAAATAAAACCTATGGATTATAAGTGTTTGAAGATGAAAAAATGAACAATATTCTGGCTCTAAAAAATTGATTTAGCATGCAGCTTCTCTTTATAGTCCCTTGATAAAAATGAAATCTCCCTAACAAACACTTAATAAAACCTGTCAATATCTCTGGAAAGAAAAATGACACAAATGCATTAAGTATTAAATACCCTTGGAAAAAGTCACATATTCCATGAATTTTTGATGTACTATCTTGACATTAATGTAAAACCTTGATATTTATAATTGACAGATATTTAATAAAGTATAAGAGAAGACGACGGCAGCGTGGCATGCAAATTTTTCAGGCTGATCAGAAACAGGAGATACAGACGCGCACTTAAACTAAATAAACAGTTAATATGTGCTACGCGAGTCTTATCTCAAGCTCATACAACACACCTTTGTAAAGAACCGAAATAAAGAGAATTCACTATTACGTGTGTCCCTAACTCGGAAAAATCTAGGAGGTGAAACGGCTTTAAAACATTCACAGCTCTGCATAGGAACTAAATACATTTGAGCAAAGGGCTTATTTTAACATTTAAAAACAGTAAGCATTTCTAAAATAAAATAAAGGTAAGAAGTGCTACCACAAATAGGTGGGTGTTTCAAAATGTTCATGGGAAATGGAATAAAAAGAGAAGTTTATTTGGGTGCAAAAAAATCTTGGAATCTATGCATACGAGGGGTCTTCAAAAAGTTCATGGAAAGGTGCATTATGAAAAAACTACGCCTGGAGCTCAAAATTCTCTTGCACCAAAATAAAACTTATCTTTTAAACCCTTTTCCATGAACCTTCCTGAGTTACGCTCTTACATGGAGAGGCAGCTCCTGAAACAATTCTCAAATAAACACGTCTGCTCTGAGGAAGGCTCCCGAAACTCCACGAGGGGCAGACGGTGCAAAAGGGCCTCCGAGCCCTGGGCGTCCTCAGGACCAGGCCCCCCACCGGACCCGGGCGGGCACACCGCATCGCGCCTCCACACGTCCTGATGGGGAGCTCGCGCAGGTCACAAGATCCTAGACATTGTGTTTTTAAAGAACTTTTCCTCCGCCCCGGCACAGCATTGAGGATTAATTTCAAATACATAGACACAGTCAAACTAACTGCAGCTGTACCTGGCTTGTCCTGCTACCACTCTAAAACTGTGCTGTACTTCGTAAGCACCTCTGAGAACGGACCGTCGGGGTCGGGGGCGGAGCAGCTGCGGACAGACATCAGCTCCCGTGATGGCTGCAGCCCGCCGATTCCTCCGGCCATGGGCTCAGCCACAGAACCGTGAGTGCTCCATCTGGGGTGCACTGCGGCAACGTGGCCCCCCCTGAAAGTACTGGACAGGAGGAAGAGAGGCAGCACGCAGCTCTCCTGACCCTCCTCCCTCCCTAGCAGTACTCCCTCGCAGGGAGGGGAAGAAGGAAAGAGAGGTTCCGCAGGGGAAGCAGCAGGAAAAACTGGGAGTGGGAAGAAGAAAGCTGAGCAGCACGGAGGGAGCCAGGAGACCCACGCCCGGCACTGGCGGGTTTCCCGGATGAAGGTGAATCGGAAGCAGCGAGCAGGGCAGCCCAGTCCTCGCTGCCTGTCTCTTGTTTTCCAAGTGGACGCAGCACAGCTTAACACAACCACCAACTGCAGAGCGCCCAGTGCAGCCAGGTGCAGCTGTGATGACCATAAATCAGAACCAAGCATAGTTCACAGACTTGGCCCTTGAGGGATAAAAATCAATTGTGAAGACTTTTATTTTTAAACACAGATTACAGCCAATTCTTTGGGGAATTTTTCATCACAAAGTTCTTTGAATTCACTCAATAGGACCAAATAAAAATTTAATTGCATCAATACACATTAAATTAGGATTTTCTGCTGTTCACTTGTATATATAATTTTTCAATAGCAACTATGTTTTACCCTACAATTAGAATAAGAAGATGAGATTAGTGGAGAAATAACATTGTTCAACAAATCTATGGAATGACTTTAAGATGGATGAATTGGTTTTTTGCCCCATTGGAGGGCCTGAAGCTAAACCTACTTGAGTTTTGAATTTAACTGGAAACTGTTGAAACACTGCAAAAGATATGACCCTGTAACAATGATTTCATTAGTTACCATGTGTATACCTTGAGACACACAAACAACAGTTAACCAAAGTCAGTCATAGCCAGCATTTCTATCAGTCACATATTCACTCACCAAGTACCTACTGACTTAGAGGAAAGCCAACAGTTTAACACTAGAAACGTAATTCACTGACAAATATCCTGTTTACTGAGCGCCGCTGTTAGGTGCCCGTGACTGGCAGAGGAAAACGGAACCCCCACTCCGGAACCAAATGGCCCGCAGACCCCCGCCCACCACACTCCCACTCACCCCAGGCAGCCAGCACTCGCCTTCGAAAAGCCCAGGACCTTGGTGGATGTGCCCAGTTCCCTTACCGGGAAAGGGGTCAGGCACGCTACTTCTAGCCTCCTGGAGGACCTGAACCCCTGCTTGCACACACTCCTGCACCGAACAGCTCAGGCCACTGACCTCAGGACGCTAAACTATGACCAAGCCTCGACTCTGCACAACCAGCTTCCCTGCAGCCCCTCCATCTAGAAACAAACAGGACGGTAAAAGCAGTCCCTGTTTTCCAGCGTATCTGCACCCAAAAGCAGGCTGAGTACTGCTCATCAGCCGCGCACTGCACTGCTTTCTTCCTGCTGTATTTTCACTCCAGCTGTTTTAGGTTTCCGTGATGCAGGAGAAATCCGTGGCACCCTGTTTAAACCAGTCAGGCCTCGCAGCTGTTCATCCGAGGAGAGCATTGCAACCACTGCAATGCAGAGCTCCCCGCCAGGGTCAGACAGAGCACACTTCCCCATCACGGGACAGCCATGAGCATGCTTCACACCCAACAGCGCGCTGTGGCTCCAGAGAGAAAACAAGAGGAGAGACGGGCTATTAAAAACGGGCCTCTGAGAGGCACGGTGTAAAAGGCACTCTGGCGAACTCCACGTACACGTAACTTAATCACCAGGATCCCTGTGTAACAGGCAGCATCCTTAGCCGCCTTCCACCAGCAGGAAAACCAAGGGGCACAGACGTTCCCGGCTGCTCGAGTCCCCCGGCTCACAAAGGCGCAGGCTGGGACAGACTTCTCTGCAGGCAAAGTTGCCCCCCTTTTCCCCAAGTGGAGCCTTGTGTGTTCTAACACGGTAAATGCAGTCTTGCTGAGAGTCTACAGAGATGCTTGGGAAATGCTACTCTCACTTAAGAGAAGAGTACCGTTCAAGCCACTGTAAGCTTAGAGGCCAACAGCACCAGCAAAGCTGACGCTGAAGTTTACTCTGTCATTTCCCAAAGCACCACATGCAGGCCTGCGTCTTCACCTCCAGCCGGACGGCGTCCTGCAGATGCGGCCCGGCTCCCTCTCGTGCACACACGAGAACTGCGTCTGGAAACATCCAGAGCACCTGCCAAACACCTGCAGAACGCGCACTCCCTGCCTCAACCACACTTTAAACACGGAGGCCACAGACACAACTCACTTTCTGGTATCTTCTTCACCAGAGGCATGCCCCAAACTGGCGCCCCGATCACATCCAACAGTCCATTATCTGGAGTTCCCATCATTTTCATGATCGCTCCAAGTGTCCCTAAGACACCCCACGCCTTTCAATCATTAAACCAGCATATCTCCAAGGTCTGCACTGCGCTATCTTTTGGGCCACTTTCAACTCTGCTGGTTGTCATGCTGTTAGGGAAATGACCTTTGGCCCCTAGAACATTCAGCCTTTAGAGCTAAAAGAAGTAGAAGTTGATGAGTAGCTGGTGAGAAAGGAACCCTGGGAGCACACCACAGACCTGAGAGCCAGGAGGCACGGCACTGCTGGGGTTCTAACACTCGCATCCCACTGCCCAGCAGGCTGCCACAACTGGGCAAGCAGCCGGCACGGCTCATTCTCAGGGCCTCCCTACAGCTCCACACACCACCCACACTCCTGTCACCAGCTGCCCTGAGTTTACTCTGGCAAATCCCACTGATAACAACGCTCCAGGAGAAAGGTGCTGCTGGTCACTCGAGGCAGGGTGAGGACTCAGGGCTGAGAGCACAGCCCAGGGCCTCGCTCCCCAGGAAGGACTCCATGCACAGCCCATGAGCCCGGTGGCACCAGGCAGGGCAATCACTGGTTACTCACACACCCTCCTCTTCTCCTGCTTCAAGAGTGTTCAAGAGGCACGCGTCACAGGAAATCCCCAACACTGTCACAGACGGAGCAAGATCACAAGCGTTCTCACCTAGAGGACACAGACGTCCAGACTTCTGAGCAAGGTGCAGCACAACTGTAATACGAAGTCACTGGTAAGGAGCTACAGTTCTGGGGACTAGTATGGTGGCACAGCAGGCCAAGCCACCTCCTGCAACACCCACGTCCCAGATGAGCGCCTGTTCAGGTCCCGGCTGCTCCACTTCTCATATAGCTCCCTCCTGTGCCTGGGAAGGCAGCAAAAGGAGGCCCAAGCACCTGGCCCTACCATCCAAGTGGGAGATCTGGATGGAGTTCCTGGCTCCAGGCTCCAGCCTGGCCCAGCCCTGGCTAGGGAGTGAACCAACAGATGGAGGATTAATCTCTCTCTCTCCCCCTCTCTAACTCAGCCTGTAATCTTTTTTAAGAGCTATAGTTCTGAAACATCTAAATAACGTTTTTTGTACCTTTTGAAAAGGGAAATTTCAAATACATTACCTCAGATCGGACAAATAAAACAATCCTAGCACTACGATAAAATGCCTCTTTGAAAAGTGACGCACAGACTCCCAGGGTGCTGACTGGTGAGTGCGTCCCTGTGGCGGTTGCTCCGAGTGCCCGAGTGTCAACCAGACGCCCAGGCCTTCGGGTGAGGCAGCTTAGTGTTTTCTTCTCCATCAAGGAAAATTATTCTAGATTCATCTTAGGTTACGACAAAGTCCTACTCTCATTTCATTAAGATCAAAACAGGCACCAGAACTCTCCAAAGCAGTGTTCTACGCCACAAGAGCATGCACACACGCAGGCACACACGTGCACACGCAGGCACACACATGGACACACAGGCACACACGTGCGCGCACACATGCACACGCATGCGCACACGTGCGCACACACAGGCACAGACACACATGCAGGCACACACATGCACACATGCAGGCAGGCACATACATGCACACGCAGGCACACACGTACACAAAGACACTAGGCTATCGCTGGTACTTGCTGCTTGTTTTCCATTAGCATTTACATTCCTTAGAAAAAAACCATCAAGAAAAGTGCTTGTATTAAGTACTGCTGCAGACTGACTCTGCTTCAACACAAGAGGGGCCCGGGACCCCAGAGGGAGGACACCGCCCCAGGCTTCCCCTGGAGAAGACGCGGGTCGAACTGCTTCCTCCCCTGCCTCATACCGGCACCACTGAACGCTTCACCGATGGGCAGCCAGGAGTGGGGCTCACGCTCCGGTTTCTCAGCAGAAACGCCACCTGACATCCCAACAGCGAGGCCGTTTTGCTGGAACAGCCCATTTCTGCAAATTTCCAAGGAAAGAACAGTTGAATCAGTGTGTCTCTTTCAAGCACCATCTTAAAAAACAGATACTTGTTCACTTGGAACTGAAAGCAAGACATCCAATATATTGACTTAAACTATTTTTAGATAGAAAATGCTGTTTGGCTATAGATGAGAAAATGTTTAAGAATTATGTTTGGAAAACCAGGCCCGCTGGCTCCTAAGCCAAGGCCCTGGAAGTCGGGGAGCACCCACATTCAGGGGACTGGAACAGCAGCACCCAGGAGCCCAGGGAAGCATGATCGCTGGGCTGTGAGAAAAGCCATTGACACCAGTGAACTGGGGGTCCCTGGAGACCTGTGGAGGGTGGGAGAGGAGGAGATGCTGGTGAAGCGTAGGCTGTGGGGCTGCCAGAACTCTCCAGCGTAGAATATTCTTGACCAGTGCTGGGATAAAGACAGGACACAGACAGAGGAATAGACTATGAGCCAGGGGCAGAAAGCTAGGATGGAAGGGAAAAATAAAGATGGAAGGGGACCGTGTCCACAAAGTCACCAGGCTTCTGACCCGGCCACCCAGGCGCCAGGTGAGCCTCCCTGGGAAGGCAGAGAGACGGAGACGAGAGGTTGGGAGAAGCTCCTGTCACACGGCCCTCACTTTCTCAGTGCAGCAGCTGAGCTGCACAGACTCAGAAACAATGCCCGGATGTGCCGGTGAAGCCGGTGAGGCTTAGCCTGGGGCTGACGAGCCTGGACTTCATGATGCTCCAGAGCCCAGGGCAGGAGCTGGGGCACCAGGGTGACCGTGATCACCCACACAGCCAAGTCCGTGGTGAAACAACTGGGAATGCTGCAGGGGGCTGCCCCACAGCGCCAGGAAGGGCAGGGGAGCCACGACCACCCAGAGAGCCCCTGTGTGGACGCCAACCTGCAGACCACAGCAGTAACACTCGGCTTGCTGAACTGGAGTCCCACTGTACACAGTGAAAGGTTAGCAAGGGCAAGCAGCGTGCTCCCTCCGGGGGCAGGAGCCACAGGGGCCCAGCGCAGTATGTCAGCAAGACAGGCCTACTCGTGAGCTGAGGAGCTGCTGTCTGTCCTGACAGAGCCTGGAGCTTGAGCCCCGGCCCCACGTCCAGCCAGTGTCAGTGCAACGCTGGCACCAGCTTTGAGTGCGGACGACCTGGAGCCAAGTGCCTAGGCCTGCGGTGCTCTGCAGAGCATTCCGGGCAAAGAGCAGGCGCTTGTTCGGTGGCAGCGCTTGCTCATCCTCAGCTCTCACCACACTGGCTGTGTCCGTGGCAGGTGCAGAGGGGCTCATCCGCCTCCGACCACGGCCAGCGGGTGCCCTGCTTCAGGCCGAGGTGACCTCAGTCTCAGGGCTGGTCAACAGCAGCCCATGCAGGAGACGCAAAAAAATGTGGGGTTTAGATTTTGCCTCAAATCACTCAGGCTGTAGAAGGTGGTGCAGGAAAGAAACCTCTTCCGAAGCACTTAATGAATCTTCTGTGAAAGGGAAAAATCTGTTCCCCATCTGCACTTCCAGACACACAGCAGAGTGACATTTCCAACACGGGTTTTTCTACATCATTAGTTTTGTCAATTAAGACTCCATGCTCAGCAAAATGACCACTATATTTTCTAGTCACCTCTTACTTTCTAAAAAGAAAAAGCTGCAAAATCTGTAAAGAATCTTAAATTATTTCTCTCTGAAAAACCCTGACTGGAGTAACTTCCCCCTTCGCACTGATCTGCAGTGAGACACGGTTGAAGATCCCCTTCCTGTAAACCGTCTCGCGACCTCCAGTGACCTCCACGCCGCCCCTCGTTCACATAGCATGGCACTCACTCATGCACTGGCTCAGCTATCTGCTGCAAGCCCCTTCTGAGTGAAGTGGAGGAGACAGCAGGACAGAGCTGGCTGCTGCCTGTGTCTGGTAGATGCTACACACTGGCACACACAAATGGGACGACAGCAACGGAGAACAGGCAACCGGGGACAGGTCTGGAACAAACGCTGAGGCTGAGAGCTGAGCCAGGGTGAGAGAAGGGCCCGGCAGAGGCCTCCAGCTGGGCCAGAACACAGGCGCCGGGAAATCAGACGCAACCCATGTCCACCCTACTCCCTCTTTCCCCAGAAGCCGTAAGCTCAGCTCAGAGGAAAAGGAAGAGATTCTCTATCCGTCTTGGGGTAATTACTGACCAATGTGTAAATTGCTTTTTAAATTCTTTTTTAAACGCTTCATCCTTAATTTTTAAAAAGGCTGGGTTGGGTGGGGTGCTGTGGCATAGGAGGCTAAGCCTCTGCCTGTGGCACTGGCATCCCACATCGGTGCCAGTTCATGTCCCGGCTACTCCTCTTCCGATCCAGCTCTCTGCTATGGCCTGGGAAAACAGTGGAAGACAGCCTAAGCCCTTGAGCCCCTGCACCCGTGTGGGAGACCCAGAAGAAGCTCCTGGCTCCTGGCTTTGGATAAGCTCAGCTCCCGCTGGTATAGCCTTTTGGGGAGTGAACCAGCAGATGGAAGACTTCTCTGTCTCTCCCTTTCTGTCTGTAACTCTGTCAAATAAATAAATAAAGTCTTTTAAAAAAATTCGAAGGAAGGAGCAGGTTTCAATCAACGCTAGGAGAGCGCCGCAGGCAAGCAGCCCTGGGACTCGAGGCCACCCAGGCCCCCGTGGCGCAGTCACCGCGGATGGACGCTTTGCTTTCAGCTGACACGCTCTCCCTGGCACACACAGGCAAGCCCAACAGTGACCGCGGCAGGGGCCGCAGGCAGGAGCAGCCGCGACGTGTGGGCCTGACTCTGCACACTCCCCAGCCGTGCTCCTCGACAGTCCACGTTAACTTGCCCGAGTGTGGTGGGTCCACAAATTACCCTTTGACTGTGAAAAGCCAAGCTGAGTCCTCCAGACTTTGTACGTTAACTCAGTGGTGCACACGGTGCTGGCGACGAAAACGCACCATTGCCTGAGGAGCAGGTGACTTCTCCGCTGGGTCTGAAACTGCCCACGGACTCCAGGGACAGGACGGCGCTCACCTAAGCATCACCAAAGCCATCTAACTGCTCAAGACATAGGCCCACTTTTAAAAAGCAAACCACGGCCGGCGCCGCCTTGCGGTTCTAGTCCCAGTCGGGGCACCGATCCTGTCCCAGTTGCCCCTCTTCCAGGCCAGCTCTCTGCTGTGGCCCAGGAGTGCAGTGGAGGATGGCCCAAGTGCTTGGGCCCTGCACCTGCATGGGAGACTAGGAGAAGCACCTGGCTCCTGGCTTCGGATCAGCACGGTGCGCAGGCCACAGCCCGCTGGCTGCAGCGGCCATTGGAGGGTGAACCAACGGCAAAAGGAAGAACTTTCTCTCTGTCTCTCTCTCACTATCCACTCTGCCTGTCCAAAAAAAAAAGGCAAACCACTGGGGCCAACACTTAGTGCAGCAGGTGCCAACTGCCACCCGTGATGCTGGCATCTCACGTGGGTGCTGGTCCATGTCCTGGCTGCTTCACTTCTGATCCAACTCTCTGCTAATGCACCTGGGAAAGAGCAGAGAATGGCCCAAGTGCTTGGAACCCTGAACCGTGTGAGAGACCTGGGTGAGCTCCTGGCTTTGGCCTGACCTAGCTCTGCTGCTGGGGCCATGTGCGGAGTGAACCAGAGGATGGAAGATCTTTCTCTCTCTCTTTTCCTCCCTCTGTAACTCTTTCAAATAAATAAATCTTTTTTTTAAAAAAAGGGCATTGGAAGCTGGCGCCGCGGCTCACTAGGCTAATAGGCGCCGGCACACCGGGTTCTAGTCCCGGTCAGGGCACCGATCCTGTCCCGGTTGCCCCTCTTCCAGGCCAGCTCTCTGCTATGGCCCAGGAGTGCAGTGGAGGATGGCCCAAGTCCTTGGGCCCTGCACCCCATGGGAGACCAGGAGAAGCACCTGGCTCCTGCCATCGGATCAGCATGGTGCGCCAGCCACAGCGCGCCTACCGCGGCGGCCATTGGAGGGTGAATCAACGGCAAAAAGGAAGACCTTTCTCTCTGTCTCTCTCTCACTGTCCACTCTGCCTGTCAAAAATTTTAAAAAAATAATAAAAAAAAGGCATTGGAGCCGGCACTGTGGTGCAGCAGGTTAATGCCCTAGCCTGAAGCGCCAGCATCCCATACGGGTCCCAGCTGCTCCACTTCCAATCCAGCTCCCTGCTAATGGCCTGGGAAAACAGTGGAAGACAGCCTAAGTCCTTGGGCCCCTGCACCAGTGTGGGAGACCAGGAGAAGCTCCTGGCTTCAGATGGATGCAGCTCCGGCTGTTGCGGCCAATTGGGGAGTGAACCAGCGGATGAAGGATCTCTCTCTTGCTCTCTCTCTCTCTCTCTGCCTGTCCTCTCTCTGTGTAACTCTTTCAAATAAATAAATAAAAAAAATTTTTTAAAGGCATAACGAAATAAAAGTGACACTGCTGTTACATTATTGTGAGAGCAAGTAAACATGCAACTGTAAGCAGGAAAGGGAACAAGTGTTAAAAACTTTCGAATAATAAAGGAGGTGATGTCATGAAAATGCTGATTGTATCCTAGATGCACTAAAGCATGTATGCATCTTCAATGCCACTTTTTTTTTTTTAACTTTATTTTATTTGAAAGGCAGAGTTACAGAGAGACAGACAGATCTTCCATCCACTGGTTCACTCCCCAAATGGCCATAATGGCTGGGACTAAGCCAGGCGGAAGCCAGGAACCTGGAATCCCATCCAGGTCTCCCATGTGAGTGGCAGGCACCGAAACACTCATCTCCCATCACCTTCCCAGGCACATTAGCAGGAAGCTGGATTGGAATTGAGCGCCAAGGATTTGAACCCGTGCACATATGGGATGCCAGCCTCACAGGTGGTAATTTAACTCATTGCACCACAACACTGGCCCCTTCAATGGAATCCCAAAGTTTCCTTTAAAAAAATTTTTTTTATTTATTTTTTCAAATGGCAGAGTTCCAGAGAGAAGAAGAGATCTTCCATCCACTGTTTCACTCCCCAAATGGCTACAATGGCTGGGGCTGGGCCAGGATCCTGGAACTCCATCCTGGTCTCCCTGGATGGGTACAGGGACCCAAGCACTTGGGTTGTCTTCCACTGCTTTCCCAGGAGCATTAGCAGGGAGCTGAATCAGAAGTAAAGCAGCCAGGACTTGAACCAGCACTCAGCTGGGATGCCGACATCACAGGCAGTGGCTTAACCCAAAGGCACCACAAGGCCGGCCCCAAGGATCCCAAAGCTTCCCAACAAAGCTTCCTCCTCCACTCACCAAACCACTCCCTACTCTCAAGAAGCCATGACACTGTAGCAGGAGTCCAGGATACACAGCGTGTACAGCCGTCGCAGGGGAGAGGCTCAGGTGCTGCTGGGGAGAGTGCACCTGGCAGTGACCCACGAGCAGGCGTCACGCAGGCCAGGCCTCAGAGACGGACAGCCTTCTTCCACGGGGGAAAGGAAAACGCCAAGGAACAGCACGGGCCAGAACGAAGGGCTCACGCAGGGAAGCCGGGAGGCAGCAGTCTAGAGGGTCCCAAGCACAGTAACAGGCGAAAAAGCACAAAGCTGAGGGGACCCAAGGACAGGCCCCCGACAGGGGTGCAGAGCCACAGCAGGGGCCCCGAGCAGCAGCACGCAAAACCCCACGCTGAGTTCGCTGGCAGCAGAGAGGCCATGAGCATCCTGGCAGGACATACTCCTGGGAATGGCGGTGCCGTCTGCAGCAAAAGTGACCCACGGAACAGTAACCACACAGGATGAGGGGAGGGGTGAGAGGATGGTAAACACGAAGCACCTGAAATGGCTAAGAACCCAGACCAGCCTGGTCAGCTGCCGGCCTGGAACTGGGCCTGTCCAACAGAGCGCTGCGGCCAACCCTGCCTGCACCTTCCAGCCAGCCACACCTCGACCGTAGCTTGTAAGACCCTGGGCGGGGGACTCGGCGAGATAGGCCTGGATCCTGGCCCAGAGAGACTGAGATCATCAATGTGTGTCACGAAGCCTCTAAGAAACAAGTGTTTAGACACTACGGGCCCTGAACCCCCTGCACACTGCTTCTCCCCCACGGCACGCTCACGGCGGGCTGGCTGTGCCTCGGCCTGTGGCCGGCAACTCAGCAGACGCGAGGTTCTACCTTTCTACTGCTAAACGCGTGTGCACGAAGAGGAGGCGGGGCAGCCCAGCAGGAGGGACAGAGGGGGCACAGGGCAGCTGAGAGGGGACGGGAAGCAGCCTGGAGACAGAGGCACGGGGATGTAGTCAGACACGACAGCGGCAGGTGACAACTGCTCGTCCCTGCTGTCCCCACTCAGGAGGGACACTGCCGTAGTCACTGTGGACATGGCCAAGTTCTCTGAACGGGGACACACCAGGGAAACTGTGACGAGGCGCGTTTCCACCAGAACCAGGGCCAGCACAGGAACCCAGCGGGACCTCTTCACCTCCCACCACTTATGAAAATCGGGCAATCTGAGGCCTCCAGAAGGCCTACCTTCCACGCCGAAGGATCTATTTCGGTCCCCTCAATTCCACACACCTGCTTTCCTTCTCCGAAACAGATGAACGCCGTGAAGCTAAAGGAAACGGTAAGCTCTCCTGGTGCGGCTCCAGCTCAAGCCCTCGCTCGGTGTCGGCCTGAGTGGCACAGTGCTGTCAGGGTGACGCAGCCCGGCCTTCGGCCCAGACCTGCAGGCCTTGGGGGGCGCCCAGGAAACACTGCTCCTGCAAGTTTCCCAGGTGACTTCGGCTCACCTGAGCTGAACGGAGGCACAGGAATCTGCTGGCTGCCACCACGGAGTCCAACAGTAGAAATGTCTGCTCTCTGACTAAAGCCCCCAGCCCACGGGGGCTCCCAGCTCCCAGGCGCGTGGTAGCCAAGGGAGGCTGGGGGAAGCTGGGGTCTCTGGCCCCTATGTCCAGATCTACCCACATGAGATTCTGTGTTACCAAAACCCTGCGAAATGAAGCAAATCAAACTCCCACGCTCCTCCTTCAGCTAGCTGGTATTGTCTCACACTTCTACCGTAAGCACTGTATCTTGTAATTTTTTAAAAAGGGGTGGTGGCAGTCAGAAAGGTCCCTGGAACCAATGCCAGAGGTCCTGGCTAACTGCTCTCCTTTGGGCTGAGAGGCCTCTGGCCTGACCTACGCACACGTCTTCAATAGACGTGTCTGAGGTCCAGGCTCCTGGACACGCTACCCCCAGTGGCGCCCACCTCACAAACACACACACACAGCATACCTGCTTCACCTCGCAGTGCCAGCGGCCCAAACCTACCTGTGTGCCTGAATTTCACTACTGTCTATAGCAGCTCATTAAAAAATAAACACTGAGGATGGCATAGTAGCATAACAGGTTAAGCTGCTGCCTACAATGCTGGCACCCCATATGGGTGCCGGTTTGAGTCCCGACTGCTCCACTTCCATGCCAATTCCCTAATGATGGCCTGGGAAAGCAGCGGAAGATGGCCCAAGTGCTTGGGCCCCTGCACTCACATGGGAGACCAGGAATTCCTGGTTCTTGGTTTCAGCCTGGCTCAGCCCTGGCCACTGAGGCCATTTGGGGAGTGAACCAATGGATGGAAGATCTCTCTCCCTCCCTCTCTCTCTCTCTCTGTAACTCTGCCTTTCAAGTAAGTAAAATAAATCTTTAAAAAATAATAAAAGTGGCCGGCGCCGTGGCTCAACAGGCTAATCCTCCGCCTAGCGGCACCAGCACACCGGGTTCTAGTCCCGGTCGGGGCGCCGGATTCTGTCCCGCTTGCCCCTCTTCCAGGCCAGCTCTCTGCTATGGCCTGCGAGTGCAGTGGAGGATGGCCCAAGTGCTTGGGCCCTGCACCCCATGGGAGACCAGGAGAAGCACCTGGCTCCTGCCATCGGATCAGCATGGTGCGCCAGCCACAGCACGCCTACCGCGGCGGCCATTGGAGGGTGAACCAACGGCAAAAAGGAAGACCTTTCTCTCTGTCTCTCTCTCTCTCACTGTCCACTCTGCCTGTCAAAAAAAAATTTAAAAATAAAAAAAAAATACGCAAAAAAAATAATAAAAGTAAACATTAACATTTACTGAGTGCCTGCTATGTTCTGGGCACATAAAATATTGCAAATATTTGCTGCATGTCAACAAACTGAAACCTCACAATAACCCTGGTAAGGTACAACTGTCACCTCCATTTCACAGGTAAACTAAGGCTCAGAAAAAATTTCCCCAGGTCACCCAGCTGGTAAGTGAAGAAGATCCTGAATCCCTTCACCTAACCACACCATCTGTATCTATCTCTACATCTACTACTCAGTGAGGAGTTTTAAAAATTTTTTTAAAAAAGGAAAATGTCACCTTCCCTCCCAGGAACAGCTGTCCACATGCATGAACTGTGCTTCCGAAAGTTCCACCTCCCCCTAATGAGCCTACACAGCACAACCACTTTACTAAGACCTGTGCTTGAAACGGTCAGCTTTCCGGAAGACTGGACAGGTGTACGGACAGCTGGCCCGCAGTGAAAACAGCGAGAGACAAATCCCCTCCTGTCTGACCAATGTCCAGCTAACCATGACCTGTGTGCAAAGAACCAGGCAACAGTCCGGACAGAACCAACAGAACGCCTTAGCGCCAACTCGCTCTCTGACGCTGAGTCTTCTGTGCAGGGGCAAAGCCGGGATTTCTGTTTCCTCTGAGGCTGTAACCTGGAAGTGTGAAACGCAATCACAACAGAAACTCCACATCAAGCTCTCACAGTCAGATTGGGAGGGAGGGGGAGAATCTATCTTCAGCAGAAGCCAGCCCATTTATATTCATGCTTCAAACATGGCTTTTAAACCACCAAATAACAAGACCTTATTCCATATGTTAATATATCCCATGTAAAGCTCCTGGTAATTAATGTAGTGAGTTTTGTTCTCAATAAAGGCCAGGAGCACAGATGTGGAAGGACCACGATTTCCGCGGCATTCTCATCACGTCCGTGAGGATTAAGCAGAGGTGGATCACAGCTACAGCTGCGAAGAGCAAAGCAAGACGCTGCTAGAGGCAAACACGCAGCAGCGTCTTCACATGCTTATGCTAGGCCAGGTACCCAGCTCCAGCCTGACGACATGTTGGGCCAGAGTTTTCTGTTCGGGGCGAGTGCGATGGCTGTCCTGTGCCTCACTGGTCCAGCCTGGACAGCCAAAACTACAGGCAGCTCCCAAAATAAAATACTCTCAGCTGAGAACCTAAGGACTGCCTGCTTGTTTCTGAGAGGCAGAGAGAGAGAGAGAGAGAGAGAGAGAGAGAGAGAGAGAGAGAAAGAGAGGAGAGAGAGAGAGCAAGCTCCCAGCCCTTGGCTCACTCCCCAAATGCCTGCAAGGGCTTGGACTGGGCCAGGGCTGAAGCCAGAAGCTGGAACACAATCCACGGATCCCACGCAGGAGGCAGGGAACCAATTACTGCTGCCTGCTAGGATCTGCATCAGTAAGAAGCTGGAGTCAGAAGCCAGGGCTGGGACTCCAACCCAACTACTCTCCTGTGGCATACGAGCACCTGAACCACGAGGCCAAACACCTGCTTTCAAGAGTTCTTACAGGTCACAGGTCGGCGCCGCGGCTCAATAGGCTAATCCTCCGCCTTGCAGCGCCGGCACACTGGGTTCTAGTCCCGGTCGGGGCGCCGGATTCTATCCCGGTTGCCCCTCTTCCAGGCCAGCTCTCTGCTATGGCCCGGGAGTGCAGTGGAGGATGGCCCAAGTGCTTGGGCCCTGCACCGGCATGGGAGACCCGGAGAAGCACCTGGCTCTTGACTTTGGATCAGCGCGGTGCGCTGGCCGTAGCACACCGGCCGCAGTGGCTATTGGGGGGAGTGAACCAATGGAAAAGGAAGACCTTTCTCTCTGTCTCTCTCTATCACTATCCACTCTGCCTGTCAAAAAAAAAAAAAAAAAGAGTTCTTACAAAGGATATAAAAAACACTATCTTTTAAAATGGCATATTTTTTGTTATACATACTCTACCACAGTGAAAAAAATTAGTAACATATCCCCCACCAAAATACAAATTGGACTTTGAAATTTATTTTTAAAAATAATATAAGCTATGTCACTAATAATTTTACATTGGTTACATGTTTAAAGAATTTCAGATATATTTAATTAAGTAAACCATTAAAGATTCTTTTAATAAGCAAAAGTTGGATTTTTTGGTTTGTTTTCAAAGAGGCCAATTCTTTTAAAAAGTATTTATTTATTTATCCATTTGAAAGGCAGAGTGATGGGAGCAGCATCACAGGCAGGGGACGGAGGCAGAGAGAGCAAGCTCTTCCCTCCGCTGGTTCCTTCTCTGAATAGCCCCAACAGTTGGGGCCAGGTCAGGCCGAAGCCAGGAGCCAAGAACTCATCCAGGTCTCCCATGGGTGGCAGGAACCCAAGCACCTGAGCCATCATCTGCTGCCTCCCAGGGTGTACGTTAGCAGGAGGCTGGGTGAGAAGCATCGAATAGCCAGGACCCAAACCAGGCACTCCAATGTGGATACAGGTATTCAGTGGCTTAAACCACTGCACCACAACATCTGCCCTGAGCAAAATATTTGAACAGGCACGTCCCCAGAGAGGATATCCAAGTGGCTAACAAACACAAACATACCCAACACCACTAGTCACTAAGGAGTGGAAATTAAAGTTACAGTGAAATTCCACTGTTGTCCACCAGAATGTCCCCAAAGACCAAGTGCTGGTGAGAGAGTGCAGGCATTGCTGGTAGGGGCGTAACCGGTCCAGCCACTACGATACACAGCTGAGCAATGTCCTGATTGAAGCCAAAACACACACACACACACACACACACACCATAACCTAGGAATTCTCCCAATACCCAGATGAAACAAATATGTCTGTCCACAAGGAGACATATACGAGATTACGTACCGCAGCTCCACTTAAAATAATACAAAACTGCAAGCAACCAAAACGTCTGTCAACAGAAGAATGTATAAAAATTGGGGCCGGCGCCGTGGCTCAATAGGCTAATCCTCCGCCTGCGGCGCCAGCACACCGGGTTCTAGTCCTGGTCGGGGCACCAGATTCTGTCCCGGTTGCCCCTCTTCCAGGCCAGCTCCCTGCTGTGGCACGGGAGTGCAGTGGAGGATGGCCCAAGTGCTTGGACCCTGCACCCCATGGGAGACCAGGAGAAGCACCTGGCTCCTGGCTTCAGATCAGCGTGGGGCGCCAGCCGCAGCACGCCAGCCACGGCGGCCATTGGAGGGTGAACCAACGGCAAAAAGGAAGACCTTTCTCTCTGTCTCTCTCTCTCACTATCCACTCTGCCTGTCAGAAAACAAAACAAAACAAAAAATTGGACAGGAGCCAGCACCGTGGTGCTGCAGCTTAAGCCACGACTGACAGCAGCATCCCATGTCATAGTGCCTGTTTCATTACTGGCGGCTCCACTTCTGATCCAGCTCCCTCTTAGTGCCCCCAGGCAAAGCAGGGGATGATGGTCCCAACTGCTTGGGCCCCTGCTACCCATGTGGGAGACCGGGATGAAGCTGAACCAGTCCCAGTCATTGCAGCCCTTTGGGAAATGAACCAGTGGATGGAAGATAGCTCTCTGAGGGCCAGCATTTTGGCAAAGCTGGTAAAGCCACTGCCTACAACATCAACATCTCATATGGGTGCCAGTTCAAGTCCCAGCTGCTCCTCTTCCAATCCAGCACCTTGCTAACATGCCTGGGAAAGCAGAGGACGATGGCCCAAACGCCCAAGTGTTTGGGCCCCTGCATCCACATGGGAGACCCGAAGAAGCTCCTGGCTTCTGGCTTCAGCCTGGTCCAGCCCTGGTCATTGTGGACATTTGGGGAGTGATCCTGCTGATGGAAAACTTCTCTAACTCTGCCTTTCAAATAAATAAATCATAAATTCAGAGTGTATTCAATGAAAAACTATACAACAATGAAGAGGCTATATGACTGTTACACCCAGCAACACAGACAAACCTCATGCACTCCTCCCAGAACCAGAAAGGCCACATGCAAAAGAGCCCAAGCTGTCACACTCCACTGATTGAACGTTCACGAACAGGCTGGGCTCACAGACGACAACAGACTCAGAGTGGCCACTCCTTGCAAAGGGGGTGGGAAGTGACTGGGAAAGGACACCGTGGAGCTGCCTGGGCTGCCAGAATCGCCGGGAATCTCCAATCTCCGCTGTGCTTACCTGAGTAAAAAACTCATGTGTACTGTGCAGTAAACATCAATTTTAAAAAAGTTAAAAACTGGGGCTGGCACTGAGTTGTAGTGGGCTAGACTGTCACCTGCAGCCCCGGCATCCCCCACGGGTGCTGGTTCAAGTCTTGGCTGTTCCACTTCCAATCCAGCTCCCCACCAATGCGCCTGGGAAACCAGCAGCAGACGGCCCAAGTGTGGCAGACACAGATGAAGCTCCTGGCTCCTGGCCTTGGATCGGCCCAACTCCAGCTGTTACGGCCATTTGGGGAGTGAATCAGTGGATGGAAGATCTCTGTCTCTCCCTCTCTCTCTGTAAATCTGTCTTTCAACTAATAAATCTTTAAAAAAAAAAGTTAAAAGAATGTAAAATTTCTCAAACTGTTCATTTCGGCTATAAGGGGTGATTAGCTGTCCCCTACCTTTCTTTTACGATGTATTTATTCTAAGAACTGATGAAGCAGTCAGAAGCCCATTCACTGTCACTATGAAACCATTCATCAAGAAGTGTGTATTTTTATCTTTTTCTACTACTTGCCAAGTATATTGTCTGGACAGACTACATACAAATCTTATAAAACCAGATAAGGTTCAATGTTTGATTTTGCTGCCTTTGGACCACAGCTGTTTTCATGCAGTAAACTCTTACATCTCTTGACTTCCCGCCTCCTCAGCTCCCTTAACGATTTCTGCCTGGAATTTGCTCTTCCACACGCCAATGCGCGAACGTCTCGCTGTCCCTTAGCTTTTCCCCATTTGTCTTATTTCCCCCAACGAGCTTACGAACGAGGGACTGAAGAGGACACTGCTGGAGTGTGTGCCCCAGCCCTGCAGGTGCCTGGCACACACAGTTCTGGGACAGCGCACTGACCGGTGCAGAGCCACCACTCGCCACCCAGCCCTCGCCACACCACTCCAGTACCCTCGAAGGGCAGGGATGGGACACATCTGTCAACACCATCGACAAACACCTTTCCCTCCATGTGCCACCTGGCCTCACACTCCTGGCAGGGCTGAAGGGTGGGTTTCTCTCCCCTTTTGCCGTAACTGTGGAAGCTGAGGCCCGAGAGCTTGAGTGACTGGTCCATGGTCCCAAGACGAGCTGCTGACAGAGAGGCTCCACGTCACCAGTCTGCCCAGTCACCTCTGCCTTCCAAGCAGAATCTGGGCCTTCAGCAGTCAAGTAGCTCCTGGAACCAAGACAGCCTGCGCCTACCGAGCTCTGCATCATCCAGAAGTAAACATGACTGACCCACCTGCCTGGCCTGTAGCTCCAACCCTACGGTGGCCTCGGGCAGCCAGGGCTGGCGGGAGGCCTCTGTGATAGCACAGGGGAGGGTCTTGCAGGCATTAAGCTCCACCCCTGTCTCCCTCTCCCCCAACTCCGCTTAAATCCAAAGCAAACAAAACTGAGGTTAGCTTGGAATGACTCTTTCTTCTGGCAAATTTGTCTTGGCCCATTGGTAACGGTGCTTTTAATGCTGTTTTTTTTTTTTTTTTTTTTTTTTTTTAAATTCAAGAGTCAAAGACAGACAAGGCTCACGCCCATAACAGTGAGGGCTGGGCCCAGGGCCAGAGTGAGGAGTGAGGAGCTCAATCCAGGTCTCCCACGTGGGTGGCAGGAACCCAATTACTTGAACCACTACTGCTGTCTCCAGGGACCACGTTCACAGGAAGTGGGAGACAGGAATCAAGTCCAGGCACTGTGACACACACATGAGCATCTTAACCACTCAAGCCATACACCTGTCCCTGTGGTCTTTTAAATTGAGCCGTCTCTGCAGGGAGGAAGTGCCCCCCACACTGCGCTGAGAAGTGCTGACACCACGGCTCTGTCACCAGACACCCTGCCCGACGCACCAGCCACACTTATTCACTCGGCGTTCCTGAGCTCTCACCACGGCCGACCGGCAAGGGTTCAGGTCCTGAACAACACAGGCAAAGCCCTGCCTTTGTGGCACTTCCATTTCTGGAGGATTGCAGTCCCTCTGTGCACTACTTGAAATGCTTTAGCAACCCATACTGGAGTACAACCCGACTGGCCGAGCAGGAGTCACACGGCAAATGCTCACAGCAGGAATGCCCCACTCCCACGGGTACAGCGTGCAGAGATGACAGCCCAGAGGCAGGTATACGTTTAAGTCCTAGCCTGTCACTAACCAGTATGACCTGCAGTGCTGTGATGGGCCAGCAAACGCGCCCCCATTTCCTCCTCTGCCAAAGGGGAACAGTGGTCCCCACACCACAGGGCTGCTGCAGGGCCTCAACGGCACTGCCCTCCACGCCGCTCCCGGCACTGGCTCTGTTCCCTCCCTCTGGGCCTGTCCAGTTCTGCACCCTCACTTCGTCCACTCCCCATGCCCACCACACTCCAGCCGTGCTCAGTGGCCATGCTGCACCCTTTGCCCTCCAACTGGCAAGCTCCTAGGCCCTCTTCAGGGGTTGGCGACCAGGCCCGCCTCTGTGAAGTCTTTCCTGACTGTTTTCCTGTTGCTTCCTCTGGCTCTGGGTGAGCTCCCTACTACACTCGCATACCCGGGCTGGATCTGGTTGTCCACTAGACTGCAAGCTCCTTGCAGGCCGGAGCCACAGCCACGCCTCTCTGCAGGCCGCAACACCTGCTGAGGGAGAAGGCACCAGACGCAGTGAGACTGCAGGAGGGTGGGGGCTGCGTGAATGAAAGGGGAAGAGAGACGGAAGGCTGATTCTCAGTTCTGGAACATGGACTTTCCCTGTTAAGTCCCCAAGGCAACCTGGCCAACACTTCCTCTGTCACTGTGTGGCCACATCAGCTGACCAAACGTCCACATTCAGACCCCAGCATCCGTGCCTGTCGGGTCCCTCAGTCGAATGCACTTGCCCATCAACAGGAGGCAACATCCTTCTGGTCCCAGAAACCACAGCCACACTCACATAAATGAAAAGGCCAGCGAGCGCAGGGATTCTCAACGCTGGGAGCAGCAGTTCTGGTGTCAACGCTATCAAATCAAAATGGGCTTATCAATTTTAAATGACTTCACAGAACTTAAGAACATGAGACTGAAAAAGATCTTTTTTTTTTTTTTAAGACTTATTTATTTGAGAGGCAGAGTTAGAGAGAGAGAGAGAGAGAGAGAGAGGTCTTTCTTCTGCTGGTTCACCTCCCAAAAGGCCGCAATAGCTAGGACTGGGCCAGGCCGAAGCCAGGAGTTTCTTCTGGGTCTCCCATTTGGGTACAGGGGCCCAAGCACTTGGGTCATCCTCCACCTTCCCAGGCGTATTAGCAGGGAACTTGATTGGACGTGGAGCCAGGACTGGAACCGGAGCCCACGCGGGACGCTGGCACTGCAGGCTGCAGCTTTAACCCGCAGAGTCATCGCGCCGGCCCCATGAGATAAAGACCTTAAGGCTCATCAGAGCTGCTCCAGAAACCCCTGCTACCCTGAAACTGAAGCCTGCTGGCTCCGAGAGCCTCCTGCTCAGACGTGCCGCTGCGCGTGTCCCGGCGGCCAGGTCGGGTGAGCACTTCTATTAAAACCTTCACTTTCACAGCTTATAATCTAAAACAAAAATCTGCTCCAAGAGTCACTTCTGAATACAAAAGGCGTGGCTGGAAACACACACTCTGTAGTACAAAATAAACCTGTCTGGGCTGAAACACAGAGGCCAAGCCCTGTGGATCACTTCTGGTGTGTCTCACCAGAAGACAAGTTACTGTAAGCTCGGAATCTGGTCTCAAAAGATTTCTTTTCTGGACCATAAAGATTTTAAATACAGAAAGGTTAGTAAAGTCACTTTATGTGAAAGAAGATAAAACTTAAAACCAGTTTATTCCAGAAACATCGAGATCATCCTCGCCTGCCCCCAATCTTCACGTCCAGTTTGCCACCAGATTCCGTCAGCTTCGTCTGTGAACGTGAGAGAGTACCTCTCAGATTCACCAGGCTAGCTGGCCGCCTCCCTCTAAAGCATCCCCTGCCAGCTGGTGAGGCTGTCCTGAACAGACAAACCACACCACAGCCACGTGGCGCCCAGGCCCTGCTGCGTCACAAGGCTTGCTAAGGGCTCCCCGTGGCCTGGCTCCCTCCCTCCCGCGACCGCCATCCCGGCTCCCGGAAGCAAGCTCCCTCCGTCTCAGCTTGTCGCCCGTCACATCTAACACAGCACGTTCCTTTCCCACATCAAGGAAGATGCTCCACCCCAGGTTCTGGCTAATTACACACACAGGATGGCCACTCACGCTCAGCACAGCTCCGCTGTATTCACAAATCTGAGGGTGGACACTGAGGCTCAGGTGTCTGGGTGACTTGCTAAAGCAGCAGCCACTGCATCCCAAACTGGCCCACACCTTGGGAGCTCCGGGACCCCTCCGGGGAGTTGCATGCCAGGCCCTGAGGAGGCAGCTCCTATGCAGGTGCCCGGGGCTGCTCTCAGGGCAGGGCTGCACCACGGCCGGCTCCAGCTGCTCTTCTGTGTGTCCCCGGTGCATGTCCTGCTGCCCCCCGACGCCAGACCTCTGCCGGCAGTACCCAGGAGACCGTCTCCTCTGTCAAGCTGCTCAGGTATCGCCTCCTGGCCTCAGCCTTCATGGAGCTCAACAGCAGGGCCGCTGCCTCCATTTGTCCACGTTCCCTGCACGTGGTCTCCCACCCATCTCGTAACAGACGTCTAGAACACAGGGACCTCAGGTTTTGTCTCCATCTCCTTGGCGACTTTAACACTGAGCGGGAGATGCGTTCAGTACAACTCCGTTGTTATCGGAAAATACTTTAAACAGATAGTTACGGGACTGCTTTTTAAAAGAAAAATAAATGGGTGCTATTTCTGTTTTTCCGTGAGACTGAATGCAAATAAAAACGAGCACGGTACCCACGCCATGACGAAGTTTTCTACGTTTTGGAATGCGCTCTTTTAAGTCAGACACTGCTGACCGATGAAAGGATGCAACCCTAACAGGTGGCCAAGTCGAGGCCTGAAGGACACAGCGGCCTCTAAGCGGCAGCCCTCCCAAAACTAACTCAGGCTCCCACCGCAGGTAACTGCCAGGCATTTTGCCACCATCATGTGCCAGGTGGAGACGCCCAGTCACTTCCAGGAGGAAACAGCGAAGCGGGGGTGGGAAGAGAGTCAGGGACGACACAGGGCCTCAGACCAGACTCCAGGACACACGCGGGAGCACCAAGGCAGCCGAGTCCATGCCACAGCCCCACCCAGGAGCCCTGGCTGGAGAGGACTCACCAGCAAACACGGCACAGGCGTGCAGGAACCACTGGGAAGAGGGCGAGGGAAAATGGTGAGCACGCACCCACAGAAAGCTTGTCAAATCTAGGAGAAGAGGCGAGGAGGGCGCACCAGGGAGACAAAGGACAACAAGTGGACAGCATGGAAACAAATTTCACAATACCGCACCTCTTAGAAAACACAAAAGGTGCTTTACAAAAAACAAAACAAAACAAGTATAAGGAGAAAAACACAGCAGCCCAGAGAACACAAGCTGGCTATCGGGGGCTGCTAGATGAAATCTGCTAGGAGCTGAGGCTCTGACCAACTCTCCCCTCACTGGGAATCCCACCCCTTACAAGGCTGAGAAGGGCAGGACAGGAACACCGGCGCTCACAGCGGACGGACGCTCTCTTAGGCTCACAGCAGTCCTCATGGATGCTGACTCCTCGAGCCTTCGGCAGGGATAAAAGTGTCCAACAGGAACCTCTGTACAAACTGGGGGAAGCTGTCTGTGTGAGGCTGCAGCTCTGCAGGTGCACGGCCTGGGGCAGGTAGGAGGGGCTGAACGGTGGCCTCACTCACCTGCTGACAGCACCATGCCCAGGGGAAAGGACCACCCAGAAGAGGACATGGGTAATAAAAACAAAAGCCATTAAAGACGATGACACCTCTGCAGCAGAAATGAACCCCGAACACAGAGGGGACAGGGATGTTCTCCAAGGTCAGGAAGCACCAGGGGACTGAGGGGTCAGGGGCTCGAGAACCTGCGGAGACCCAGGAGGAGGAATGGGAGATCAGTGGCCGAGGAAGGTGTGCTGGCCACCTGGGCAGCCTTGGCCTTTTCTGAGTTTATCTAAGTGTAAGGGGAAGCCAGCGGGATGGCGAGATTCATCACTTACATTCAAAAAGATCCCTTTAGCTCTGCATGCAGAGCTGGACCAGAGGGAACGAGACCGGGTGACGGTCACTGCTGGAAGGAAAATGAATCCAAAGTGACAGAAATGACAGACAGCCCACCAGGCGTTTTAAACAGTTTGATCTCTCCTGACAAAATCCTCGCCTTGAATACTGAAAGGACTGTGTCACGTGCTCATGGAACCACAAGAAATAGGGAAACATCCCCTCCAAAAAAGAAAAAAAAATAACTAAGCTATGGTGCACAGAGGGTCTGGGCTGCAGTCTCTGACGGAAATGACCCAGGGCTGTGGAACACCCAGCCCCCGGGCCATGTGAGGCCCTGCCAAGGCAACATGAGCAGGATTCGAAATTCAATAAATCCAGAGCAGGCTAATTTTCAAGCTGATAATTCTTCATGGCCTGCAAATGATGTTATAAACATCCCATGGCCCCTGGCAGAAAACCTGCCCACCCCTGCGATTAAACACAGGCTCTGAACAGCACAGCTCAGATCACCATCAGGGCTCCTGATGGGCGAGGACAAGCATGGCGCCCGGGCTGGAAGCACCAGCACGGACTGTCTGAACCGGAGACGCTGCCAGCCTCTTCCTGGCTGCAAGACCTCACAAGTCAAAGTCCCCAGCAAAGTACAAGGAATCAAACCTTCCCCTGGCTGCGGGAAGAATGGAACAATGTGGCATCCGACCAGCGCTCTGTTCAGTGTTTGCTGTCTCACCTGCTGACTGCTTTATTCACTCCACAAATAGGTACTGAGCACCTGTGTGTGAGGGCCCAGCTGACAACGGAACAAAGTCCTCATGCAGGCTTTGGAATACGCAGTAAGTTAGGGAGGTATTCAATGCCAGGGCACATTCCTAAGACCCTGGGATAACCCCCAAGGACACCCACCAACGAAAACATCCTGATCCGGAACAGGGACCACGGCTGCCCCTACGAGCCTCACTCCTATCTCCTGGCTGGGATGAGAGACAAACCCACTCTACAGGGCTGTTCTGAGGCTGGCCTATGGAGCTGGATGCAAATGCATTTCCTAACCATTCTGACATCATGACAATTACCTCTTCCAGAAGTCAGTTCTCTGCTTCCAATTCCGCTTCTTGCTAATGCACACCTGGGAGGCAGCAGGTGATGGCTCATGTACAAGGGTCGCTGGACCCTGGCTTTAGTCTGACCCAGCCTTGGCTGTTGCAGGCATTTGGGGAGTAAGCCAGCATATGGAAGAGTTCTCTTTGTCTCTCAATTTTACATTACATGTAAACAGCAATTGGCACGACACAGGTTCCTCTGCCATCTCCTCTTTTCCATGCCTTTCTCACCACTGCCTTTTCCCCAAGAGTACATGGGGCACACAAAGGGTGGCCACAACAGCTGCAGCCTTGACCACTGAGTGACAACCCTCTCTGCAGGCTCAGGGCAGGGTGGCCAGCGACTCACCCAACATCAGCAACAGTGGATCAGCTCTAACCACTGCAGCCATTTGGGGAGTGCACTAGCACGTGGAAGACTTCATTCTCTCTCTTTCTCCCTCTCTCTCTCTCTCTGTAACTCTGCCTTTCAAATAAAATAAATAAATCTTTAAAAACAATTTCAAATTGACAAGAAAACATTCTGTTCCCAGGTGTGACGGTCACACCAGCAAGTCACTCACTAAAGGGCAGCTGAGCTAATGCAACCTCGCAGCTGCAGACCGTGCGGCTCTGTGGACTTGAAGCACAGCCACGCCCCTTGCCCAGGGCGCTGCTGTCCACGGTTTCAGTTCCCCGTGGTCAACTGTGATCCAAATACCATATAAGGAAAATCCCAGAAATAAATAATTTACAAGTTATAAACTGTGTGTTGTCCTGAACACTGCAATGAAATCTTCTGAGTGGTCTCTCTGCCCAGCATATCCATGTGTGTGCTACCTGCCCGTCAGCAGTCATCATGGTTGTCAATTCACTGCCACAGTGCCACACAATACATTACATACATATATATATATATATATATATATTTATATATATTTAATTTATTTGAACGGCAGAGTGACAGAGGGAAACACAGAGCAATAGAAGGACTTTCCATCTGCTGTCCCACACTTCTCCAAATGCCTGCAAGAGCCAACACTGGGCCAGTCCAGAACCGAGGCTCCATCTGGATCCCATGCGGGGCAGGGACCCAAACTTGGGCCATCATCTGCTGCCTTCTCGGGCACATCAGCAGGCAGCTGGACAGGAAGCAGAGGCGCTGGGACTGAAAGTAGCACCACAACACGGGGCGCAGGAGTCCCAAGCGGCAGCTTAACCAACTGTGCCACAGCGGTTTCCACTCTGCCTGGTGCACATCTCTGAAGGCCTCGTGTGTGATCAGATTCCTGCTGCAGACGAGAGGTTTCTGAAATCGCAGGCTGAATGCAGCTCTGGAAATGCACCTCCGGTGCTGTTCTTGTGTGGCTCCACCAGAGGCAAGCAGTGCAGGAGACGGAGAGCAACTGCTGCCTTGAGCCACACAGCCAGGCAAAGCCCAGAACTGAAGGCGCATCCTCCTCTGCCTCTCGCGCCCTCCTTCTGGAGACGGCCATGGCAGGAGACGCTGCCTTTCTGAGGACTTAGCGCTGCCTGGCTCTGTCCTAAGGTTTCGGCAGGAGCAGTGGGCGCTCACGGCAACAGACCCTTGCCTCGAAATAAAATCCGCAGCAGCCAGCGCTCAGAGGAGTTAGCCCATCTGCTCATCTCCCCTGAGCCTCTCACACCGTCTGATCAGCACCATGAGTGACAAACCACTTGCCCTAGGAGATCGATGGAAATGTGACTCTGTGCTGTCAAACCCTGGACACT
The DNA here is from genome assembly GCF_033115175.1 of Lepus europaeus. Lineage (NCBI taxonomy): Eukaryota > Metazoa > Chordata > Mammalia > Lagomorpha > Leporidae > Lepus > Lepus europaeus. The sequence goes on along the minus strand of NC_084848.1, from coordinate 4,532,833 downwards.
TGGCATTGACTTTAAAAAGCATCAATTTACTCTCAACAACACAGAAAAATGTGTACGTCCCGATGATAATTCTTAATATTAGGACGAGCTGGCTCCTCTGCTAACAGCACCTGCCCCATGAGAGGTGAATGAACAGCTCATTCATAGGATCTACGGATTTCCTTTTCATTGACACAGGTAAAAACACCTCGACTACCATTTGGCTAAGTCAGGTCGAGTGAAATCTCACAGAATCTGCTTCGCACAATCACACCCTCCCAAGGGTTTAAGTCAGATCCTGCTTCTCCACTGATTTCTACCACACAACTGTCTGTTTCCCCCGCACAGGTCCCAGCCTGGAGCTGAACTTGTCTGCGCTACTGGCGGCATTTGTCCAGGCCTGAGACCCTGCAGCAGTGAGAAGTGCCCAGGTCTCCCCTGAGCCACCAGTGGTCTCTTCTCCCTTGGCCCCATTTCACAGACAGAATCCTGCCTGACTTGGGGTGTTCAAGCCATTCCAGCCTTTTCCGCACATAGCCCAGCCCCCTTCTAAACTTAGCCCCTGACATTCCTCACTCCTGAAGCTGCAGTGTAAGGTTTCACCAGCAGGGCTGTGCTGGCAGTGTCCGGTTCCACGGTGCAGCTGCGGAGCCCCTCAAGGATAGCCGCACCCCAGCATCTGAGAACTCCTGGAGGAGTCTGCAGGGACCCAGAGCCCAGGCCCCACGACACAGAGGAGCACGCGGCTTGAAGCAAACTGTGTGGAGCACGGTGAAGAGACCAGCTGACCTGGACTGACAAGTGCCCACGCTAAGAGGCTTTGCCCAAGAAGGCACAGTGGGACAGGCAGAGCACAGGCAATGACTTTTCTATCTTTTAGGCAACAAGCACGAAAATACAGCAAGTGAGGAAAACAAATCAAAGGCTCTGTGGCGTAGTGGGTAAAGCTGCCGCCTGCAGTGCCAGCATCCCATACGGGCATCCGTTTGAGACCCAGCTGCTCCACTTCCGATCCAGCTCTCTACTGTGGCCTGGGAAAGCAGCAGAAGATGGCCCAAGTCCTTGGACCCCTGCACCCACATGAGCGACCCAGAAGCTCCTGGCTCCTGGCTTCAGATTGGTGCAGCTCCAGCTGTTGTGGGCATCTGGGGAGAAAACCAGCAGTGGATGGAAGACCTCTCTCCTCTCTATCTCTCTTTCTCTCTCTCTCTGCCTCTGCCTCTCTGTAACCTTTCACATCAAATATGAAAGACATGGGTTGGTGTATGGCCCAGGAATGTGATTCTGGGAGAAAACTGTACCTAACAACCACAGATAGAGCTCTGGCGTCTGGACACACACACGTACACACACCCTCCCTCCCAAGTGCTCTGTAACTGTGACCCATAACCCTACCATCTCTCTGTGCAGAGGGTCCTCACAACTACAGAGGCAAAGGGCCACAGTGCCAAGGGAGCCAACTAAAGTGTCACCTCTGCACTGGCACAGTCCTCATGGCTCCCCGAGTGACAAGGCACTGATGACGTGACCCACGAAAATAAAAGGGAAGCGTGGGCACTGTGGCACAGCAGGCTGAACTCATGCATCTGATGCCCTCACCAGGTACTGGTTCTTCCATTTCTGACCCAGCTGCTTGTCTAACGTGCCCAAGAGGCAACAGGTGAGAGCCCAAGTATTCAGGTTCCTGCCATCCACGTGAGACCCGGACAGAGTTCCTGGTTCCTGGCTCAGCCTTGTCCAGTGCCAGCATTTGCCAACATTTGGGGAGTGAACCAATAGATGGAAGATTTCTCTGTCACTCTCTCTCCTCCTTTCTCTGTCACTCTGCCTTAGAAAGGAAAGGAAGCCTTCTCAAAAGGGGAGCTGGTGCTGTGGCACAGCAGGTTAATGCCCTGGCCTGCGGTACTGGCATCACATATGGGTGCCGGTTCAAGACCTGGCTGCTCCACCTCCAATCCAGCTCTCTGCTATGGCCTGAGAAAGCAGTGGAAGATGGCCCAACTCCTTGGGCCCCTGCACCCGTGTGGGAGACCCAGAAGAAGCTCCTGGCTCCTGGCTTCGGATCGGCGCGGCTCCGGCCATTGCGGCCAACTGGGAAGTGAACCATAGGGTGGAAGACCTCTCTCTCTCTCTCTGCCTCTCCTCCTCTGTGTGACTCTGACTTTCAAATAAATAAGTAAATAAATCTTAAAAAAAAAAAAAAAAAAAAAGCAAAAGGGACCTAAAACCCAATACCAGATCTGGGAAAAGCAGGAGAAAGAGGTGCCAACACTGTGGTGGAGCTCTTAGAGCTGCCATCTGTGACCCTGTCATCCCATGTGCGTCTCTAGGCTGCTCCACTTCTGATCCAGCTTCCTGTAAATGGCCTGGGAAAAGCAGAAGATGGTCCAATGCTTGGGCCCCCGCCACCCACGTGGGAGACCTGAATGAAGCTCCTGGTTCCATGCTTTGGCCTGGCTCATCTCAGGCTGTTGCGGCCTTCTGGGGAATGAACCAGCAAAGGAAGAGCTCTTTCTCTTACTGTCTCTATGTAAATTTGCCTTTCAAATGAACAAATATATCTTTAAAAAAAAAAAAAAAAAAAAGAACCTCCGCCTGCAGTGCCGGTACTCCAGGTTCTAGTCCTGGTCGGGGCGCCGGATTCTGTCCCGGTTGCCCCTCTTCCAGGCCAGCTCTCTGCTGTGGCCCGGGAGTGCAGTGAAGGATGGCCCAAGTGCTTGGGCCCTGCACCGGCATGGGAGACCAGGAAGAAGCACCTGGCTCCTGGCTTCGGACTGGCGCAGCACGTCAGCCATAGCAGCCATTTGGGGGCGTGAACCAATGGAAGGAAGGCCTTTCTCTCTAACTCTGCCTGTCAAAAAAAAAAAAAAAAAGAATAGAAAGTAGGAGAAAAAGACTTGGTTTGGCACTGAGGTGAGAAAAAATGACACTAATAAAGTAACAGCAGTACACTGTTTACATCTGTGTTTACTATGCAGACTTTTAAAAGCCATAACATTCTAAAATGAGGAAAGTCGCGAGACTTAGCGGGTGATTTTTAAAAGATAACCTTTGCTTACGTCCGTTTCTTGTGGGCATGAGAGCTCAAAGGAAAACCCCTGCACCCCAGCCTACACCTGCCCAGAGGTCGGCCTCCTTCCCTGCCCCGCAGCCTCTATCCCAGCAGGCACGGCACCTCAATCGCCGGCTAGGACATTTTCTACAAAGCTTCATTATTACGTCGTTCTAACTTGCAACAGTCTCTTGTGCCACCTCGTCCTACTGTTAGCGACTGTCACGTCTTCTCCTGGAAGAGATCCACAGCAGGGCTGCAGGGGGTCGGGTGAGGGCTCAAGCCCTTGGGGTCAGCACAGGTAGAGGCTGCAGTGCTCCCGGGGGCCTGGAGACCCTGTGCTCCTGGGAAGAGCAGGGTTGTTTTCCAACAAACCTGACTCAACGATTCCAAACCCACAGCAAACGTCAGTACTGACGTGACTTTAAAATGAAGAACCCGAGCCCTAACAAGTGACACCGGGAAGCAGTTCCACATGGGAGTGAGGGCTGCTGTGGGCCGCATCTCTAGCCTTGCGGGCTTCATTATCTTTGGCCCCTAGAGAAGGCTAAAAAATGCTAACCTAAGGCACTGCAGGAGGAACAATGATTTAAAACACAAGGAAACAAAACAACCAAATACCACGAGTGCAGCGCCACGGCAGTGGGCAAGGTGGACCAGGCCTGTGCCGAGCACTGCACACACATCACCTCCTTCAGCCCACGCAAGGCCACGCTGTCGACCTGTCCAAGGGGACCAACTCCAAGCTCATCTGGCAGGCCAGCTCAGCTGTCACACTGAGCCCTGCAGTGGCTCCACCCCACTAAGCCAAATGAAACTGGATCCCTAACCACCACAGGGACTTCAGCTTCCCCAACAAGTCAAACATCCCCAAAACTGGACTTAAACTTCTAAGTTTTTCTTTAATAAAAGAAGTGATGTTTGTTAAAACAGAGTAAGCAAAATGCCCTAGGATACATTCTGTACCAGCCACAGCACGTCGCGAGACAGAACCAGTGAAGGCAGAACTGGGGAGCGAGACAACCTCGCCATCTAGCAGGTGACGTCACTCACCTGGTGTCAGCCCAGCCCCTGGCCACCAGTCAGTGGAAGCAAATGACCGCAACTTCCAAAACCATGGGAGCACTGTAGGTGCTCAGTTCTGCACACACACACCCAGCACTGCTGGCACCTGGGCTGAGAAACTGTGGGTGCTGCTCTCTATGCCACAGGGAGTTCCACAGCACCCCACTCCAGGTTAACAATCTAGAGGGTCCCCAAATGTTGTCCCCATGTAAAATAAGACACATCCTACCCTCTCCTCCACCTGAATCTTTCGACAGAAAAATATCCAATTTCTAACTAATGTTTTCAAATATTCAGACTGACTTAATTCTGCAAAACAGCCATGTCTGATGAGCTGTATTCCACTTCTGTGCCAACAAGGTGAGGGGCGTGTCTGGCTCTGAGCCACGAGTGTTCAGATTTCAGTTTTCTGACCGTGGCAGACTTAGGTGAGGCCCCCCACCCCCACCCCATGCAAACACTGAATCTGCACGTGGGCATCGGAACCCTCAGCCTGTGCCCTGTTTCACATCTACTGATGCAGACCTCGTCAATAAAACAGAACACTGGCTTTAAAATGACAGAGGCGTTAATACTTTCAGAATGTGGCGATTGCCTTCATCACACGGTAGCATACTGTTTTTGTCAAGCGGGAAGTGTTCTTGGAGAAACTTGCAGGCTGCGGTACCTCAGCGTTCCCTAGTCCCAGAGTGGCTCATGCTCACTCGTGTGCTGTGCAGGAGGGGGCACCAGGAGGCACTTCCCCTTCTCTCAGGGGCAGGGGGCCTGGCTTACGGTGGCAGAGCGGTTTCACCTGTGACGTGAGTGCTCAGGGACGACCTGAACACGCACTGCAGTAAGCAGACCAGCGATCACCCAGCCCGACAACAAAACTGCTTCCTCTCACGGCAAAGGCCACAGACTCTGCCAACTCGGAACAGATCTCAGAAACACAGCTGCAGAAGAAGCTCCTTTGTCACTCTCTGTACAACAACAGGAAATGACAAGGACCTACTGAACTCAGCTTTAGGTTTTTCGTTGAAGAGGAACAACTGAGAACTAAGAACAAATGCACAACCCCTCAAGGCCCCAAGAGCCACCTACAGGGGAGCAGATGCACACCCCACAAACAAGGTGCTGAGCTGGCTCCATCGCTGGGCTGCAAGTCAAGCAAACTTGAAATAAAAGCAACATACAGCCATCACCAAGGTTGGAGGTTTAGAACGTCACACTGATTTCTACTTGAAGACAACACGAGTCATCTAATTTTCGACCTACTGGAGGTATTTGGTGGTGGCAGATACAACAAAGTGTTAAGATTCTGTGCAGTAAGCATACTGAGAAGTTAAAGAAATATATGGAAAGCAGTGTTACCTACAGAAAAGAGATGCAATTACTACTTCCTGCAAAGAGGAACAACCAAGTCAACCTGACTCAGGGTCAAAGGGACACGGGGAGAGGAGCGAGACACTTCTACACTTGCCACGCAACAGGCGCAGCAACAGCAGCTGACTAGAGACTCAGGGAGAATGGCGGGCAGACACGGCACTCGGCTCTGTAGGCAACTGCAGCACTGCCCCGAGCCTTCCAACTGGAAATGAAAGACAAGGGTGGCTGAGCTGCCAACACAGACAGTGTAATCCGGCGAAATCAGGTGCAATTCAACGTTCCTGCCTTAGAGATTTCCATATCATACTGCTACTCACAGCTAATTAAAACTGATGCAAAACACGGTACACTTTGAAAACAAATCATGCTACAATTTACTAAACTGTCAGTCTTTTGACAACTAACAAAAAGGGGAAATTCAAAACTGGGCTTTCATTTTCTTGGAAAGTTTATACACAGAGCATCTTTTTGTACTAAATACACTTCATGGTTTTTAAAATTTCATTGTAATCTCTTGCTTCCAAAAAAATCCAGTGGCTCTCATAACTCAGGAACTGCTGCTTGTACCAACACTGACGAGTCCAGAAGTGCACCTGTACTTCAGTGGGACGTCTGCAAACAGCCACCACGACATGTGAGTGAGCTCATGTCTAAGCACCCCGAGGAGGCTGTCACAGGGAATGCTGCCACAATCAAGTTCCCCAGCATCTACCGTGAACAGGTGCTCACCTGGATAACCCTGTAGAAGTAGGCGTACTGCCGGGCGGTGTTTTTATACTGACTGAAGACATCGTGGATAGCCTGTGTCGACTGCAGGTAGCGAACCTCTTCTTCCTCAAAGTAGAGGGGCGTGTCATACTCACTGGGGAGCGTCTGGATGTATGGCTGCCAGAAGGAGTTGGGACTGGCTCGCTCACACAGCAGGTGGAAGGCCAGGGCGATGTTCCCCATGGCTTGAAGAATTCGGTCTTGAGAATACAGAGGCCCTGGATTAACCCAGAAGTCAACAGCGTAAGTTCCACAACCTTTCTTTTAAAAGCATTCATTCCAAATACATACTAAAATTTAAAAATAACTAAAACATCTTGGAAACATTTAAAGTCTTAATGCATCTTTCTTCTGACAGTAGCTGAAAAAAACAGATCTGAAAAATACTTCACCAGTTAGGAAAACAATCAAACACGGTCCTGAAGCACCACAAAACAGAATTTTACAAACTACAGTTTTTTATTATTTGTGCTTTGCCTTGAACAAACAGACAGAAGTTATTCTCACCCAGTACTGAGTTTTTAGCAGATTCAACAGTCATTAGTAATTTTCGTGGAACCCATAAAAATAATTCTTCCGCCTAGGGGTAAGAGATAAGAAAACAGCAGAATCATCAAAACACGTTTCAACCTTCGCTCCAACTGAGTCAGTGGTCAGAAATTCAATCACATGAGCAATGCAGCTTCAGGCTGAATAACAGCAATTCATTCTACATAAAGAAATTTAAACAAAAGAACTTATGTGATCATTAAATGAGTAGAAGCACAGTTTAAAATTCTATTTCCAATAGAAAAATTATATAGACTGAAAAGGTAAAAAAGGGACTTTCGACTTAAGCTTGAAGAACCAGCAGGAGGGTGGTGGCCGGCAGAGGAGGAAGGCCCGCACCAGAACCAGACCACGCTGGACCTTCCATCCTGCAGAGCTCCAGGAAAGAAACGCGTGTCGTTTATGCCAAAAACAAATAGGCAAGTGTACAAAAGCACACCGCAGAGGCCACAGCGGAGACAATCCGAGCAGCACACACACTGAAGATTCCTGGCTGACATGGGACAGCAGGACTCTGCCGAGGGCCACACCTGAACTGTCTACGTGTCCTGTCTCCCACCACAGATCACAAGCCAGGAAGGAAGAGATCCTGAGGTTCATTTGTTTTCTTGTTTGGAAGTCTGACGTGGTAATAAACAAGAAACTCCTTACACAGCGGACACCTGACAGGTGAGAAACAGATCAGTACAGACTCAGTAAAAGGCCAACCACAACTTGGCCAAAGGCGATGCTGGGGAGGTGACGGCCCAGCACCTAAGCACCCATCTCGCTTTTTTTAAAATATTTTTATTTTAGTTGAAAGGAATAGAGATATTTTAATTGAAAGGAGAGAGAGAGGCAGAGAGGGAGAGATCTCCCATCTGCTGGTCCACTCCCCAAATGGCCCAGACAGCTAAGGCTGGGCCAATCCGAACCAGGAGACAGGAGCTTCTTCTGGGTCTTCCACGTGGGTGCAGGGACCCAAGCACTTGGTCCATCTTCCACTGCTTTCCCAGGTGCATTAGAGGGAGCTGGGTCATAAGTGGAGCAGCTGGGACTCGAACTGGCGACCATATGGGATGCCAGCACCGCAGGCAGTGGCTTTATCTGCTACACCACAGCTCTGGCCCCAGCTCTTCTATTCAAGCCCTGAGTGGTGAAGGGGCACAACAGGTGTTTGCCCAAAATACCACTGACTGAATCCCAGAAGTCCATGGCTCCCCTAAGGCGTACAGGCAGATCTGGACCCCACAGGGATCCCCCCCGAAAGATCAGAGGGCACAGAGAGCAGAGTGGAGTGGATTCAAGTGGGCAACCACCTCCCACAGAGAAAGGTCAGGCGGGGTTCCCTCTCCCAAGCTCAGCAAACAAAGTGCAGGCGAGGGCAGGAGTGCAGGCCCTGCTGCCTCCACCAGGAAGGAAGGACGGGGAAGAGAAAGCACCTGTGCCCTGGCAGCGCCGCGTCTCTGCTCACTGCCTCGGGCAGCTGGCTTGGCGACTGGTGCCTCCAGTCCCTCTGCCATCCACTGCAGATGCCGACAGGCACCTCCGCACCGCCCCCTCCTAACCACAAGCCACGCCCCTTTCCTCTTTAACTTTCAAGATCCTGGGAGGCTCCGTCCAGGGACTCCTGACAGAGGCTGGGACTGTGAACTGACTTGTCCCAAGGCACTGGTCAACAGTGGGGACCCCAGGAGGACGACCGGGAGGGGCCGGGGCTCTTCCAGGCCCAGGGGTGAGCTCAGGAGACAGCTGCCAGCAGTGCAGCGTGCATGCTGCCCACTCACCATCCCACCGTCCACGCACACACGGGCACCCTGGGCTAACACCTCAGGAACTCACCTTGATATCTCTTGTTGCTCTCAAGCCGAAGCCCTCTTCTTTAAAGTTAACCATTTCAAAGCCCTCCACAGACGCTCCATTTTCAGAGGCCCACTTCATTAGTTCAGGGAAGTAATCTTCTCTTTTCCCATCAAAAGTAACAGACAGACCTGTAATAGCCCGCGTTTCAAAAAACAGGAGCAGCCTTTAGGACACTGGTCATTCACATCACCCTCAGACAAGACAGATATGGCCAACACTCAGACAGCCTTAGCACCCGGTATGGAAATAATACAAACCAGGCACCCAGGCAGCCACAGCACACACCTTAACTAGCAGCTGGGAAGGCACATCAAATCCCACACCCCCATGAGGTTTCAAAATAAAATCAAATGGGACCCTATTCATGTAGTGTTTTTTTGTTTGTTTGTTTGTTTTTTAAAGATTTTATTTATTTGACAGGTAAAGTTACAGAGAGGAGAGACAGAGGGAGAAAGGTCTTCCATTCACTGGTTCACTCCCCCAAATGGCTGGAGCTGAGCCAATCTGAAACCAGGAGCCAGGAGCTTCTCCTGAGTCTCCCATGCAGGTGCAGGGCCCAAGCACTTGGGCCATCTTCTACTGCTTTCCCGGGCAAGAACCAGTGGCCGTATGGGATGCCTGCACCACAGGCAGAGGCTTGGCCTACTACACCACAGCGCTGGCCCCATGCACAGTTTTAGACTATGAAGTACAACCACATGTTTCTATGGAATTATTCACAAAGCAGAAGTCCATTCATGATCAATAAAGAAAGCTCTGAGGGGGCAGATGCTGTGGCAGAGTGGGCTGAGCCTCCACCTGTGGCACCAGCCTCCTAAATGGGTGCTGGTTCGTGTCCTGGCTGCTCCACTTCTGATCAGCTCTCTGCTGCAGCCTGGGAAAGCAGTGGAAGACGGCCCAAGCGCGTGGGCCCCTGCACCCACGCGGGAGACCCGGAGGAAGCTCCTGGCTTTGGATCGGCTCAGCTCCAGCCATTGCGGCCATTTGAGGAGTGAATCAGTGGAGAGAAGACCTGTTTCTCTCTTTCCTTCTCTCTGTCTATAGTTCTCTCTCTCTCTCAAATAAATAATAAAAATCTTTAAAAAAGAAAGCAAGCAAGCCCTGAGGAGGAAGGGAATGAGCAGGACGGAGTGCGGGGCTGCTGCCGTATCGCTGTTTCTCTTAATGACAAAGGAGGGGCCTGTTGTTGCGGCACAGCAGGTGGCAGGACAGCCACTGCCCGCAACGTCGCCGGCATCCTGTGTGGGTGCCAGTTTGGGTCCTGGCTGCTACACTTCCGGTCCAGCTCCCTTCCAATGGCCTGGGAAGAGCAGCAGCAGATGGCCCAGGTGCCTGGGCCCCTGCCATCCATGCGGGAGACCTGGAGGAAGCTCTGGGCTCCTGGCTTTGACCCAGCCCATCCCTGGTCATTGTGACCATCTGCAGAGTGAACCAGCGGATGAAAGCTCGCTCTCTCTCTCTCTCCCTTTTGCCCTCTCTCACTATAGCTCTTTCAAATAAATAAATTAAAAAAAAAGAGGGAGGGAGGGAGGGCAAGGCGAGCAGGCAGCAGGCCGGGAAGAGGAGGCCTGAGCGGGACAACTGTGACAGATGCTGAGTGTGGGGCACACCCCCACTGTCTGGACTTTTCAGGGTGTTTGAAATATTTGAGGGGTGGGCGCTATGACGCAGCAGGTTAACGCCCTGGCCTGAAGAACCGGAATCCCATATGGGTGCCAGTTTGAGACCCGGCTGCTCCACTTCCAATCCAGCTCTCTGCTATGGCCTGGGAAATACCAGTCACACAGAGGAAAACCTATGATGCTTTGGTGGAGAATCGGAGAGGATCAGGAACTGTCAGGTGCTGGTACGTATCAGGCCAGGTGCCTGGGCCATCTCACCACAATGGGAGGTAACTCAAAGAGTTTGTGCAAAATGGAATGAAAAGATAAGCTTATTCTGGTGAAAAATGTTTTAAATCCATGCAACTTTCCCCATCAAGTGCATTTTCCATTAACTTTCTGAAGACCCCTCGCACGACAGAGGGAAGGACTGTGAAGAGGTGGCTGGCCTCCCCGGAGACTCACACAGATGCCGCAGGATGAGGAGCAACGGCTGGCATCAGGGATACTCTAGGGCACAATCAGCCCCCAACCTGCAGAAAACGGCGCATGCTCCGACTTCAGCGTCGGCTTGGCAAGCTCGTCTACGCACAACGCTTCAGGCAGCGTATTCACGGAGAAAGGATCAGCACGGCCTACCACGTCGCTCCAGTGAGCACACTGTGGAGTCTGAGACCACTTACGGATGTGTGCAGAGTACAGGACCACACTGCCTTCTCCAGCTCCCGCGCAGACAAGAAAACGTCTCAGAAGGCTTTGTCATCGTTTCTGGGGCACGCTCTCTACTACACTTTCTGCCTCTGCCTTCTCAGCAGCCTGTATACTCAATAAGCTGCCTACTAAGCGTACTCCGAGAACACAGCCTCAGACCCTGCAGCCACACCTCCCAATTAACAAGGAATGCCCAAGCTCATCATGAACACCTGGTGGGGATGCAGGACCCGGCCGGCAGACCTGTGCTCTCCACGCACAGTATCCCGTACTGTCCTGAAGCCCAAAAGGAAACACAGTATGAAAACCAGGTTTGAATATTGTACAATCGATGCGGGTTGTGTCCCTTCAGTTCCCAGGCACGCACATTTTTGCTCTCTAGCTCGACATCTGCACCCTTCCCAAGGCAGGCCAGAGCATCTCACTGTTGGGAACGGACCCAACAGCACCCCACGGCCATGGCTCTCAATCTGGAAGCTGCTCCACAGCCACCTCTCAGAGTGGCACGAATGACACGGAGACCCTAATACTCTCAACAACCTTTCCGACTCGGGCCAGGATTCCACGCGACATCCCAGAAACGAGATTTTCATTCTGGTGATACTTACCTTTCTGCTTTTTCCGTATTTTCTCAACGAGAGACCGGATCTGCACGTATTCTTCCCATTCTTTCCCAGGGCCAGGCGCAGGGCTGCTGCACTCTGTAACGGAAGAGCCAGGACTGGGAGGTGCCTCTCCTGCAACCCCACCACGCAGCCTGCATGGGGAGAGGGCCCGGGTTCTGCAGTGGCTGTGCTGCCCGCCCCCCCGACCACCCAGCGGTAAGTACGGGGCAGGACCCTACAAGTGGCCCTCACGAGACTGTGACGACGCCAAGCACGAGTGCTTTGCTAGCATCTCACTCATCCTTGCTGCTCAGAATATACTTATCAACAGGAAAATCTAAAAAGCTAAGTTAAAATACAGAAATTTCCTCAAAACTCTTCTGGAATGGTAAAAAAGAAGGTCATACTGAAAGCCCACATTCTGTCTGGTTACTCTCTGCAACAATGGCTAAGGAAACCGGCAGAGTTGGACAGGAGGACAATTAGTCAACAAACATCGCACGCCCACGCGTGAGCGCTATACTAAGCACTCCGGGGGAGTCACACAGAGACAGCACCATCCCTGCTGCAAGCCGTCTCTGGAGCTGCACCAGGAACCCTGCTCCTGGCTGTTCCTTCGCCAGCACTCACAGCCACGTGTGTGAGGAGACAGGCAGGGTGAGCGCCCAGGGGCTGCTCTCTGTGGGGCACGGAGGGCATGTGGGGCTCAGGGCCTGATGACCCGCACTCCTGAGATGGCCCAGAGAAGGACAGGAGCCTCAGAGGGCTCGGTCGCTTGTCCCAGGCCACAGTGCCAAGGAGCACCCGAGCCTGTTACTGCCCGCTGGTGCCCCAAGGAAGACCACACACTGGTGGTCGGGCACACAAGCTCTACACTTGCAAGTTCACCCAGGCCTCAGCCACACAGTTCCAACAGCTGCCAGGATCTCCCACCCAGAGGACACTGCGAGTGAGGGGAGCTCTGCAACCTGCCCAGGCCACGGGGCTCACAAGCCGGAGCGGTCGCAGGCTTGCCCGGCGCGGGCTCGCCTTCCCATGCCAGTGAGCCCGTGTGCACACAGGCTCCGGCGCTAACTTACTCTGCAGCAGCTCGCTGGTCAGGTTCAGGATCTCCTTGGGGGACGCAGCTGCTGTCGCACCAGTGCCTGATTTCTGAGTTTTCACTCGACTCTTCTTACCCATTTTCTGACTGCAGACAAGGGGAGACAGAGAGAGAGAGAGAAACACACATTACCAAAGACCAAAATCCAAGCAATACATGAGTGCTGGCAGTGTCCTAGTCTGAGGTGCTCAGGGAGTCTCCTTCCAGAAAGGGAAACGCGTCGGGTCAGCACCGGAGGCGTTCAGGTCGAGATCTGCTCTGTAGTCCGGGGAGAAAAGTGCACCCCTTCCACTTAGAGAACTTGGGGGCCTGTTTGTTAATCCCACGACACTCCAGACGGAGTCACTCACACGTGCAGACTCTCTGTTCTCTCCCCACTTTGCTCTAAAAGAGCAGTTTCCCACGGCTGGTGGGGGGTGCAGCAGGTTCAGCTGCCACTCACAACGCCGGCATCCCACCACTGAGTGCACGCTGAGTCCTGGCTGCTCTACTTGCAGTCTGAGCGCCTGCTAACATGCGTGGGGAGGCGGCACATGACGCTCAAGTGCTTGGGTCCCCGTTACCCATGTGGAGCCCCAGATGGAGCTCCTGACTCCCGCCTGACCCAGCCCTGGCTATAGCAGCCATGTGGGGAGTGAACCAGTGGATGGAAGATATCACGTGTCTCTGCCTGTCTGTCTGTCTCTTCCTCTACGCCGTTCTGCCTTTCAACATATTAATAAATCTTTAAATATATAATTACATTTTTAATAAAGTAGCTTCCCATTAACAGTAACTGTAGATCCTAAGGGATAAATTAGACTCTCCAGACAAATGCTGAAGACAGTTACGGCTCGAGGATGCATTTGAGAGCTTGTCTAATTTTCTTCCAAAAATCTAAGGCTCCTTGTCCTAAGTTTCAGAGGAAGTCGAAGGCAGACCTTCAACCTGAACAGGCTCCTCCCCCATCTAGGTATCTCCTGCTGTCAGGCCCGAGAACTGAGTGGATGACCCCACAGGCAGGTGAGGCAGTGTGGCCCAGGAGACTCCAGTGGCTTCCAGGTAAGGATCTCTATGGCAGAACGCTTCCTAATGGTCAAGTCTCAGAGGCAGCGACAGGACGAGGAGCAGCAGAGGGAAGTGCAGGGAGGGAAGGACGCTCTGAGTGAGGGCTGCCATGGCTGCCTGAGAGCCTGGGCTTGGTCCTCCGCAGGGAAGCAGCTTAAGAGGGGAAGGGGACAAGCAACGAGCATCCAAGATGCTCCAGGGGCCCCTGCCAGTGGGTTGCATTTCATCCTAGGGGAGAACCCAAAAGCACCCTTTGGTCCATTCGTGTTACAAAAAGGGACCACTGTTGTGGTAGAACTACGATAGGACAAGAGGTTTAAGATGCAGTTTCTGCTATCACATAGAGGACCCGCAAAAAGTTCATGGAAAACAGAATTAAAAGGTAAGTTTATTTTGATATAAAAATTTCT